>NW_024080797.1:824384-1352235 GCF_003009895.1 Hyaena hyaena
CTGACTTCTCCCCTCCCTTCCTCTGATTTGGTTACAATTGTCTTTGCCTTCTCTTGAGGAAGACAACTTGTGTGCTCACTTTGGGGCCTCTGCCCATCCTGTGCCTTTGAAAAACTCTTGAAAATCTTTAGCTCCACCCCTCCCTCCATCCCTCCCTCCATCCATCCCTCTTTCCCTCCATCTCTCCCTCCCTCCATCCACCCTTTCCCTCCATCCCTCCCCCTTCCCTCCATCTATCCCTCCCCGCCCTCCCTCTATCCATTCCCTCCTTTCCTCCATCCCTCCCTCCCTCCATCCTCCAAGGGACAGATTGCTTCCCTTTCCACCATCACTGAAGGATCTCTTAGATCTAGCACCATTATTTCTATGACGGTGCCATGAGTGAAGACTTAAAAATTTGAAATAAAAAAAAATATTGCATATATTCTATCATCCCAATAATTGAAAGTTAACTCTTCCCAGACACAGTTCATATATTCTCTAAAGATCTCAGGTGAAAATTCCCGGTAGTTCGGGAGGTGTCGAAGTCAACGGAAGGGAATCTCCGTATACAGGTGGCATTCGAGAGAAAGGTGAACCTCTGATAAAGATTACCCATCTTATTTCAGCCTGTTGTGATCACATCTCAGGACTGGGGGACTTGACATGATTACCAGAATCTGAGTCAGGGGAAGCCATGTGTGAATGGGACATTTCCCTGAAGATCATTTTAATGCAAAGCCCAATTCTTTCATTATGCAGTTAATACCCTCCAAGGGAACACCACTTCTTTGGAAGAGGATGTCCAGTGCTGATCTGTTTTGACTGCACCAGCTAGTGAAGGAGTGATAGAGGAGGTGCTCAGACCTTTCTCTTGGGGTATCTAATTCCCATCCTTAGAAAGAGTCGTTGGATCGCTTCTACCGTCTACCTGAGGCTTTCCCACCTTGGCCAGTGGAGTCATTAAAATATCCTGAACTGAACTTGTCTGTGGCAAATCCTCTTTCCGGGTTCCGGATCTTAACTGCACAGCTTTCCTCCTCCCCGCACAAGCCAGAAATGGGGATCATAGAGGGGTCTTTTATTTATCTTCTTCTTTTCTCTCCTTCCTTACATTCAAGTTATCACTAAGCCTGTCCTCATACATACATGGCTCTGGAAAGGTCCTTGAGAGCAGCCCGTTGTCTGACTTGTTCCAACAATGCCTGGTGATGTTAATCTTTGTCAAAGGAGCAACCCCGGCCCCAGCCTCACTCGGTCCCCATCCCCTTTCCCAGGAGGTCTCCAGCAGCCTCCTGACTGGCTGCCCCCTTGTCCCTCCAAGGCATTCTCCACAATAGGTCGTGTTGTGTCCCTTCTCCTAGAACTCAGATGCGATCACAGGACGTCTTTGCTTCAGCCCATTCAGGGTTTCCCTGGCTCTTAGGAGTGGAGACCACACTTCTTCAGAGGCCAGGACGTCCTGAGCTCCGGCCCTCCTGATCCATCCAGCTGTGTCTCCTGTCACCAGACCCCACCAGGGCCCGTGTCACACTCTCCCTTCGGCTACTTAACCCTCTTCCAAGTACCCTCTGTTCCAGATTCTCACTAGTCCCCTTGTTACCTAGTTACCTAGCAGTTTCTGACCTCAGAAGCATCTCAGATCAGGTCATAATCTCTGTGACTAAGCATGTTGGTGGCTTCTCACTGCTCCTGAAACTGTCACATCCCCCCCCCCCCATGCTTTGCCACATAGGCCACATTTCTGCCCTTGAAAGATTCTTTTTGTTTGTTTGTTTGTTTTGAAAGAGAGAGAGTGTGTGTGAGCAGGAGAGGGCCAGAGAGAGAGAGAGAACCCCAAGCAGTCTCTGTGCTGTTAGCATGGAGCCGGACATGGGGCTCGAACCCATGAACTGTGAGATCACGGCCTGAGCCAAAACCAAGAGTGGGACGCTTAACTGACTGAACCACTCAAGCGCCTCTACCCCTGAAATATTCTTTCTTCTCTTGGCTTTTACATTTCTTGTTCCGCGTGCAGGGAATACTCACCCGCCCTCCTAACCCCACTCTTTGTATACAGCCTCCAGGTTTTACTTCAAAGCTGCTGCCTCCTAGGTAACCTTTCCCGATCAATACATGGGAAGTGCACCCCCCTCCCCAGCACCCTATCAGGTCGCCTTTGTATCATTACCCTATTTATGTTCTTCTTAACACTTAACCACAATCTGTATAGAGAGCCCTGTGTTAAGAGCTCAGACTGCCTGGGCTTCAATCTTACCTTGGCCACCTGCTAGCTGTGTAGCCTCAGGCAAGTTTCTTAACCTCTCTGTGCCCATTTTCTCATCTAGGAAATGAGGATAATAAAGGTTGTTTTGAGGATTAAGTGAATCAATGTCTGTAAAGCACTTAGGACAGGGTCTGATATAAGCATAAACCCCGGGAGGGCCTTCATGCATTTTTTTCTCACTTTGGATCTCTTACTCACTGTACCTTATATGTTCAGGGTCCAGACTAAGAATGGATAAAGATTAAGGGAAGAAAAATTTTATTTGAAGAATTTAAGTCCTGGGAGAAATAGGCCATGATAAAACTTGGTGAATGAGATAAAATTCAAACTTGAATAATCTGGAAGTTCATGGGAATGTGAAGGTAATACATCCTCTGTTTCACCAGTGGTGATCCTTAGAGTTAATGGATGACAAGCTTTGCCAGTCAGAATTCTGTAATGGTTTGTTTTCCAAAGAGCAGCTGATGCCGCCACCAAGAATTCAGGCAGTTACTTGCAAAGGCATAAAGAATCAAAGGATCTTTGCAAAGTGTTCGTCCATCAGCCAGCCCCAACATGCAGGCTTGATGAAAGAATACAGTGTTTCCATTTCCAGCCTGAGTTTAATACTTTTGAAGAGTCTCATTTGAAAAGAAGAGAAAGAAATGGGCCAGCTGGTTTCTGGACATTTGCTTTTGTGTTTCCTTTCACTGCTGGAGAAGATTCACAAAGAAGGAGAAATACATTTCCTTTTGCCCTTCAGGAAGGCAAGCGGGATTTTGAGACTTGAATATCAGGGGTTCCCCTTGCCCCTTAAACAGAGTTAGGGAGCCTCATTTTGAAAGAGCCAACTTCTCAAAGAGCAGAGAGGTGCTCTGAGGCTTGCAAATGCGGGGGGGTGGGGGTGGTGGAGATGGGTGGTATTATTTCCGCCCACCCCCCGCAGAAGGAAAGGAGGGACATCTGTATGTATGGAGAGGCCCATACAATGTCTGTGTACTGCCTCAAGAGGGCGCCAGACATCTGACGGGGGCAGCATGTAGACAATGGGTGAGGGTACAAATTCTAAGAGGTATACCTTTGGCACAGTAAAGGGTCTTGGGGTTTGGCCCCCAGAGGGATGGAACCTTTGGCTTTAAAATGGACCTTTAAAATGGATCTGTGGCAACTGTGTTGGATTAACAAACAAAAGACTTTTTCCTGCCTTAAGGTACAATGTGAGCTGGGGGAGAGGAAAGAATGAGTGAGTTCCTGTCACCATCATGAGTGAGGATGTAGTCAGATTTCATTGGGTTTAGAGAAGTAAATTAATGTGATGTTTTTTATGCCCAACGTTGCAGAGCAAAAAAGTACCAGGCTCTTAACTCTGGGATCTGAAGTCACAGCTTTCCTAAACAAGTTCTGGGTGGTATGCGGGCCATTAGCAGAAGATTCCTCGGCCAGCATCTTGGCCAGACTACCACTAGTGGCGAAGAAAGATGGCCCCCACCCCTACCTTTGTGTAACTGCCTCGCTGAGAACAGACACCAAGTGTCTGAGTCTGAGAGTGGGTCTCAGCCTGGGTTACGTAATCCCTTCCAGTAACATGGATAGCCCTGGGCTCCAGCTTTGAAGGTCCGTTGTGACCTTGAATGAGTTTCTTAACTCTTTGGTGCCCATTTCTTCACCTTTAAAACAGGCCTGATGACAACTATCTCCAGCCATACTCCAGAGTATGGGTTCAACACATGCTAAGGATTTTCAAAACCATACAACTGATAACAATAATCTTACACTATTATAAATACGTACTCAGTGCCAAGCACAGTGCTGTGAACTTTCCAAACATAATGTGATCTTCCCAGGTTCCTATGAGGTGGAAATTATTTTTGTTTTCCTTCTACAGAGTAGGCACCTGGGGGTTAAAAAGGCTAAGTAAGGGGCTTGCTGAGGCAGCTCTGTTAATCAGATTTGAACGCAAAGTCATCCTTTTGTGACTCAGAGTCCTTATCTTTCATACTTGACTCCCACTTATATACTGGAGATCACAGTGAACAAGGCCACAAACTTACTTTACATACACTATTAATAATGGATTGAATCATAGTCGGAGCTGGATGGCACCTGGAGTGAGGGTAATCTGTACTTCTACATTAGTTCCTGACCTGCCCCGTATGGACAAAGACTTACATTTCATTTGTATATTTCCAGAGAATAACACTGGTGTCTTTTCTTCCATACATCAACCAGACTTTAAGGATAGAGCAAGACCCCTCTGGGGCAGGTTAAAATGCTTGAGTGATTAAAAAAAAATTTTTTTTATGTTTATTTATTTTTGAGAAAGACAGAGTGTGAACAGGGGAGGGTCAGAGAGAGAGGGAGACACAGAATCCGAAACAGGCTCCAGGCTCTGAGCTGTCAGCACAGAGCCCTACATGGTGCTCGAACGCATGAACCGTGAGATCATGACCTGAGCCAAAGTTGGACACTTAACTGACTGAGCCACCCAGACGCCCCAAAATGCCTGACTGATTTTAAAAGGACCCTATTTTATTTTTATACCCAATCCTTTTTTCTCCTCCATCCCAGGTCAATTAAAGGCCAATTCTGAACCACGTCAATCAAAAAGAAAGAATTCCATCTCCTCACGTGGCTTGACAGCAAGTACTGAAAACTGTGTTCCCCAGGGGACATGAAGAAATCATCTAATAGCTGTGTTTAATTTTGTTGTTTTTTTAAAATAGCAATATCATTTTTTAATAGCCACATTCTATAATCTTGTTATGTTCTCGTTACATTAGATTATTGCTTATTATTTTTTCTCCTGGTTGGGAATCATGGTTTTGACTGCCTTAACTCCTGGCAACAAAAACCCAGGGCAAGTCTCTCTGAAACACAGACAAGAATCAATCAAAACATCACAAGCTAATTAATGTAATTCTGAAGCCCTGGGAGCAGCTGTATTATGGTGAGTGTTATAGTATAAAATGGATGTACATTAGAAGCACATTCAAGTATGTAGGTTAGGTCTCTCAGCAAACCTTTTCTGTTTATTTACTCAGAAATAGGTATTAATAACCATAGTTATCACTTGGTTGGTACTTACCAAGCCCCAGAACTGATTATGTGCTTTACATATAACTCATTTAATCTTCTCACAGTCCCTATGAGGTTGGTACTATTGTTAACCCCATTTAGGACAAAGGAAATTAAGGCACAGAGAGGTTTTATAACCCACCTCAGGTCCTATACCTGATAAGTAGGGAACAGCCTTCTGACTTCACAGTTGGTAGATTTAACACTCACTCATCTTCACCTAATTGTCAGGTCCTGGAGACACTGCATTCCTTACAGTGCCTAACCCAGTGTCCGTAGGCTGGAACTCAATACTTGTTATTTATTTGTTGGGCCACTGCCTCATTACAAAAGGGAGTTGGGACAGAAATATGTGTGAGATTGAATGGGGAAAAAGTTCAGCAAGTGTCCTGTGTTCAGCTGTAACTTCTAATAGAGTGGCACACCTTCTGTGCAGGTGACGTCAATCAATCAATCTCTCAGGCAAGCGATAAGAATGTATTGAAATGATGAGTTGGTGTGGGAGGAAGAGCCCCAGGATTTATGAGAACACAGGCCCCCGAGCCCCAGGGAGAAAAAGGCAAGTCAGTTTCTTAGAGCTGGGATAGGGCAGGAAGCAGTCGTGCTTATGATATGATGATTTCTTCTGCCACCAAAACCGGATCTGACCTGCTCCCAAATTATTACGGCAAAGAGTCATCAGAATTCATGTTATAAATTTGGTGAGCTCAGTGTAGCACATTTCTAGAATTCTCACCAGATAGAAGCTGGTTTGTCTATTTGTCAAGATGGGGATTAGATATACACAATTAGACTGGATATACACAGAGATATGTGTCTGGAAAATAAAGAGAGGCTTACAATGACTATACATAGGGAGCCCTGAAAGCTATGGAAATTGATGGGATCGTCTAGGAAGATTGTCCAGGGAAGTAGGGGAAGAGGAGGGCTCTGGACCCAGGTCTAAGACAGTGGTTCTCAGACTTAAGCTAACAGCAGGAGCACCTGGTTGCATGATCTCACTTTCCCCCAGAGTTTCTGATTCATAGGTCTGAGTAACGGGGGTGGGGACGTAAGAATTTGCGTTTCTAACACATTCCTGGGTTGTTGATGCTGCCGGTCAACTGAATGGATACCACTATTCCACTTTGGCCTTGACTTTGCTCCAGGCATTCTGGTCTCCCTGCTGTAGTTCCTACTCTTCAGGCTTTCAAGCCCCAGGGCCTTTGCACTTCCCTCTGTCTGGAATGCACTTCCTCAGATACCAGGAAGAATTAAACCAGCATCTTTCAGATCCCTGCTCAAATGTTACCTTATTAGTGACATCTTTCCTGACCATCTTTTTTTTTCTTTTCAGTAGAGAAGAATGGAAGGGAGTTTTTTTTCATATAACTGTATCACTCATTTCTGTATTTTTTAATTTATATTTTAATTTTTCTTTACTTTGGAGAAAGAGAGAGAGACAGAGCATGAGCGGGGAACAGGCAGAAAGAGAAAGAGACACAGAATCTGAAGCAGTCTCCAGCTCCGACCAGGCGCCCCTCACTCAATTCTTTAAATGCTCCAAATCACAGTGATCTATGACAATCTTCCTTAAAAACAGCAACTCCTCCCATTTGCCTCCTGCTCCTCCCCCTAACCTCCTCCCTATTGTATATTTCTCATTGTCCTTACCACCTTCTAACAGACTATATACAACTTACTCACCTACATGCTTTGTTTATTACCTGTCCCTCCCTGGAGACGAGGGATTTACTCTGTTTTGTTTATTGCTGACTCTTCTGAGCCCAGAACAGCCCCTGGCACATATTAAACATGCAATAAATATTCATTGAAGGAATGAATACAATGAAGGGATGAACATTCTCAGACGTAAAATTGCGGTTGTAAGAATTTAGCTCTGATGGATACCCTTCCTAACTGGTCACCTCTTTAACAAACCGGAGTTGCTCGGTTCTGAGAAAAATCTGCTTTTGCACCAGGGGTTAAAACACCAAGGGTTAAAACTCTTGACTTGGTATATCTTCATCCGTAGGCACTGGACGGGGTTGGGACATGGCCGGGCACCTCCCGATCTTGCTTTTGCTTAGCACCCCCTCCTGCCTGTGCGGCCTCCCCACTCACTCTTCTCTGCTCACACTCAGGTCCCTGTCTTGCTCCTGCTGCATGTGTGCCCAGAAGGCCTCCCTACCCCCTTCAGCTGCCACCCCTCGGTCCCCACACTCACTTTGCAGAAAGCCTTTCCGGAGGCCCCGCTCCAGTGCTCCCAGAGAGCCCGTGCGTATCTGCGCATACATCACGCTCCATCATCCACATTTGCGCCCCTGCCTCTGCTGGGAATTCCTCACAGGGAGACATCGCGGCAGTGCTTTGTTTTTGTTTTATGAACTGTATTTCATTCCAAGTCCCCAACACATATTAATCTGAACCTGGCGTATTTAATTTTGCTTTATCCCTTTCCTTTGGCTAAGCATTGTGATGATTACCCAATAGATTTTTATAATTGGATCCACCCCGCTAATAAAAAACAGGAGAAGAGCCTGTGACGGTAGAAAGCAGCATTTGACCCGTGTTGATAAGCGAGTCCAAATAACGGTCTTACTAGCGGCTGCCTCAATGATGGCCAGTCTGAGACTATAGTGAGCGTGGGCTCCCATACGTGAGCTCAGGCCAGCCATGCCGCGGCCGTGCCAACGCCCAAGGGCAGCTTTTGTGGAACACCTGTGATATGTTCTAATCGCATATCTGTGGAGGCCTCCTAAAAACACACACTAATCCAACGGGTCTCATTTATACTGTACAATGGTTGTCCTTACATCTCTCTTTTGGGTGTCGCTCGGTCTAAATGGCTCTGGTGTTGGCTGTCAGAAGCCCAAGGATCTTTCTTTGTTCACACTCTTTCACCCTCTCAGTGGGCTGTGTTCTTCAGAAGATCTCCCAGGTCTTTGCTCCATGCCTACTGCTTTCCGCGCCTCAAAAATCCAGAGCAAAACAAATAAACATTATGGTGCGAACAGCCGAGTAGAAGCCGGGATGTCTGAGGACAATTTTGGTCTTAAGTTTGGTGGAAGAGAGGAGACACAGTGGAGAGAAAAGAAAGTATCTTTAGGATCTTCAGAGAATGCCCCCCAGGCCATTTACACAGAAAATTCCCTTGGGGCGCCTGGGTGGCTCAGTCGGTTAATCGTCCAACTTCAGCTCAGGTCATGATCTCACTGTTGGTGAGTTTGAGCCCCGTGACAGGCTTTGAACTGTCAGCACAGAGGCTGGAGCCTGCATCAGATTTTGTGTCTCCCTCTCTGTGTCCTTCCCCCACTCATGCTCTGTCTGTCTGTCTCTCTTTCTCAAAAATAAACATAAAAAAAAGAAGAAAAGAAAAACAATTCCCTTGCCTACGGTTATTGCCCAGCCTGGGACCAGCTACTCATCACCATCATCGTTACCATCATTGCTCATGTTTGCTGAGTGGTGCCGGGCACGTACACGCACCTCTACAATCCTTGCTATGACACGGCACGGTGGGTATTATTAATTCCCATCGTACAGAGCCAGAAATCGAGGCTCAGAAACATGAAGTAACTTGCCAGCAGTCCACACCCGAAAGAGGCAGATTTGAATCTGTCTCCAAGGCCTCTGGTGTGTTCTGTCCACTGAGGCTTAATCTTGGGCAAAGGCAGAAATTGCTCACTGAAGGGCCCCCAGGAAGAAGCATCTCAGGACTGGTTTCTGGAGGGGGGGGATGGGCGGAGGGGGAGCTTAAGGAAGCAAAGGGGAGCAGAAAGCACCAAAGATAACATTCAGCAATGTGACGTTTCTGCCGATCGCCATGCCGCGCTGACCCTGGCCACCAAAATCATCCGCACCCAAGTAGAGCTCTGCAGACACACGGAGGTTCTCCAGTGAGACCAAGTGCAGCGATGGGGCGTAACTGAGTCACCGTCGGCTCCCGGTTTGCCAATCTGACATGACTCGTGGTATGTACTTTTGCAACAGCTACATAAGGATTCTATTTTCACCACGATCCTTGGGGTTAGTACAATCACATCTCTGATTCTGCCACCCATCCCTGTAGGGCTTGGAGCAGGGACATCTGAGTGTCTGGACAGGGCCTTCCTTATCTGTCTACCTAGCAAGCTGGAACTGGAGTTACGATCCGCTTTCCTGCCCAAAGATGCGGAGAGTGCAGTGTGGTTAGGGGTGTAGACCGTGGCACTGCACTGCATGGTTTTGAACCACAAGTCAACACCTTACTAGTTGTGTGGCCTCAGGCTAACGAGTTCTAAACTCTCAGGTTCCACTCACAGGTTTGCTACAAGGATTGCACTGCATAATGGATGTGAAATTTTCGGCACAGAGCCTGTGTTTAATAAAACATACGCTATTAATATTCTTACTTGCTTTCTCTACGTCATCTAAAAGCAGGAGACCTGGCAGCTTTTGTGTCTGTATAATGCTCCTTTGCCCACTATGTTAGCTGTTGATTCTTGGTTTAAGCCCTATACCTAAGTGTTGCGAGCTTTAATGAGATCCCAGGTGAGCTAAGCCCTGTAAATAAATCATAGAAAATATGCTTGCCCTAAATAATTGTGTCCTGAATTCCATTCCTTTCCTCTGGGTACCCTGCATGCCCTCTCTTGGTAGAGAGTGCTCACCTTGCTCATCTGCAAATAACCTAAGAAGGATTCAAGTTTGTTCACCTACTGGGGGCATATGGTTTGCTTTAAAGGGATGCCCCCTAGGAATGACAGTCAGTCACAGCATTTAGCCCTAGAGCGTCCCTCCATCTCGTCCCCAGATGTGAGGCGGAGCATATCCACATCCACGTGTGAACTTCTGGTCCCTTCTGTCTGCTCAGACCCTTGAAGCCCCAGGTCACTCGGCAACGATGGAGGGACACAGAGCCTCCATAACTTCATTCAGTTTCTTAGGAATCTAAATTTGATTTCATTTTATGAAAGAAGAATTTCTTAAGTTTGATCGATCTCCAGTCAATGGCAAGTCCGGTGAGGTTTCCAGGTTAGACCAAAACAAAATGCCCCGACCGGTCCCTCCTGGAACATTTCCAAGTGCCTGCCTGGCTGTGGTCTTACTCATTATCCACAGCAGGGCTCTGAGGCTCGTAGGCTTCTGGAAGCACTTTGGCCATGCAGAAGAGGAAACGGGTGCTGAGGAGTTCCTGGCCAGCCTCAGGGTTCCCAGTGCATTTGTGGAACATCCGGAAGGTGAATAGACAGCTTCTCACACTACTGATGAGCACGGCGCACCCTGTACAAGGTTGTTGCTAGATCAATTATCGATACACTCTTAAGTGACTTCCTACTGTGCTGAGTTCCTTATTATACAAGGTACCTAGGATTCTTTTTCTTTAGATTCTGCTGTACTTCTTCAAAAAGTACTTTAAATAATAAAACACATAAGCATTCAGAAAAGCACAGAAAATATATTAGAGTACAGAAGAACTACCAGTAAGACTGAACATTGGATTTATTTGCTTTACCTGCCTTTCTGGTTTTTTTTTTTACTGAGATATAATGATGTATAACATCGTGTAGGGTTGTGGTGTACAAGGTGTTGATTTGATACATTTGTATTTTTGCAAATGGATTACCACCAACACCTCTGTCATGTCACGTAATTATTATTTCTTATTTTGTGTGTGTGGTGAAAATAGTTAAGGTCTAGTCTCTTAGCAGCTTTGAAATTTGTAATACAATATTGTTGACTGTAACCACCATGCTGTGCATTAGGTCTCCAGGGCTTGTTTGCTTACAAGTTGCAAGTTGGTGACTTCTTCTACCTGCCAGACTCTGATAATCACCCATCTACTCTGATTTTTATGAGTTTGGCTTCTTTAGAGTCCACATATAAGAGATATCATGCAGTATTTGTCTTTATCTGATTTATCTCACTTAGCGTAATGCCCTCAAGGTCCACCCATGTTGTTCCAAATGTAGTTTGACTTTCCTACTGAGAGAGAGGGAAAGGCAGAGGGAGGGAGGGTGAAGGGAAGGAAGGGGGGGGGGAGAGAGAGAGAGAGAGAGAGAGAAAGCCACACCTCTCAATTTTTCTTTTCCCTCCCTAGAGGTTGAGGCTCTTCTTAAGTTGCTGTATATCATTCCCACGATTGGTTTGTCCTTTGATGGTGTAATGAATGTAGCCATGAACTGTATATACTATTCTGTGTGTCTTCAAACCTTATAGAAATAAATGCAACCAAACAGATTTATTTTTTCACAACTTATTTTTCATTCAACATAATGTTTTTGAGATTCATCAACACTGACACATTTAGATTTAGTCCATCCATTTGACTCTATTGTACAAATAGACCACAAATTATTTATCTTTCTCTGACTGAGCAGCAAATGACTTCTAAGTGTTCACTGTTACATGGGGCCAGAACCTTCCCTCTAACTATTGCTTCTGTCTCACATGCTTGCTTCCCAGTTACCCGCTCATTCCACAACATCCTCACAAGTTCACTTGATCTATTCCCTCATTCCTTCAGAGTTTGACTCAACTGTCACTAGGATTGCCAGAGAAAATACAGGACATCCAGTTAAACTTGAACTTCAGATAAACAGTGAGTAAGTGTATGGTATAAGAAATGTCCCCAATATTGTATGGGGCGTGCTTAAGGAAAATTCACTGATTATCTGAAATTCAAGTCTAGGAGGAGTGTCTTGTATTTATATTTGCTGAATCAAGCAGCCCTAAATGTCATGTTGCTAATGAGGCCGCCCCTGTCCGTCCTATTAAAGTTTTTAATTCCCTCCCAACACTTCCTAATCTCTTTGTTTTAGTTTTCCCCATAGCACTTATCACCAATTTTCCTGCAATATATTTTCGTTACTTGGTTTGCTTATTTCATGTCATCCTTCTCTAGAACAGAAGCCTCCTGAAGGTGAAAATTTTGTTTGTTTTGCCTTCTGTTGTATCTGTAATCCCTAGAATAGTATGAAGGATACCGTATACGTTTGAGGAATATTTGCTGGATAAATGAAAGAATCAGAAAAGCATATATGTCACCCTAGCATCTGTCTGAGAATTTCTCTAGGATAAACACTCAGGAATGGTATTGCTTTTTGTAGGGTATGTGTCGTTCCCAGGTATTGCCAACTTGCTGTTCAAAGTGATGGAACTAATTTTCATTCTCATCAGCAATGTATAAAAGTCCCCATTTCCCCATATTCTCTTGCTTGCTTGCTTCTTTTCTCTCTCTCTCTCCCTTTCTCTTCGAAAATACAATAAATTTAATTTTGTAGCAATAGTTAAAAACCAGCCTGAAAACATAAAATACCCCCCAGTGAATTATAGCTAGTGAGTTCGTAATCAACAGTAATCATTAATCTGAAAGATGTCAGATGTCTTTAGCTGCTTATTTAAAAGATGGGTTAGTTGTGGGACATGTGGGTGGCTCAGTAGGTTGGGTGTCCGACTTTGACTCAAGTCATGATCTCATAGTTTGTGAGTGTGAACTCCGCCTCGGGCTCTGTGCTGACAGCGCAGAACCTAGAGCCTGCTTGGGATTCTCTGTCTCCTCCTCTCTCTGGCCCTCCCCCACTTTCACTCTCTCCCTCAAAAATAAATAAACACTAAAAATAATTTTTTTAAAGATGGGTTAGTTATTATAGATGTGAAAACAATCCTAAACCCGGTATCTTTCATGTCAGAAAAACAAACAAAAACTGTACAAACTCATCACTACTACAGTGACATTGAAAATGCCATTCTACACATTTTTAAGGAAAACCACCTTACTGTTACTATATTTCAACTAAAAAGGAGGAGGTCTCGGCCAATAACCAGTACTAAGCAAAACTATGAATGTTTTTTTTCCTGCACATGGTAAGATCCCTTCTATGAAAAGGAAGTTCTAGAAATGAATGCAAAGAGTTGATGGGGAACAATAAGCTTTCTGTAATCCTAAATTCATTTCCTGTTATGAAAACCATCAAGATGACGGTAAAATAAAGAAGAATACAGCCCCTCGTCTTCACTGCAAGCCTTGGGGAGCCAAGAATTTAAGAGATTGACTACTGGACCAGAGATAATCCCATATGCAAGAAGATGCATTTTTTTTTTTTTTTTGACATCTCCATATGCTGAAGCCTAATAAACGCTCCAGAGTTTGGTAGCATTCCAGGGAGTCTTTTAGGGACTATCTTGGCATAGTATGTAATGCAGGGTGAGAAATTGTTGCTCTTTCTACCCACATATGTATGCACATCCAGGTCCCCAAACTGCTAAGGCACCAAAACAAAGGAGGAAAACTCTCTGGACACTGAAACTGACAGCTTTAGTTTTCTTCACTTTTCTTTAGCACAGTTCAGTTTTACAAGATGCATAGGCACAATTTAAACATTTCCCATTTTCAGTTTTCCTTTATTTTTTCTGATGGTAAATAATTTAAATTTAGCAAATGAAGCCTTTATATCCTGGAAAGGAATGCAAAATTTATAAGGAATGGGAGACTAAGAAGAAGCATCCTTCAATAACCAGGGTTGTTGAGAATGAGGAGAAATCAGAAGCCTTGTGCATTGCTGGTGGGAATGTAAAATGGTGCAGCTACTTTGGAAAACAGTGACTCACTCTTAGGTGTATATCCAAGAGAAATGAAAACACACATCCCAAAAAAACTTGCCTGTGAACATTCGCAGCAACATTAGTCATAAGAGGCAAAAGTGGAAATAACCTAAATGTCCCCCAGCTGATGAATGGATAAACAAAATGTGGTTCATCCATACAATGGAATATTATTCAGCCATCCAAAGGAATTAAAGACGAGACAGCTACATATAAAAGAATGAAAACTGGACCGCTTTCACACACACCATACACAAAACAACTCAAACTGGATTAAAGATCCATTGTGAGACCTGAAACCTTAAAACTCCTAAAAGAAAACAGAGGCAGTAATCTCTTGGACATCAGCCTTCACAACATATTTACAGATCTATGGCCTCAGATAAGGGAAATGAAAGTTGTTGCCCAATGAAGGAAACAATCAACAAAACAAAAAGGCAACCTACTGAATGGGAGAAGACATTAGCAAATGATAGATCTGATAAGGGGTTAGCATCCAATATATATATATATATAAACTTACACAACCCAACACCGAAAAAAACCCAAACAATCTGATTATAAGACGGGCAGAGGATCTTAATAGACATTTTTTCAGAGAAGACAGACAGATGGCCAACAGACACAGGTAACAATGCCTGTTGTTCAACATCACTAAATTATCAAGGAAATGCAAATCAAAACCACGATGAGCTATCACTTCATACCTGGCAGAATGGCTAGTATAAGAAAGACAAGAAACAATGAGGGTTGGCAAGGATGTGGAGAAAAGGGAACCCTTGTCCACCATTGTAAGTTGGTATAGCCACTAAGGGAAACCGGTTCCTAAAAAAACTAAAAACAGAAATACAATACTATCCATTAATCCAATACTGGGTATTTATCCAAAGAAAATGAAAGCACTAATTTGCAAAGATATATGCCTCCTTGTGTGTATGGCAGAATTATTTACAATAGCCAAGATGCAGAAGCAGCCCAAGTGTCCATCAATTGATGAATGGATAGAGAAGATGTGGTACACATGCACAGTGGAATATTACTCAGCCATAAAAAAGAATGAAATCTTGCTATTTGCAACAACACAGATGGACCTAGAGGGTACTGTGTTAAATGAAGTAAGTCAATCAGAGAAAGATCAATACCATCCGATTTCACTTATTTGTTGAATCTAAAAAGCAAATGAACAAACAGACAAACATACACACACCAAAATAAGTAGAATCTTAACTTTTTTTTTAGTTTATTTTGAGAGAGAGAGAGAAAGAGAGAGCACATGTGTTAACAGGGGAGGGACAGAGAGAGGGGGAGAGAGAGAGAATCCCAAGCAGGCTCCATGATGTCAGTGCAGAGCCTGATGTGGAGCTTGAAACCACAAACCATGATATCATGACCTGAACCGAAACCAATCACTCAGGAGCTCCCCCACTTTTTTTCTAAATTTTTTTCCCCTAAAAAACTAAGCGCACTCTTAAATACAGAGAAAAAACTGGTGGTTGCCAGAGGGGAAGTGGGAAGAGAGGATAGGCAAAGCAGATAAAAGGATTAAGGAGTACATACTTTCAGTTATAAAATAAGTAAGTCACAGAGATGAAAAGTACAGCAGAGGCCATAGAGTCAATACTATTATAATAACATCGTATGGTGACAGATAGTGACTATACTTATGGGGAGCACTGAGTAATATACAGAATTGTCAAATCAATGCGTTGTACACCTTGAACTAACATAGCATTGTATGTTAATTATATTTCAATAAAAAAATAAAGTGAGGACAAAGGGCAAAAAAAAAAAAAAAACGGTGGAATTAAGAGGGCGCCTGGGTGGCTCAGTGGGTTACACATCCCACTTCAGTTCAGGTCATGATCTCACGGTTCATCAGTTCGAGCCCCACATTGGGCTCTGCACTGATAGCTTGGAGGCTGGAGTCTGCTTCACATTCTCTCTCTTTCCCTCTCTCTGCCCCTCCCCCTGCTTGCTTTCTCTCTCTCAAAATAAATAAACACTTTTAAAAAAAGGAATTAAGGACTGATGTATGATACAGCATGGATGAGTCTTGAACACATTATGCTAAAGGAAAGAAAGTGGTTACAAAAGATGACATATTGTATGATTCCATTTATGTGAAATGTCTGAACCAGATACATCTACCTATAAAGAAAATAAACTAGCTGCCAAGGGTTCAGGTGAGGGGGCGATTGTGGGCCGGGGAGGTGATATTTAAAGGTTACAGGGTTTCTTTTTGGGAATGACAAAAATGTTCTAAAATGGATGGTGATAATGGCTGTATTATTCTGTGAATATACTAAACATCACTGAATTGTACACTTTCACGGGTGAATCACAAAGCATGTGAATAACAAGCATCCTGGGGCCACCTTGGGTGGCTCAGTCGGTTGAGCGTCCGACTTCGGCTCAGGTCATGATCTTGCAGTTCGAGCCCTTCGTAGCGCTCTGTGCTGACAGCTCAGAGCCTGGAGCCTGCTTTGTATTCTCTCTCTCTGATCCTCCCCAGCTCATGCTCTCTCTCTCTTTCTCTCTCTGTCTCTCTCAAAAATAAATAAATAGACTTAAAAAAATAAGCATCCTGACTGTGCCCAGGCTCTGGTTCACGTCTTTGGTCTACTCTGCCTTTTGGTGCTAGAGGATTCTGTTATCCTAACAAAAAGTCTGGAGACAATCTTCTCAAGCACACAATCCCCATTCATTCACCTAACAAACATTTATTGAGATCCTACAAGTCAGACACCATTTTCAGAACTAAAGATAGAGTTAGATCCACCCCAATTCTCCGTCTCTGTATGCATGCAGCTGAATTTTGACAACAGGCTTAGCGGGAGCCTAAAGTGTCATGTGGTGGATCCAAGAAAGCTAGCGCACTATTAGTACACAAAATTAATCCCAGTGTTCTTGACAAGGGTGTTCACGGACCGATATATTCAGAACATAAACGAATCGCTATGTTCAGTTCCATGGGCTACGTTTTCAGATGAATGTTTGCAAATTTCACAATGTCAAGATGAGAACCATCAGGATGGGGAAGGCCTCAGGGCCAACTTCCCTGTTGAAGGAGTGGTAACATTTGGTCCCAGAAGGGACAGCTCCACAGGAAGGAAGGTAGGAGGCAGCTTTCTGGAGGGCTGTTCTCAGGGAGGTGGGGTATATCGAGTGCTGGGGAGGGGACAAACTTTACAGTGACCCTAGGGAGGACTCAGAACTGCTAATCTAGGGGGATGGCTTCCTTGTGAAGTGGCGGGCCAGCGTCCTGTCACTCGGAGGGTCCCTGTAGAGGCTGGGCACCCTCTGTGAACAGGAGTGGTAGGACCCCTTGCCTCTGGAAGGGGACTCTCTGGACTCCTGACGGCCCTCTGGCCCTCGGAGTCTGAGAGCAAGACCCCACCAATCAAGAGCCCCAGGTGGGCGGCTGGCTCAGGCACTGGGCGTCCCCAGCCCTAGGATTTTGTATTCAACACTGTCCGAACTTAAGCGCCGCCGCAGCGTGGACTTCAGGAGGGAACCAGTATCTGCAAGGATGCAAGTCAACTAGAATTGCAAATCTCTCCAAAACAGAAGCGTGCGCGCACCCTCTGTGGCGGCCTGACCGGGCGTGACGCATGGATACGTGAGCCCCTGCGCCTGGATGTTTCATCCCATCTCCCTGCTCCTGCGGACACTTTCAGGAAGCCCCTCCCGGCTCTGCCAGAAGAACTGCCGAGACCAAGCTGCCTCGTCATGGTCACCGCTGACGGCGGTTCACACTGGTTTCGCTTTGTTTCTTCTCTCTAGGGTCCCTGCACAGCGCCCCACTGCGCCGTCCAGCCCCTCGGCCTCACTGTTCCTTTGGCTCCACACCTGCTCTCGGGGGTCAGCTCTGCCCACCCTACTCTGGATTTTGTGGCTTGTAGCCCAAGTCAAGGCCTTTACGCCCTGGAGGGAAGGACCAGTGTGGGTGCATTTGGGCCAGAATAGTGTCATCTAGGGACTCTCCACTAAGTGCCAGACATATAATGGTTTATAGCTCATTTAGTCCCGATAATGACATTTCCGAGCAGGTCTTGTGCCCACCTTATAGAAGAGGAACCCGAGGTTCAGAGGTAAGTAACTTGCTCACTCCCTCCATGAGTATAGATGTAGAATCCTGTCCTCTATCTGCTTCCCAAATCCACATTTTTCTCTAGTTTTGAGTCAGCACCTTACTAAAACTATACCAGATTTTCAGTAAATGTTTGTTGACTATTCTTTCTTTCTGGTCCACTTGCTTGTCTTTAGGAGACGAAGAGAAACATATTCCCCTCATTTAAAAAAAACAAACAGGCCATGATCTTATGACTTTTACCTCAACAGCGGTTGAGCACATTTAACATGAAAGCATTGTGCTTGACAGATCGACTTTGAGGTTTTATACTTGGATAATTCTAAGTAGGAAAAAAAATGGTCTCTGTGGGTTCACTGATGTGTTGGCCCTCAAAACCTAATTTATGAACTAAACTAAAAAAGTTTTTAGGATAGCAGGGATGACTCGTACGTCCTGATATAGACTCTCATCGCCAGGATGTGGCTTTAGTTTGATGACTAACAAGTCAGCTGATGGCCCAGTTGACAAACGTATACAGCACCAGACATGGCAGGGACACCAGCTCCTGGCTAGTGCGTCGTTCAAGATATTGATTCAATTTTATTTTTAAATTTAATTTTTTATTTCAGAGAGAAAGAGAGAGCACATAAGCAGGGGAGAGGGGCCGAGGGAGAGGGAGAGAATCCCAAGCATGCTACACGCCCAGCGCGAAACCTGACACGGGTCTCGATCCCACGACCCTGGGATCATGGCCTGAGCTGAAATCAAGAGTCGATGCTCAACTGACTGAGCTACCCAGGCACCCTTGAAGATTTATTAGTACAGAATGGATGAGGAGGGTTATGCCCTGATTGTTGGGAAGGTGTTCAGTTTTACCCAACTCTTTTCTCTTGTTGTGTATTAATACTCTTTACAGATTCTCTTTAATAATAAACACACACTGTACTTTCATTCCCCCTGGGGAGAAAACAAACAAACAGACGCAAAACCCGGAAACTGTAAATGTCAAATTCCATGAAACAGCATCTCTGAGGAGTACACAAACACACCATCGCAGGCTTCCTTATCCCCCTTGGGCAGGAGTAACGCGGATGGACACTCTCCACATCACCAGGCAGAGAGGACGAGACACCCCAGCCGGTGCCAGACAACTCTGCTCACTGGGGAGATGGCTAAGCTGTTTAATCCCTCAGTTTTATCATCAATGAACTGGGGACTCTGGAGATCTCACGAGGCTGCAGACACGTTCAAATCAGGCCCACGTGGGGGAGTCCATAGTGAATTCTAAGGCATCGCAGAAAGTGGTTCCTATTACTGTAGTCAACAGATCCTTTCCAATGGCGGGAGTTCAACTGACATGCTCTTAAAAAGGAGATCTCTTCTATAAAATTGCCCACAACATGTTCTCTTCCCCATCCCTGGTTTGTTTTTCTCCTCTGCACTTATCACTTCCTAACATGACATATGTTTTCTTTATTCGCCCATTGGCTATTTCCCCACATTAGGTGATTTCCACAAAGACATGGTTTTTGTCTGCTTTGTTCTCTGTTGTATCCCAGAGCCTTGAACAATGCCTGGCACATACGAGGCTCAATACATTCTTGTTGCATGAATGAAGGTCAAATAATATTTCTAGTCTAAATAACCCCTACGCCACCCCCCAGCTCTGATAGCATGAATAAGCTGTCACAAGATGATAGTTTTAGGAACTTGAGCTTTGGAAGTAGGATTTAAGAGTGGTTTATTCAACTCTTTCGTCTCTCACTTCACTGCTTTTTAAAAAATATTTTATTAGTTTTTTAAGTAATCTCTACACCCATCGTGGGGCTCAGACCCACAAGCCCGAGATAAGAGTCTGACTGAGCCAGCCAGGTGCCCTACTTAACTGATCTGGGGTAGGCAATCAAGGAACCATGCTAAGTGTGGGTCATGAATAATAATCAAGAATATCGTCAAATAAAGCAAAATGGGTTTTGTAAAAAAAAAAAAAAGATTTCAAATACACGTTGAGATGACAAGGGTCCCCCTACTTCCCAGGGATCATTCTATATGATGTCTTTATAGCCCATTTATGGACGTCTTTGCATTTAGTGGTTTCTTTTCAGATTTGAGAGGTTTGCTTTAATTCCTAGAACGACATCTGGTTGGATGCTAAGGGGAAGATACTGTATTCTCTGGTCTTTTCCATACTTGCTTCTAAAATAGTGGCAATACTGTCAATATATGGTTTAAAAGATGACCCTAGGGGTGCCTGGGTGGCTCAGGCGGTTAAGCCTCTGACTTCGGCTCATGTCATGATCTCAAGGTCCATGAGTTTGAGTCCTGCATCAGGCTCTGTGCTGACAGCTCAGAGCCTGGAGCCTGCTTCGGATTCTCTGTCCCTCTTCTCTCTCTGCCCCTCCCCAACTAAAGTTCTATATCACTCTCTCAAAAATAAACATGTTAACAAAAACATTTTAAAAGATAACCCTAGTGAGTGTGGTTGATGTGCAAGGAAGTCCCTCAGCAGAAAAGGTTAAAAAGAAAATTCATGTTCTAATGTGATGACTGTTTTTATTTATTTATTTTGAGACAGAGAATGTGTACCTGCATGCATGAAGGGGAGGGGCAGAGAGGGAATCCTAAGCGGGCTCCCAGCTGTCAGCACAGAGCCTGACATGGGGTTCGATCTCACAAACCATGAGATCATGACCTGAGTCCAAATCAAGAGGCAGACACTTAACCAGCTGAGCCACCCAGGCGCCCCTAATGTGATGCCTTTTACATGAACCAGTTGTCTGTGACTTTGTTTATCCTACATCTGGGTATGGGAAGCTGCTCATTCATTATTGTACTAACGAGTTAATAAGTAACTAGATGCCTGAATTTTCCAATTGTGTGCCCCACTTTATTTCTGGGCAGTGACAGAACAAATGGTTTGAAAGGAAGCATCCAAGAGGGGGAAAGAAAGCTTAGAAACAGCTCAGAACTTACAGAAATAGGTTTGTGGTACACAAAGTTCAAAGGATAACACATTACCACTAGACTTAGACTATGGAAAATGCTTCACAATGACACATAGATACACCATAAAAGTGCCAATACATTTTTAAAAAGTCACAATTAAGCGGAAGAATACCTGTTTTGAAATCCCAAGTAATTTTTTTAAAACTTTGGATTGATTGAAACTATGCTCCTACACAAACACCTGGCTGACTTCTAAAACATGATAGGGACCATGAGACAAGCCAATGAAAACTCTAGAAACTTCCCCCACAGTCCCACATCTGTCCTATCTCCCTCTGAGAGGGAGCAGAATTTGTAAAGCAGTAAAAAGTCTGCACCGACTGAAGAAAGCCTTCAAGACATAAAGCAACTACACAATTTTACCATACCTTTATGAAACCAGTTAGATGAAGAAAAAAGATGTCAGGCCTGTTAGCATTTCTCTAACACTCAGTTAGAGTGTTAAAAAAATATATATTTATTTATTTTTGAGAGAGAGACAGACAGAGACAGAGACAGAGACAGAGACACAGTGTGAGCAGGGGAGGGGCAGAGAGAGAGGGAGACACAGAATCCCAAGCAGGCTTCAGGCTCTGAGCCGTCAGCACGAGCCCGATGCGGGGCTCAAACCTACGAACTGTGAGATCGTGACCCGAGCCGAAGTCAGATGCTTAACTAACTGAGCCATCCAGGCACCCATAACACTCAGGCATTTTCATGATGGAAGCGAGACTGTGTAGCTATTGCCAGAATGGTGTCCTTTCCATCCAAATGTTTAGGCGTCGTCAGGACATTCCTGCAAAGTTTGGCCTCAAGGCTAAGGTGAAGTTCCACACCTGCAAAGCCTCCCTCACACGCTGCCCTGCCCCCCTTCACCCACTCCTGCCTGACTCTTTAGAGAGCACTGGACTCTTTCATCTAGTCTTGATTCAGACTTTCAAGGTGATTATAGGATTTCTTTTTATAAAAGGACGTAGGAATCCACAATACAATACATCCTCTGGTTGCCTTAAACTTGAGCACATTCTCAGGACCTAAATTTCAACAGTATAGATGTGTCTTGAACAACCACCATACCTAAGTATTTGCCTCACATTCGTAGAAGTCCTCAGAAATTCAACCTTGGCCTCTCTCATGAGAGCATTCTGTTTTAGACAAGTGTCCTTCATTACTATTCCAAAGTTGCTTTTTTTTTTTTTTGCACATGTGTGTTTAGGCCTGGGAGTCGACTTTTATATTCTGTGCATCGCTCTCTTGTTATCTTTTTAATCCCCCTGGAGCTTTTAGAATGGAACCAGGTAAGTACAGGTGCTTTAATAGCAGAGCAGTAAAAAACATTTGATAAGTTCTTACTGTGAGGCCACATCACTTTATCTACCTCAATTCACCTCATCTTTGGAACACCTCCATTTTATAGATAAGGAATACAATTACGGAGCCAGGGAGAACCAGCAGTGAAATTCAAACTCAGACAGTGTGGCTCCAGTGCCCTTACTCTATTCCATACTGTTTCTCACAGTAGCCTGTACTGCCTTCTATGTTAAGAATTTAGGAACTTGATACGGTGACCACTGTGGGCTGAATCGTGTATCCCCCCTCGCCCCGCCCCCCAACCCCATTCATGTACTGAAGCTTGAACCCTCAAGGTGTTGGTACTAGGAAGTGGTGCCTTGGGGAAGAGATGAGGTGAGGGACCTAAAGGTGAGGTCAGGAAGGCAGGACCCCCATGATGGGATTAGTGTCCTTATAAGAACAGACCCTGGAGCTCTCTCTGCCATAGGGGGACACAGTGAGAACGCAGCCATAGGTAAGCCAGGAGACCAACAAAATCTGCCAGCACCTTGGTCTCTGAGTTCCCAGCCTCCAGAACGGTGAGAATGAATGTCCGTTGCTTAATCCACTCAGTCTGTGGTGTTTTGTTACAGTAGCTGCCACTGCCTAAGATAGTGACAATTTATCTGCCTACCTCTGTCGTTGGTGATATGCATAGAACAAATAATTAAGGTATCATAAAAGTAAGCAATGGTCTTTAAGATCAAAGCCAATACAGAGGCTCCTGGGTGGCTCAGTCAGTTAAGTGTCTGTTGGTTTCTGCTCAGGTCATGATCTCATGGTTTCATGAGTTCGAGCCCCACATCAGTCTCTGTGCTGACAGTGCAGAGCCTACTTGGGATTCTCTGTCTCCCTCACTCTCTGCCCCTCCCCCACGTGCACTATCTCTCTCTCTCCCCCAAAAATAAACTTAAAAAATTTTTTTAAAAAAGCTCAATGTTAATACATGTATTAGAACAAAATTAAAGAATTTTACAAAGCCAGAAAATGCATTTGTGGATCTGTGGTCCAACCCTTTCACTTAAGAGAAGATAATAAATCCCAGAGAGCGTAAGTGACTTGCCCCATGTCACATACAAGTTAGTACAAGGGGTACACAGACGGTTGTCTATTTTGTGGGATTAGAGAAGATCATCTTCTATCTACAAGGTAAGTAGAGTCTGCTAGGATAATAAAAAGCCCTCATTCTCCTCCGACATACACTCGAAGTAGTGAGTACGATTACTGTTTTATTATTCTAATGACGAGATCCTACCACTTCTGACTAGAAAAAGCCAAAATACGAGATGCAATTAGAATTGCACGATGCCAGTTAAAAATTATTTAGAAACCACCAAGTTCAGTGCTTCATAATTTCTCCCCCTCTCTCTGGCACATGATTAGCAGACCTGAATCATTACAATGAGACATGTGACAGAAACTGAGTATTTCTGCCACGTCTCTCTGTTTATGACTTCTTCAAACTACAGTAATTGTCAGCAATGAATAGACTATATTCAAACAGCAGGACTGATTTGCTACTCGGTATTAGAACCAACTGTGAGGAGTTCATTCTTTGGCTAAATTATGCTCATCGAAACTGAGAAAATGGGAGGAAAAAAATGCACTTCATCTATAAGGTAACCACATATTTTCCTGAGAGAAATCACAGGGAAGAAATGCCTTGGGCACAAAACAAATAGCCTGGTGTAAGGCTCTAGAGGGGAGGTCAACACGAATGAAGATTTCCAGGGGCAATTTTATGAAAAATGTCCACCTCTTTGAATTTTGGAAGCACCCACGCATGTTTCCTTGAAGGTGATACTTAATTAAATCAGGGTTTCCCTTTCACCTCAGGGGAGACGAGACAAACATGTTAATAGATGGACTTGGACATAAATACAGTGCACATGTAAATGCATGGTTTTCTTCTTCAGGCATTAGCAAAGTCCAAGGCCAAGTTAAAATGTGAAGGAACTCCATGCACCGGCTGCCAGACAAGTGTTCCTGAATGTGCACTTTCTGCTCCCAAACTATCGGTATCATGGCTGCAGATTTGGGCTCTGCGGGCCAGCCAGGCCCTCATTCTGAGGAAAGAGAAAATGGTCCTGCTCACACATGCACACTCGTGCACACACACAGACACACACATGCATGCAAATCCAGACCAGGTGTGTGAGTCCCATATCACACACGCCAGAGCGTGCTTTGGATCTCATCAGCAAGCGTCCCAGCCTGCTTAGACCCCAAGAATGTACTTTTTCCCCCCCTAAAGCAGCTGTATCACATCTCATACTGAGTTCAAGGTTTGCTAAAAGTCAGATTTTTTTTATACCATCTGAACTGTTGTAAAGGTAGATCTTATCCATCCTACACATAAGCAGCTGATTTTGAATTTGTTTCACTATGGGCACTAATTCGTCCTGAAAGATTGCTCCAGAATTCTTTGATTTCAAAGAAATATTATTTGCAAGGAAGGCTTCACAGTGGATACTGTCATTTAGCTGGGTTGTCAGAGTTAAGAAGGAATGTTCTTATTTATTTATTTTTTAAAAATGTTTATATTTGAGTGACAGAGAGAGAGAGAGAGAGACTGTGCATGAGTTGGGGAGGGGCAGAGAGAGAGAGACAGGAGACAGAATCTGAAACAGGCTCCCGGCTCTGAAATGTCAGCACAGAGCCTGATGTGAGGCTCGAACTCACGAACTGTGAGATCATGACCTGAGCCAAATCGATCACTTAACTGACTGAGTCACCCGGGCGCCCCAAGAAGAAATGTTTTTCAATCTGGATTCTGTTGTTTTCCCTGCTTTGTATTATTCTCAAGTCCAAGGAACATGCTTTCTATTTGTGCTGGTCAGGAAACAACTGAAAACTACTTGGGCTTCTTGTCCAGGCAGCCATCACAGCACCCCTTTAAAATCATAACCAGATCGGGGGCGCCTGGGTGGCTCAGTCTGACTTCAGCTCAGGTCATGATCTCACGGTTCATGGGTTCAAACCCCGTGTCGGGCTCTGTGCTGACAGCTCAGAGCCTGGAGCCTGCTAAGGATTCTGTGTCCCCCTCTCTCTCTGCCCCTCCCCTGCTCACACTCTGTCTCTGTCTCTCTCAAAAATAAGTAAGCATTACAGTTATAACTGGATCATATTAAGCCACAGTTCAAATCCCTCCAAGACTTCCCAGCTAATGAAGAGTAAAATCCGAAGTGCATACACCAGGCTGAGTACAAATGCCAGCACTTGGCAATACCTTCTCTGGGCTGTGGTGCATCTCTCCCCGCTTTCTTCCTCTTTCCTTCCCTTTCTTCCAGGCCACTGGCTTCCATTCCACCTGCCTGGAACTCTCTTCCCCCAACATAGCTCTTGGGTAACATAGGACTTCTCTCAGAGGGGAGATTCTTGATGACCCAGTCTACACAAAATTCCTTCCCCAGCCTTTACTCTCAATCCTCCTAGGCTGCCTTCCTTTTCTTCATGGCATTGCCCATCATCTGACACAATATTGATTTATTTTTAGTCTACCCGGCACCCTCTCAAAATGGAACTTCAGGAGAGGATACGGGCATGTTTTGTTCTCTGCTTTATCCCTCATGTTTGAGGAGCATCCAGAACAGACTGTGTTGTCAATAGCCATTTCCGGGGAGAACAACTTAATAGGGAACGCAGTCGGAGTATTTCTTCGTGGGACACAGGCTGCCTGGTGAGTGAGTGGCAAGGGTCTGTGGCCACTTGGAGAGATGGCTGGGGTGGCTGGGGCTGACCTCGTTGCTGGTCAGGATTTAGGGTCCACCACTGCACCAGTGATGGGGCTTGGGTGTGGCCACTGGGGTAAGAGAGAGAGAGAGGGAAGTACAGACATCACATGAAGAATTTCTTCTAATGGCAGTTTTTTTTTTTTTATTTTTTTATTTTTTTAATTTTTTTTTTTTTAATGTTTTATTTATTTCCAGGAGAGAGAGAGAGACAGCGTGAGCAGGGGAGGGTCAGAGAGAGAGGGAGTCACAGACTGAAACAGGCTCCAGGCTCTGAGCCGGCAGTCAGCACAGAGCCCGACGCGGGGCTCGAACCCACGAACTGCGAGATCATGACCTTAGCGAAAGTCGGACGTTCAACCGACTAAGCCACCCAGGCGCCCCTCTAATGGCAGTTTTTACAGTCAGTCAGAAGCAGTTGTAGGTTTATTTTTGTTCAAAAATTCAGTCTCATTGATCTGATCACTTCCCATTCCTGTTTATTCAGACCATTTTCCTGGGAAAGTTCCTTTGAACAAGAGGAAGAATGTCAAAGCTTTTTAGTTTTTAGCTTCCCCCTCTTTGTTAAAACACATTTTCCGTGCGGCACAATGAAACGGTCCATTGTCATGAAACATTTGTGTGTTTGTTAGTAGAAAGGATCCCTTTACCTCATGTGATGGAGATTTGAAAACCACCGTGATGGAATATATTCGATTTTGACCTGTTTCTGCTTTTGGTATGGGGCATTAACTGGGAATTATGGGAAGGAGAGACCAGAGGAGAAAGTGAGGCTGTATAATGGGAAATATTCAACCTGAACGGGCAGGTCCTGAACACCAATCCCCAGAGAGCCAGGGAAAACCTCCTTCTTGAGGTCATGTGAGGCCAGACGGGTCCAGATACTCGAGATTTTACTGTAGGGAATAATGCCATGTGGACTATTCAGGACACAGGGAAAGGGAGGGGTGAGTATGATCTAATAGGTTGTTCCCTTTCTTTTTTTCTTTTACTTTTTTTTTAATGTTTATTTATTTTTGAGAAGCAAAGAGAGCACACAAGCAAGAGAGGCAGAGAGAGAGGGAGACACAGAATCAGAAGCAGGCTCCAGGCTCTGAGCTGTCAGCACAGAGCCCGATGCAGGGCTTGAACTCACAAACCATGAGATCATGACCAGAGCTGACGTCAGTGGCCCAGCCAGTTGAGGCACCCAGGCGCCCCTGCTATTGATGCAGCTTTGACTGCAGCAGAAGAGGGGAGCTTTGTCTCACTCGGAGCCCACTGAGCATGCCCACACTCGTGTGGCCTCTGCTATTTAGGTAGTTTCCTTACGTGGGCAAATAAGAAGAAATGTGCTCAGTGTCAGAATGTACAAGGACACACAGAATGAAGGGAATAATGACACCCAGAGGCACCACCAGACACAACCACTGATGCTTTTGGAACAGAGAAATAAATAGGGGCCCTAGGGTCATTCCGGGAATTTCCATCTTTATTCCTACTTCCTGGATCTCCCACCTTTCCAAAGAAGGTAGCATCCCAAGTCCAGAGGTCAACATAAATGTCTACGATTTCTACTTAGATTTAAGCCCAATACCAATGTTTTCCTCCCAGCATATAAAACCATCTACCCAGAAAGACCGAGTGGAAATGTTGCCTAGAACCTGGATGTCTTAGTCCATTCAGAACACACACAGGATAATGACAGGATACCACAGACTGCGTGGCTTACAGACAACAGAAACTTATCCCTCACAGTTCTGGAGACTAGAAGTCCAAGATCAGGCTGCCTGCATAGTTGGGTTCTAGTGAGACCCATCTTCCGGGCTGCAGGTAGCCAAATTCTCTCTGTGTCCTCACATGGCAGAAGGGGCGAGGGAACTTGCTGGGGTCCCTTTGATGAGGGTACTAATCCTGTTCACAAGGGCTCCCCCCTTATGGCCTAACACCTCCCCAAAGAACCTCCTTCTAATACCTTCACTTTGGGGACCTAGGTTTCAACATATGAATTTTGAGGGACTCAAACATCCAGACCATTAACATGAACCCTACCCTAAATTTGAGTCTGCCCATGACTTTCTGCTTGAATTTTTACAGCATAGTGAACCATATACTGGTATCTGGGTTTTCTGCTACCACTCAAAAAGTAAAATCTTTGAGTTTTGGTGGGGTTCAGTTGGGTTCTTCTTTTTATCTCCTCTACAAGGAGCAGCAACATAATTTAAACACAGCCAAGAAATGTCCTCCGCAGCAGTAACGGATCAGGAAGAGAGTGCAGTTATTTCCATTCGACGGTCTTCTTTTAAGAGTGAAGGTAACACGATCATAATGCGGAGACTATAAATTCTACCCATGTGGCCAGATTGTCAGTACAAAAAAGAAGCCTGTAATTTCATAACAACATATGGAAAGTGAACACCATTTGATCTTTAAATTTTAAAGTAGTTGGCAGTGCTTGAAATTCAAGAAACTTAAGTCCTTTGGGAACATGTGCTTTAAAGGCGGAGATCCTAAGAAATGAAATTCATTTTTTTGCCTGGCATCATTTTTAGAGTCCATTTTAAGAATTTGATGGAATTTTATTCTAGATTTAAAATCATCGCTCGGTGATCTATTTTAAAAAGTAGGAGTTCGGCTGGAAGAAGAAGGAGGGACATACTTAACATATATAAGTATGGCTTTCACAAGTAAGCTCTTTCACAACTGAGTTTTTCTCTTCTACTTAGAGGGGAAAAAATCCTGAATTGTGAATTCTAATCAATGAAAATCAAGCTATTTGCACAAGTATTGGAATTGGCATTTATATCTTGGTTTTCAGCCAATGATCTCAATGCGCATTTTTTTTAACTTGTGGAATTAAAAAATAAAGACTCTTGCTAGAAGATTAGCAGTGTTATTTTTGTTGTTTTGTTTTTGTTTTGTTTTTCCAGTGGCTCCAATTCATTTCTTTTTACATTCACTAATAAACGGGGATTATATATTCTCCTGAATGGGCTGTTCTGTGACTTCTGCAGCACCGAGGCTGGCAAAGGCCACCCAGAGGATGTGCTGAAGTCTTCAGAGAGGGGACCTTCAGGGAAGATGTGTCAATGCTGTCCAGTCCACCCAGTGATGAAGGACCAAACGGACACTCAGCCAGCACCGAGGGGGTTCAAGTCATGGAGGACTCCGTGCACGCTGCCTTTTCCCCTTCCTCCTGCCTTTTCAGAGATGAGAAGCAGGAGACCCACTGCAGTAACGGCACACGGAATTTTTAACTGAGCCTCCAGTTTGTTCCGGACGTGACTGAGCTCTTGGTGGCAGGTTAGAAACGGGTCCGAGAGAGCCGAGGCTCCTTCTCTTCCTGCGCTAGGCCGTCTGGCCGTTCTCACGTTCTGTCCCCTTATCATCCGTGCACGTGTGCGGCTGTACAGCAAGCTGCAAAGTCCTTGTGGGCTGGCAGCCGGCAGTCACGTTTTGAGTTTTACATTAGGTTGCCACTCGACGGACAAAGCGTACATTTGCCGCGATCATCCAGTGACGGTGACAGCCCACGCTCCGCGGTTTGTCCCGTCCCGTTCGGAAGCATCAGAAGCCAGTCTGACAGGCTTCCTCACGCATTCTCCACGACGGGCTCTTGCCGAAGGCCATCCCCAGCTCCGGGGACAGGCGTCCCCCCTGGAGACCCTCGGGGGAAGCTGGAGCTGTGCCAGGCATCAAGCCCGGCCCCTGTCTATGGTCGCCTGTTCACAGGAGCGATGCCCCTTCAAGGTTTGCAGTGGCCACGTCTGGAGGGAACAAGTGTCGTCACTTCGGGAGTGAAGACCACTTTATGAATGTGAAAACTGCTCTCCTTTGGAAGGGAGCCTGGGACACGTGACATAGCAGCTGGCACGTCACCTGATCCTCCCACCTGAGCAGAGAGGGGAGAGGGGCAGAGCTCCCCCATGCTGGAGGATATGGGCACTAAGGCGTTCATTCCCAAGTGGGAATTTACACAGACCTTTTATAACCTTTAGTATTTAAACTGGCGGTAAGGTTTGGGGCGCCTGGGTGGCTCTGTTGGTTAAGTGTCTGACTTCGGCTCAGGTCATGATCTCGTGGTTTGTGGGTTCGAGCCCCATGTTGGGCTCTGCGCTGACAGTTCAGAGTCTGGAGCTCTCTTAGGATTCTGTGTCTCCCTCTCTCTCTCTGCCCCTCCCCTGCTTGCACTCTGTCTCCCTCCTTCTCTCTCAAAAATAAATAAACATTAAAAAAAATAAATTGGCAGTAAGGTTTAGTACAGAGACAGGATCCAGGATCAGCCTTCATGGTTTTGAGTCTTGGCTATGCTACTTACTGGCTGTATGATGGGGCAAATTAAGTTAAATACTCTGTGCCTCGGTTTGCTCATCTATTAAATGGGGACAACATCTACCTCATAGAGTTGTCGTGAGGACTCAGTGAGATAATCCATGAAAAACCACACAGACCAGAGTGTGGTACCTAACAAGCCTGTAATACATATCAGCCGTAACGACTCTTAATTACTACTGTTCCATGCCAGGATGTACAGTGAGCATTAACTCTTTTTTCTTCTTTTTCAAGAAAAATACTTGGAATACCTGGGAAGGAGAGTTTCGGATCACAATACAGCATCTCGGGCCCAGTAAGAAGACAGGGGGGCCTTTGGTAGTGCACGGAACTAGTGCTGATGGAAGCCTTCCAGCTGAAACTCCAATAGGCTAGGTCGGTGTCCAAGGGGCTACCCCTCTCACTCATTCCAGCCCGCCTCAATCAAAGACAGCCTGCCGGATCTGGTGGCTTGGGCGGCTCTGGTTGAGAACCGCAATAAAGAGGTGCTGAGTGACAAGAGTGTAGGCTCCTGCCACCATGCGACTGCTCTGTTAAGTGTCTGATAATGCTGGTCTATGCTAGATAAGCCACAGGGGTTACTTGCCTATGTGAGCCTTCTAAGAAGAGAAGAGGAAGCCAGTTGGTGCCGTGGAGCCTGGTGAAGCTGCCTGTGGATTGTTTTTCCGCGAGGGACGGTTTGCTCCTTTGGGGTACAAGACGATTCTCTCTAATCTACTATAAAATCCCATCACAAGCAAAGAGAATCACTGCCAGACATTTCCAAAAGGGCTGGGGGGAACGAGGCAGATAAGGGGATTCCAGCTTTCGGGAATAATGCTGTTTGAGCAAAAGAACACTTAACTAGAAAGATAATAGTGCAAAGTTAATAATAAGGTAAATGGGCCCTTTAATGGCCACAGAATCCCAGAGCTGTAGTCCTTCCCTGAATAATACTGTCCTGGGGAAACCTTCTAGAACTTTAACCTTGGACCCAAGGTGTGATGGGGTCCTGAAGAGGTCAGCAGAGAGAGGGGGTTGGAGAGAATTCAGTTCATCGATGCATTGCCAGGAAAGGGGGCTGACTCCGGACAGACTGGAGAGTTACTCAGGCTCCACGGCTCAATCACAGCCAAGGCAGGACCAGAATCCAGAGCACTTGACCTCCCACTGCGGGACTTTTATAAACCCCTTGTCTCCATGTGGCCCTTCAGGACTGGGATGGCTCCAGGCAACTGCGATCATCATCCCAGCATTGATCAAATTCATTCTCCGCCCCACTTCTGTGCATTGTTGCATCCTTAGTGAATAGGGTGCTCTGCCTCCCTCACATTTCGGAGCCTAGACTTTGCCACATGGTTCCCTGGGAGTGTCGCTGGGGACACTCTTTTCCTGTGCTACCAAAGCTCCCGTCATCCCTCCATCACCACACATCTCACACCTGATATAACTGCCTGTGCTTGAGGGAGGGGAAAAAAAAAGCTGCAACACAGAAACATAAAGATCCAGAGTAAGAAACAATAAAGCAAACCCTTGTGCACTGTTGGTGAGGGGTGTAAATTGGCACAGCCGCTATGGAAAACGGTATGGAGATTCTTAAAAAAACTACAAATAGAACTCACCCAGTGATTCCACTTCTAGGTATTTATTCAAATCAAAGGAAAACACTAACTGAAAAGATATCTGCACCCCCTAGATCCACCGAAGCATTATTTGCAACAGCCAAGATACAGAAGCTACCTAAATGTCCATTGACGTGTGAACGGATAAGGAAAAGGTGATATCAATGGTGAGGGATGTTAGCCAGGCTGACTGTGCTGATTATTTTGCAATACATACAGATTGGAATCGTGACGTCATACACCTGAAACTGACATGCTCTGTATCAATTCTATGTCAGCTTAAAGGCAAATGGTCTCTTGTCTCCATAGAATCGTAGACATGGGTGCCTAACTCAAACTAGATTGTCCCTTTGGAAAACCTTTTTGTTGGGTTTCCCCCAGCAAACTCTAAGTTTGGTAAAAGCACCAACCCGGTCCCTCTCCTGTTGCCTTCGGGTCCCTTTCTGGGCACACGGAAGGTGTTCAATAAATGTCTGTTCACTGCACGTTGAATGAAGGCATTCATTACAACTAATAAGAATCAATCCTGTCCTCCCTCTATATTCTCTTCTTCAAGCTAAAGAGCTCTATTTTTTCTGTGTCTCGTGGTTTCCAGAATCTTCATCACCTGAAACCCTCTTCTCAGAAAACAACAGGTCCTTAAAGCTTTGCTTAACTGGTGGCCCTGTCTGATCCATCCTCCCGTGAGCTGCTGGGCCCTGTGTTTCTAGGAACAAGGCTTAAGACTGGATTGGCTGCTTTAAATGTCGGGTACCACTTTTGGCTCATCTGAGGATATAGTCATCCAAGCCCACCATGTATTTTTAGAAGGGACTGCTCTAAAGAACTTACCATCTATCTGAAGAAATTAAGAACAACACATAAAATGATAGTGGCATACATATTGCAATACTGAAAAAAAGTAATTGATTTTAGTCGCTGTAATTAAAAAACCATTTTGACTACATTTGGAAGACGGAAAGGCTTCTAAATGATATATATACTAGAAGTCAAGCTCCAGACATAACCTGGGACGCACTAAAGCAGAGCACAGGAACAGGATGTTCCTCTATTTTTTAAAGTCAGATGATTTCTCAAAGTCCTGTTCATCCACATTTAAATTTTTTCCCTTCCAGTTTTTCAATGTAAGGAGAAGCTGTGTTGTTTGGCCGATATTTTAATTCCTCATGGCCAATATATGTGGTCTGTCTCCTGTACCTCTTTCCTTGGTGGCATTTGGGACCTGGATAGAAAGGCCATGGCATCCCCAAGGACCTGGGCAGCAGATGAGGTGGTGAAGGAGGGGGACACAGGTGGACAGACAGTCAGGGAGGAGAAGCTCCTTTCTGTGGACCATCAGGCAAGTCCAACCCTCAGAGTAACTAAACAAAGTATAGAAACATCACCAGTGCAACTATGTGGGGAAATACAGCATCCTTGACAGCTCGATAACTATTATGCAGAAAATAGCAACAGCCAGAATCACCCGAGGTTGTAAAGGGACATTAAAATCGTTATGAATGAAGATCTAAAGAGATGTGATCTAAAAAAGCACTCCGGGATCTGGCAAGCACCTGTATGTGAGGTTAATTAAATTTTCACACTTTGGAAAAAATACAGGAGTTCTATGCCTGAAATCCGTTGCCGATGACAAAATCGAGGGAGGTGAGAAATGTCAAAAGGGGCCTGAGGAGGGCTGGGAAGGGCTTAGATAGAGGGATGCATTTATTTTATTTTAGTATATCTATATCTAATGACTGCTACAGCAAGGAACAGATTCTAGAACGGTGTAGTGATCTAGTTTCTAATCATGTTAGCCAGCAGAAAGAACAGAGAGAATCATTTGTTTCAACATGGGGACATCAGAATTTGAAGAAACGTCTGAATTCTTTCCCTCCACAAAGATCCAGGGGGCTACTTGATTCATTTAATTGCTGGATAAACAGGCTTGATTTTATAGCTGGAAAAACAGAGTTCTAAAAGTGTCCTTGCCATCCGCTTTAAAAAAAAATTTTTTTTTTAAATTGGAGACGTTGACTGTTCTTTAATGTTCATTGACCAAAGACAGAGGGAAACACACTTAGTGGGCAATCCCACTTACATCCGTGTTGCAAATACTGAAGCTTCCTCAGAGTAAATGCTTTCCACTGCATACTTGCTGAAATAAAATGGTCAGCCGCTTTGCTGTCAAAGACCTGCGGAACATTTTTACATCACATTAGCTTAGAATGTTAAATATTAGTTCTGTTTTCTTCCAGGTAAACTAGAAGTGGACCACGGGACAATTAACTTGTAAAAAATTAACTATCAGGTTCTGAGGAGGGCCATGTAAATTCAATGCCAGAGGGGGTGCCTAACGATCAGTGATATGCAAGAAAATCCCAGGGATATCTGCAAACAGTGTGTTAAGCATAATCGTTTTATATAAAGTGTGCCATGTTTTTGGGTTGCCTGGGTGGCTCAGTTGGTTAAGCGATGGACTTGATCTCACGGTTAGTGAGTTCGAGTCCCACGTTGGGGTCTGCCCTGGCAACGTGGAGCCTGCTTCAGATTCTGACTCCCTCTGTGTCTGTCCCTCCCCTGCTTCTACTCTCTCTCTCTCTCTCTCTCTCAAAAATAAATGAAATAAACATTTAAAAAAGTGTGCCATATTTTGTATAGAATGGGTAAAACAAGTTTATCATCTCTGACATTTATTTTTCAGTGGTGAGGCTGAGCAAGATCCAGTCAATAGGCAAGAGAGACTAGGAACCCTTTCGTGAGTGCCCCCTTCCGCCAGGAGCTATGCTGCCATCCTGTCACGAAGCTCCTGGTTGGTGATTCTCATGCCAGCCATGGCTGCTTAGCTACTGCCGTTCCTTCTTAAAGACCAGAGACTGAGGCTCAGGAAGGACCACAAAGTCCCTAAAGATATGCATCTTTTCAGTGGAAAAACCATGACTCGAACCCGAGTCTGTCTGCCACTGGGATCCACGTGCTTCCCATGGTAGCAGATTGTCCTGACAAAGACATTTCCTTTTTCTCTGCCCCCTTGACCCACCATGGAATATTTGTGTGAATAAAGGGAAACGTGTTTGCACAAGTAGTTCCTTAGATAGTCTTTTGTACTAAGATAGTAGTTCCTTAGACAGCTGCTGGGTCAGACATTGTGAACAAAATACAAGGAAATGGCTATCATTCCTATCCTGAAGGTGCTGGTACATGAATAACTGTCAGGCAGGTGCACACATCCAGGAAAGCATCATGGAGGGATCAGCATATGAGCCTAGTGGAAAGTCAAGAGCTTCTGGATTGCTTATTTCAGGCAGGACAGAGGTCATTGTTTGAAATCACCAAGGGGTGGTGGAATGGCAAGAGTGACTCAGAGCTAGAGTCTGAGGGCCCAATGGGCTCACTGGGTAGACTGGGATGGCTCTCCATTGTAAATGAGGGGATATGCCCAAGATGCTCTGAGTCCCAAAGATCTAAAAATCTACGTTCTACTTTGATTAACAAAAAAGAACCCTTCTCATTTTGTTACGCTTTCGTCACTTGAGCAGCACGCTCATGTGTTAACTAAGCTTTTCCCATTAAACGAATTATTTTCACGTTGCTTTGTGCCGCCCCTGATCCACTTAATAAACACTGCTGAGGTCCCCATTGCCAGTGACAAGACAGGCACCAACAGCATTTTCGGCTGAGCCAGCTGAAGGACACTTTGGTTATCAGCAAGATGGGAAGACTCCTACCAGCTAAAGAGAAGCTGAGAAAGTCCTCCAGGGGTGATATTTTTGCAAGCCTTTTGGCGACTAACCCTCTTGACTTTGGAAAGCATCAAATGCTTGCTATCCCCAGAAGCGACAGTCTTTGGAGAGAGGAAAGAATAACACTCATTTTGATAATAGCAAACCTCAGGTGGGTTGTAAAGGAGTTCCTCCTCTGATCACAGAGGTGCTTCCAGCAAGATCTGAAATAATTGACCCCGTGGAGAATGCACCAAGTGAAGCAGAAAGGGAAGAGGTAAAATAAGAGTTAGCAGATGCACTGAGAAACAACGTCCGGTTCACGCTTTAAACAATGAAAGCCAAAACTACGACCCCGCCCCCACAATCCAGTGCTGAGCCTTTCAGTGTCCTGCCTGTATTAGGGTGTTGTTCCTTTACTTATGGTCATGGACAAAGAGAGGTGTCTTTTAGGTTTAGACCACCTTGGAATGGACTAGCCAATTGCCAGGCTTTTTTACACTCACGCTGTGTTTTGCCTAAGTGCGGTAGTGATATTCATGATCTCCTGTGAGCCGTATTCCAAGGCCCTTTGGGCATCAGTGTTCATAAATTAATATTTATGATGAAGATTAATAAAACTGGAGGGAAAAAAAGGGACTTAAAATTAAAATTTAAAAGGCTCTTCAATCTATAAATCCGTTTCCAGTGAAAGGGAAGGAAGAGTAGTTAGTGGCTTGCGTGTTCTGAAGCATTTATCAGTAGGCAAATCTCTTAATTGTAACCATTATATTATGTTATGAATGATCCACTAATCTCTCAATTTCATTCTCCACGGTTTCCCATTTAAGCATATTCTTTCTTCCCTTGTATGCCTAGTCTGTCAGTTAAAGAAGGAAAAAAGCCTCTCGTGAACTAATTTATTTTTCCTTCATATCCTTTTCTACTCACATGAGTTTCTGTTTATGCTTTTCATTAAATGTGAAAGAAACCAAACAAAACGTTTGAAAACAGGCTTTAAGGAAACTCCATTCTATTTACCTGTCCCTGCCTCAGCCACCCACTACAGAGAGCCTTCTAATCTAAGTGTTAAAGATTTTCAGAGCGGCACTGAATGTATGTCATCAGCCACTACCTCCATATTATAGAAAGTTTTTCTTGTGTACAGAAATCAGTCCTGTTGTGGTTTTAAGGTACTGCTTTTTGCTCTGTTCTTAGAAAGTCTCAATAAGTCAGGGGCACCTGGGTGGCTCAGTTGGTTAAGCATCTGACTCATGATTTCAGCTCAAGTCATAATCTCAAGTCAAGCCCCTTACTGGGCACTGCACTGACAATACAGAACCTGCTTGGGATTCTCTCTCTCTCTCTCTCTGTCTGTTCTTCTCCTGCTTGTGCGTGTTCTCTCTCAAAATAAACAAACTTTAAGAAAAAAAAACATATCAATAAATCATGATAACTTATTCAGATGGCATGAGTTCACCTTAAGTCTTGGCAAGGTTTTGTGCTGGCTACAGTGGGATTGAGAGTGTCTCTCAATAGGGGGTGGGGGGGAGGGTGAGATATTGCCCTTCTGCTCCAGGGGACATTTGACAACATCTGGAGACTTAAAAAATCTTTTTAAATGTTTATTTATTTTTGAGAGAGAGAGAGAGAGCTAGCAGGGGAGGGGCACAGAGAGAGGGAGATACAGAATCCGAAGCAGGCTCCAGGCTCAGAGCTTTCAGGACAGAGCCCAATGTGGGGCTTGCACCCACGAACTGTGAGATCATGACCTGAACTGAAGTCGGACACTTAACTGACTAAGCTGCCTAGAAGCCCCTCTGGAGACATTTCTAATCTCTACAACTTGAGAGGGGCTACTGGCATCTGGCGGGTAGAGGCCAGAGGTGCTGCTATCCTACGGTACTCCTGACACCCCCTGGGACAAAGAATGATCCAGACCAAAATGCCCATAGCACCAGGGATGAGAACTCGCAGGTTAGGAGGAAGTGGTGGCCCATGTGAGAAGGCAAGCCCCCTGGAGCAGCTGTGGAGAATTCAACCCCAGTGTGGACTGTGTGCATCCAATTGTTCAGAGTCTCATGGGATTAATCAACGTAGAGTGAGATTATGGAGAGCAACGGCCCCCCGAGATCATTTGAGGTTTTGAAAATTATTAACCACATGATTTGAGTTATATTTTGGATTTATTTCATATTTTATCATGAAATTACCAACCTGATTTGCCTCTCTTTTTCATCAGGTAAAAGCTGTAATTCATTATTTGGGAATTCGAATTTTTCAGGAACCATTTTGGCTTGGCCGGCTTAACCGTCAGCCTTTGGATATGTTTCCCCGGCATAATGAGTGTGATTTATCTGTAATACAAACTTCTGGCTGGTTAGTCCCTGGCTCTGACTTTAGAAACGGCCACATGTGGGGGGAGTTGTACTTTCCCAACATTAATGTGGGAGAGTGTGAATGTTTTTTTTTCCCCTCCAGAAAAATGCCTATGTGTCAAATGTCAACAGTATAAAAGTATTCCTAATTTCATAGCAGGCATGACTAAATAGAGAATGGAACACAAATCCGATGGCTTCGTGGAGCCAAGAACAACAAGAGTAATCTATGGGGGCTGCAAAGTGACTGACTTGCCTGACAACTTCCAAATGTGCCACATGCCTTTGCAACAGAATGGCCACAAGGGAAGCCGATATAGAGCCATGTTCCATCAAATTTCCCATCCGGGCAGCAAAAAGCTTTTCCCATCTCATCACCTTGGTTGGGAAAGAAGGTCCAATGTCCTGACAGTGAGTCAAAGTACTTTGTGAACTGTAGAGGGATACACACTTGTTCCGATTCATCAACATGTTAATGTCCAATGTGTTAAATAAAAAGCAAACAAGGCAGCTATTTGATTGAAATAATTATGGGAAAACGACGTGATCCCTACTGAAGTCCTGTCCACCACAAACCATTTGGCCCGATGAGTTAGAAAGAGAAAGATGTTACTACCACCCCTGTTTGCTTGGTGAAACTGAAGGAGTTTGTGCAATAGCCTTCCTTCCCTGGAGGGTCTGACACTGTTTCACTCAGAACAGTGTCATTTGAGGCCAAGGTCATGGGTGGACTCCTCCCACGGGCAGCCAGCTTTTTCAAGTCCTGTGACCAAAGCCAGCCCTCCCAGCCTTCCCTAGATGTCCATTTAAGAATACTGCTAACGGCTGTAGTTGGAAGGGGCAAGAATGTGGGATCGTTCCACTGGTCTATTTCCAAGAAAGGACGTCGGTCAGGGTAACATTGATTTCATAGGCAAAAGACAGGAGTCTTCAAATTTAATACGGTGCCATGTATGTCATCATGTCTTGTTCTATTAAAAAAAATTACGTCCTTGTGTTAAAATTAGATTTCTGTGAAATGTCCATTTATTGGCCTGGGAACATTTTTCTTTCTCAGTCTTGATGTGGGGGGTCTGGAGGAGGAATGGCTCCGTCTCTGCTTCTTCACACTGATCTGATCTGGTGGATTCTGAGGGACTGAGGGATGGAGGGTGATGCAAGCAGTGATGGGAACAGAATGCAGATGGGGGAAGAGTCTGATGGCTGCCATGGGAGAAGAACGTCCTGATGGGGACTACCCATTTGCCTCCTCAAGAGCCTGACCTTGGCACCTTATCCACAGACTCATGGAAGGTTATAGCTCAGGACAGCTATGGGCCATGGTGGTTAAGTGTGTCAGTGATTACACACCAGCCAGTGGCCAAGAGTGATCGGTCCTCTAGTCTACACTGCCATTGACTACAAAGTGAGGGAGCAGGATGGGCCCATGGAAAGAATGGAGAAGGAGACCAAGGACTTGAAATTCCTGTGCCCAAGAACCGTGGGATTTGAAACAGCCCAATTTTGTTGACTACAGAGTAGGGAAGGGAAAGGAAACACGTAGACTTGCTTTCTCAAAATAATGGTGTACTAAAGAATTTGAAGGCTCAAAAACCAAAACAAAATTAAACTATAGGATAAGGGAAGACTTTCAGGTGATGGACTCCTGATGGGTTACCTAGGGGAGCTTCTCTGCTACTTAGAAGCTCAAGTTGGTAGAACTGTAGCAAAGATTTGTGGTTGTCTTTTGGGGGAAGGTGTCCACAACCTCATCATGGCCCCCAGAATAGAGCGAGCCCTCTTCTACTATACTGGTAGAATCAACTTTTCCCTGGCCTGGAATGTCCCTGTTTCTGAGAGGTCCTCACATGAGGCAGACCAGAGGTGATGCTAGAAAGGGGTTGAAGTCTTCCAGAGCCATCGCTCTAGCTCGTTGCTCCATCGGGGTCCCCTGTAGACACGAGACCCCGTTCCAGGCCCATCAGAAATGCTGTGCTCAAGATAGAGACCAGAGAGGTCACGGGAAGGGCAGGCGGGGGCCAGCCTGCCAGGTGTGCACTTAGCTCGCTGTTCAGGGGAGCTGTCTGCAGAGCCCGCAGAGCAAAGGGCAGGGGTGTGGGGTCTCCAGGCCAACAGTGTGACCTCTGTTCTGGGTGGTATTAAATTTTCATCATGATATCTCTGTGACGGAGGAGCCCTATCCTTTCTGATGTCTGTGTGGCCCTCTCTGGAAACCACTCTGTGACAGGGGAAATGATTCAGAAAGTTTCTGATTCAGCCACAAATGAAACTGGGGAAGGCTCATTAAAGGCACTAATGAGTTGTCCCTTTCATTCCCAGGGCTGTCTTTTTTTTTTAATGGGTTTTTAAAATTTATTTTTGAGAGAGAGAGACATCATGAGCAGGGGAGGGTCAGAGAGAGAGGGAGACACAGAATCCAAAGACAGGTTCCAGGCCCTGAGCTGTCTGCACAGAGCCTGACATGGGGCTTGAACCCATGAACTGTGAGATCATGACCTGAGCCGAATTGAGACGCTTAATCAACTGAGCCACCCAGGCGCCCCTCCCAGGGCTGTCTTGACTCTTCCGACACTGTAGCTGCAAAGCTGGGGTCTGTGCTCCTCTCAGAAAAGCGGACTCACTGAGGTAGGACTCTCGGAACTCTATGAACAAAGGTAGCATTCTAGTCTGAAAGGCAAGTCCATCCTGAAGACACCTGAAAAAGACCAGGGAGCTACAGCTACTGAGACTTCATAGGGATGGACGAGGGCTGGCCTGGATTTCTGTTATTAGCACTGTGGACAGTGGACAGTGCTATAGACGGAATGCCTGTGTCCCTCCCCTCCCCCAATTCGAATGTTAATACCTAATCCCCAAGGTGATGATGGTGTGTGGAGGTGGGGCCTTTGGGAGGTGATTAGGTCACGAGGGTGGAATCCTCCAGAATGGGAGTAGAGCTGGCATGGAAGAGACCACAGGGAGCTTCCTTGAGCCTTCCACTGTGTGAGGACGCAGAAAGAAGTGTTCTATGAGCCAGGAAGGCAGCTCTCACCAGACACCAAATCGAATCTGCAGACACCTTGATCTTGGACTTCCCAGCCTCCAGAATTGTGAGAGGTAAATTTCTGAGGTTAGTAGGCTACTCAAGCTATGGTATTTTGTTACAGCGGCTCAAATGGACCAAGACGTATGACTTGAATTTTTCTGACCAAGATGCCTAGAAAAGGTGTGAATGAATTGTTTCACGCCACTTTCACGAAGATCCCTGCATGTTGCGCAGACACAGAAAGGCTTCTTCCCAGACGGCAGAGAAGTGGTTAAGAAAGCTGAGGCTTCTGCTTCTCTCTTCCTTGAGAGAAACAAGGTGTGTTGTGGTTTATGTCATAAAATATCTGATCATACCGGGGGGGGGGGGGGGGGGGGGGCGGCGGCGGCAGTGAATTTCATGAATTGTAAAATGCTGTTAAGTCATTCTAAAACTATGGGTTCTATGTTTCATATGGAAGCTTTCTCTAACAGTTGTGAATAACTGCTTTTTTTTCATCTGTCAAAATGTCCATGAGAAGGGCACAAAAGCCAACTGTAACTCTTGATCAAAATAGTTAACTTGGTGGAAAATGGACCTACATCAAAAGTAATGTTTTATGCATAACCATAAAGCCAATCATTTGCATTCTTTTTGGAGAACAGGAAAGCCAACTATCTGTGTTTAAAAATGCCTGATAGAGAAGAAGTTTGGCATTTCTGGGCTAAACCACTGCTGGAAATCCGCCTCAGAATGGGCTAGAGCAGGGGTCCTGCTAAGGTGGCTGAGGAAAAGCACCTTCCCTCTGAAAGTGAGGGGCTCTGGTCATAAATAACTTGGACTATATGTGAGAACGCTCACCCAAAGACAATAAAATGAAAGAGACTAAAGAGCTGGAGAGACCAGAAGAGGCAGGTGGGGGCTAAAACCATCAGGGTGGTCCGTTTATTCTTGGCGATCTTTTATGAGATGGGACTATGCACCCCTTAGGGTCTGACAGAGTATGACATTATTGGTCTATTTGGTCTGCTTAACGTTCAAGGTGTTTTCCCCGGCATTAGACAGAAAACCCCTACAGAGTTATGCTGGGGGCTATTTCTGGAGACCAAGGCTGTGTCCGCTGCAAGCCTGAGTGAGGGCTTCTTTGTAACATGGGAAGAGTTAATAAATGCACACTGATGATGCACGTCCTCTGCCTGTGCGCGACTCAACAAATAGGAAGCCATATGGATCCTTCCAGTGAAGAACACCGAGTGTCTGAGTCCCGGTGAGACCCCGTCTGATGAGGACAGTCCTGGGGTCAGGACCTCATCGTGGGGAGGGCAGCGTTACCGAGTGAAGCCACGAGTATGCGATGCCGTGTGAGTGGGGATCAGCACTGGCCTTCCCCTGGCAGCAGTCCGTGCCTCTCTACCAGCAACGGTGCCATGGGAACAATGCGGGAAAAACTCCGGAGCTGGAGGGAGGCTGGGAAGGCACCAGGGTGCCCAGGCCAACATCAAACCTGGAACCAAGAGGCAAGATGCAGAGCGAGGTAGATAAGGGAGTAAAAGATATTTCTCAGGTGGGGCTGATGAAACTGACAAGCCACTGTCTTCAATACTTCCTCTTTAGTCAAATGTTTATCTGTTACCTTGGGATGATGAGGTCTGCGTGGTTAGTTTCCTCTTAAACACAGACCCAGCTGGGGCACCTGAGTGGCTCAGTCGGTGAAGCGTCCGACTTTGGCTCAGGTCACGATCTCACCGTTTGTGGGTTCGAGCCCCGCGTCGGGCTCTGTGCTGACAGCCAGCTCAGAGCCTGGAGCCTGTTTCAGATTCTGTGTCTCCCTCTCTCTCTCTGACCCTCCCCTGGTCACGCTGTCTCTCTCTCTCTCATAAATAAATAAAAACACTTAAAAATTAAAAGAAAAACAACAACACAGACCCAGCTGCCTGATTTGGTCATACCATTTTTTTTTTTTTAAAGCAATGGTGAATTTTTTATAGGTTTACTTTCTTCTCTTTCCCTCCTGCAGCAGACCTGGGAAAGGAGCTTGAAACGAGAATGCTATCAAATCCTTTATGAAACATTTGGGGCTAATTACCCTTGCTGGAAATCTCAGGATTTTTTTTTCATTGCCCCTCCCCTTTCATTTTAATGGAACACAGTTCAAGTCTCATAAATGCTTAAATATGTAGTTGTAAACTTTGAGCTGTCTCACGGGCACCACTGTCTGCAAATCTGCCAGGCAGGGCTCTGCAGAGGTTCAAATTTGAACCGGTTTCTGCCTCTCCGACAGCGCGTTATATAAACTGAGCCGGGAGACTCGATGTGCTCTGCGCGACACGTCATTTCCTAAAGGTCTCCAGACTCTATACCCAGGGTCGCCCCTGGAAATCTCACCCCTCCCCCACAACATTTAAACAGGGATAAGGACTATACATTTGGCTGTCGTTTCTCCCCTTTATCCAGTTCTATCACCAGGAACTAGATCTTTCATTTCCTTGCTCATTACTCCAGGTTTTGAGAAAGAAGCCAGACCAGGCCAGGGTTAAGTAGTCCAGGTTCCCCTTTATCTGGCTGAAACCAAAGCCATAAATCACGGCCTCTGGATTTACCGTCTCTCTCCCAGAGCAACAATGCCGAGTGATTTAAAGGGGTGAAAAATAGGACTTCTCAGTGCAGAGTCGTTTTGGGACCCACAACTATGATTTGGGACAGAACAGGGCAAAAGAAGGGATCCAATGTACTCCTAACTCCGTTTGCTTCTAACCCTGCCTAAGCCAGCATGCTGACCATGGTGGGGGTGGGGTGAGAAGGGTGGAGGGAGGGGGGATGGAGGAGGGGCAGGAAGGGAAATCACAGGCCCACAAATCCTTCCTGAACCTCAGAGGTACAAGAACAAACTTTCCTGGCAGGCCCTTCCCTGAATGCGGAAGACCATATCCGATGGGCTGAGGGTCTGAGCTGACATGTGCTGGTTACCCAGAATCCCCTGCTCTCTTGTCAGGAGTCAGGGGTTTGGGGTGGTTCTCAGAAAAGGAAAGCAGTTTTCTAATCCCGGCAGAGATTTCAGGGTTCTCCTGTGTAATGGTCACTTGCATATGTACCTCACGTAATTTTCTTAATCCCACAGTTGTGTCTTTCACTCAGTGAACACATTTTCATGTCTGTTGGGTCACTCACTCTACAAACTCTAGCGGCCGCCGATTCACTTCTGAGTGTCACTTTACTGTGGGAATAGGATCCGGACTTTCTTTTTTTCTCGTCTTTTCTCTCACACCCTCCAGCTTCCACTTCTGTTCTCTTATACCCTTCTCCCAGTCAGGCAGTAAAAGTAACCAATGGGTTAATTGTCATGGTTATACGTAAAGAGCTACGACAAGCAAAACTATGGAGACAATAAACAGAATTCCAACGCCGAGGGTGAATCCTAAGGCAAACTGTGGACTTTGAGGGGACTGTGGTGTGCCGCATGGCTTGATCTCTGGTAAGAGATGTACCATCTGGTGGGGGTGTTGATGGCGGGAAGGGGTAAGCATGTATGGGAGCAGAGGCATATGGGATATTTCTGTACCTTCCTCTCACTTTTGTGGTAAACTTAAAAGCATTCTAAAAAAATAAAGCCTTTCAAAAATTGCACATGGAAGAAACAGCCAAGTAGATTATTTGTCAAATGAGTGGTGTGTTTAGTCAGTCAATGTGTCTACCTGGACACACTGAGTCTGTTCAGGATTCCTCTCTGGGTGGTTTGTTCTTCATACCATCGAGGGTCAACAGGAGTCACCGTGTCTCGGCCTTTTCAGAGACAGGCCTGTGCGTGCGCCCTCATGTATGAGGCACCCATGAGAGTGTTTTCAGGGCTTTCTCTTTATTACACAACCAAATATCCTTCCCATCGAATGGCCTTGTCGTGGACAAAGGCTGCCTGGTGATGCTATTCAAATGTCACTCTTCAAATCTGTTTTATACGTTGGGAATTTGGCATATGATTCCACATAAAAAAAAAAAAAAAAGTGTTGGGGCGCCTGGGTGGCTTAGTCGGTTAAGCGTCCGACTTTCACTTAGGTCATGATCTCGCGGTTCGTGGGTTCGAGCCCCGCGTCGGGCTCTGTGCTGGCTGCCAGCTCGGAGCCTGGAGCCTGTTTCAGTCTGTGACTCCCTCTCTCTCTGACCCTCCTCTGCTCACACCGTCTCTCTCTCTCCTAGAAATAAATAAAAATATTGAAAAAAATTTAAAAAAAAGGTGAGGTGCAAATATGGGGTTGCTTAACATTTATCTTACCAATAAAACTAATTTATAAGATACTTTAAAAATATTCTACCATTGGGATGCCTGGGTGGGATGCCAGNGAGCCCCGCGTCGGGCTCTGTGCTGGCTGCCAGCTCGGAGCCTGGAGCCTGTTTCAGTCTGTGACTCCCTCTCTCTCTGACCCTCCCCTGCTCACGCTGTCTCTCTCTCTCCTAGAAATAAATAAAAACATTTAAAAAAAAAAAAGTGTTTTGCTGTTAAAATGTTTGGCCCTGAAATAGGGAGACAGGAATCACTAAAGGTACTGATACTTTAGCAGACAAGGGATGTATCCAGGGATGGGTGAGACTAACTAAAGGTGAAGAAAGTAGGATGAAGGTGGGAGGTGTTTAGGGCAGTGACCGGGCAGCTCAAAGGTACAGGCTCAGGGAAAAGGGTCTGAGCAAAATGGCAGGTGGTGGAGGCGGGGAGAAGGTACCAACAGAACTGATAAGCCTATGGAAAGATTGGATTTTTAAAAGTTAAAATACAGAGGCACCGGGTGGCTCAGTTGGTTAAGCATCTGACTCTTGGCTTTGGCTCAGGTCATGATCTCACGGTTCATGGGTTTGAGCCCAACATGGGGCTCTGTACTGACAGCGTGGAGCCTGCTTGGGATTCTCTCTCCCTCTCCCTCCCTCTCTCTCTCTCTCTCTCAAAATAAAGAAACTTAAAAAAGAAGTTAAAATACAAGTAATTTATTTGATTGTTCAAATACCTATGACATTTGTCATACATGCACACCCAAAGTGTGGCTTTTTTGCTGGTCTTGGGAACTGGAATTTGCTCATTTTTAGGACTAGTGAAATCTTCCATTGAAGAAATACAATCCAAAACCTGGAATCAAATGATCTTTCATCACTAGGTAGCCACTGTTAAAGGCCTTTCACTTTCCAGATCGATGAAGTCAGTAAAGGCGGGTCGCCGCGTGGCCCAGCGTGAAAGCTGTTGGCCTGAGTACAGGGCAGGTTATGAGAAGAACCATTATACGTTCTAAATGAGAGGCTTTCTGCTTTTGTTTCCTAAAACTTATTTTTTTTAGGTACAGCTTTGCTTACTTACAGAGCAATTATGCTCATGTGGGAATTAGTGTATGACTGCGAGTTGAGTTTTCTTTGTACGCTCATTCGCCTGGCTTGGAAAATATGGCGTGGGCCCTAGGAGCTCACATTGAGGGGCTAGACTCAATCAGAAAGAACTCTGGGAATATTCGGTTTTTGCCACTTCACATAATGATGGCCAGAAGTGATGCTGCCAAGATTTCTCAAAACTTCAAACATATGTAAATTTTCCAAGGCCTTTTAGGACGCACAAAGCAACTGCATAAACTTGTGATCCTCACACCAACCCTATGAGATTTCCTAAATCTCTATTTTGTAGATAAGGACACTGAGGCCCAGGGTTGGGTAAGTGACAGTTAATAAGTGTTATCAAGCTGATAACTAAACCTAGGTGCGACACTGTGATTTATAATAAGAAATGTATATTTGGTTTTCGTCCCTGTTCCTGGCACAGGGCTCCTAAAACCCTAGGCATTTCCTAAGTGGAAAGAGTGAGAAAAGGTGTCTCTTGTTATTCATAACAAACCCCTTCCACTCACATCTGAATTGACATTAACGGAGTGACTTTTGGAAAGCCCCTAAGGTTCTGTAACCAACAGAACCAGCCGTGTGATTATGGGGTAGAAACTTCCCAATCCTACCTCTTTCCTTCCAGGGACAGAAGAGAAGCTGGAGGTTGAAATCAGTCTCCGATCAACATGCCTACGTAATGAAACCTCCCTAAAAATACCCAAAAGGTTTTAGAGCTTCGGGTCGGTGAACACACAGGATTTGGGGAGACTGGTGATCCCAGAGAGCATGGACACTCTCGTCCCTTCCCCCATGCCTCGGCCGATGCATCCTGTCCTTCTAGTTGGCCCTGAATTATACCCTTTCATAAATTTTTAAAAAAATGCTTATTTATTTTTGAGAGAGACACAGAGCACGAGTCGGGGAAAGGAAGAAACAGGGAGACACAGAATCCAAAACAGTCTCCAGGCTCTGAGCTGTCAGCACAGAGCCCTACATGGGGCTCAAACTCAGGGATGGTGAGATCATGCCCTGAGCCGAAGTCAGACACTCAACCGCGGACTGAGCCACCCAGGCGCCCCAAGTTACGTCCTTTTATAATAAACCAGCCATCTACTAGGCGCAATGTGTCCCTGAGTTCTGTGAGCTGCAATAGCAAGTTCATGGAACCGGAGGAGGGGCTCGTGGGGACCTCCAATCTGTAGCTGGTTGGTGGGAAGCAGAGGTGACTGCCTGGACTCGCAGCCGATCTGAAGTAGCGGCGGGGGGCGGTCCCGTAGGACTGAGCCTTTGACCCGTGGGATCTGACTCGATCTCCAGGCAGACAATTCAGAACGAGTTAAACCCTAACTCAGCTGGTGGCACAGGATTGTTTGATGTGTCATACATCTTGCATCAGGAGAACAGCAGTGTAGACTACGGAGGGCAGAGGAAAAACCCAAGTGCTTTCCTTTCACACTAGATTTTCCAGCTCCAAGCTGCACCCTATAAACTACTGAGGTTTCTCAGCATTTTGTTTCAGAAGCGATGGCTACAGAGTGCAGACATCCACATCTGTGTGTTTTTCTCTGCGGAATGCGTGAAATAAGATGCGAGTCACTCTCCATACCATCAAGAAGCAACCTTTCTTATGATAGATCACAGCATCTCAGAAAACATTTCTTTAATGAGCAGTGGTATTGACTTTGCAACGTGCAGACTATTTCCCCAGGAAATCTTCTGGGTTAACGCAGTGTGACCTTATCCTGTGTTAGGAATTCTCCTCCACCCACAGCTGGTCCCGGGCAGATGGAAAACATGCACACGCCCTAAAATCTTGTCCCAGATGAGTGGCTTTGGGGGATGCTAAATTCCCAGGCAGGCGGAGACAAAAGAGAAAGGGACACTGGCCATAGTGGTTCTGGCTAACTTTTACTGATGTTTCACTGTGATGTTATTTCTGGCATCATTTTGATTAGTGACTCAAAGACTGGTTTCAACTTGGGGAGAGACTGTTTCTGAACACATTTCATTTCTGTCTTCTCTTATCTCCTTTGCTAAGATTCAGCTAATTTAATGCTGTGTTTACCTAGTGCTGGAGGGGATAGAAAAACAAGTAAGATCTGATCTTTCCACTTGAGAGGCCTACAGTAGGAGATAGAAGACATTATGTAAATAATGCCATTACAAGGCAGAATAATAACAACAATAGAATTGTCAAATGATGTAGAAATTTAACATTTCATGGAGAAATCTACCTTTCCATCTACTCTTTCTTCTACTCTTCCTTTGGCTCACCACATTCTAGCCATGCTGTTTTCTTTCTCTTTCTAGAGCAGCGCACATTTGTTTCTGCCTCAGGACCTTTGCACTTGCTCTTTCCTCTGCTTTCTGTTCTTCCTCTAAAACCTCGCTTGCCTCATTCTTTTTCATTGTTTGGGTCTCAGCTCAGAGGTCCTTATGTCAGGAAGTCCCTCCTGATGACCTTATCTTACTTATTTGTTTTGTTATTATCTCTCTTTCCAATAGAATGGAAGCTTCCCATATGTATTTGGAATATATATTCCGAATAAATTATGCTGGTAAACATGCTGGTACTCAAAACATACTGAGATTCAAAGGCAGTACAGTTAGCCCTTGAACAATGCAGAAGTTAGGGGTGTCAACCTCCCACACAGTCAAAAATCCGTGTATAACTTTGGACTCCCCCAAAACTTTACTAATAGCCTACTGTTGACTGGAAGGGTTGCTGATAACATAAATAGTCGATTAACACATATCTTGTACATTACATGTATTATCTACTCTATTTCCTTTTTTAATGTTTATTTACTTTTGAGAGAGAGAGACAGAGTGTGAGCAGGGGCAGGGGAGGGGCAGAGGGAGAAGAAGAGACTCAGAACTCAACGTGGGCTCCAGACTCTGCTGTCAGCGCAGACACCAACGTGGGACTCAAACCCATGAACTGTGAGATCATGACCTGAGCCAAAGTCGGAGGCTTAACCAAGTGAGCCACCCAGGCACCCTGTTATCTACTGTATTCTTACAAAGAAATAAGCTACAGAAAAGAAAATGTTAAAAAAAAAAAAAACATAAGAAAGAGAAAATACGTTGATAATACTGTAATCATTGAAAAAAAATCCACAGGGTGCCTGGGTGGCTCAGCCAGTTAAGCATCTGACTTTGGCTCAGGTCACGATCTCACAGCTCATGGGTTCGAGCCCCGCATTGGGCTCTGAGCTGACAGCTCTGAGCCTGGAGCCTGTTTCAGATTCTGTGTCTCCCTCTCTCTCTGCCCCTCCCCTGCTCACACTGTCTCTCACTCTCTCTCAGAAATAAAGAAAACATTAAAAAAAATTTTTTTAAAAAAGAAAAGAAAAAAAATCCACATGTAAGCTGACTGCAGTTCAAACTCACATTATTCAAGGGTGAACTGGATACAGAGAGAAGAGAACAAGACTGAGAGTTGGTCTTTGGGTTTATCCACTTGAGTGGAATGAGGAATAAAGGAAACCAGAAAGGGAAGCTGAGAAGCGGGAAGAGGAGCTTGGCACAGGGAGAGAGAAGCGAGAGCGCTGGGTGCCTCCAAGCGGGAAGCTGGTCAGAGCTAGAGAGTCATTGAGGAGGATGGGACGCTGGGATCGGCTGTGACAAGTGCGTGGTCACTGGTGGCTTCTGAAGGAAGCCGCGGCGGTAAAGGCAGAGGCCGGGACCACGAGGGTGGCGAGGATTGGGTCCCCAGGAACCGCACATTCCACCTGCTGGTCGGCAGGCGAGGAAGGAGAGAGTTGGCTCACCATATTGGGACCGCAACAGCTTGTGACAACTTGCTTTTGGGACAGACGGGAAGGCTGGAGTTGGAACGCAGACCAAGAGGAAACCTCAGAGGGGAAACTCAAGAGAAGGGAGCAGGGGGAGGTTTTACAGAGAGAGCAGCTGGGAGATGTGGGAGAAGGTGGGGCGGACGGCAGGGGGGAAGGGTCAGGCCAGCTTGGGGGGCTGGGGTGTCATCCTGATCAACAAGAACACTGACGACGGCCATGAATTACGACCTAAAATTTTGCAGAGAAGTGGTAGGTGAGAATGTTCCCTTTGATCTCCAAGTTTGGGAGTTCTTTTCTTAAGATGTTCTTTAGGATTTTTCATCTTAAATTAGAAGCGCCTTGTTTTAGAGCCAATTAAATCTGGCTTCACGAACATCTCCAAGATGAAGGAAACAATTTTTTTCCCACAACATATATGGCTTTTCATTCCCTCTTTATGGTTTTTATTTTTTGATTTTTCAGGTACTACATGCTCATTGTCAACAGTAAAATCGGAGGGCACTTGGGTGGCTCGGTTGAGCATCTGACTCTCTTTTTTTAAACTTTTTAAACTTTTATTTATTCTTGAGAAACAGAGACAGAGCATGAATGGGCGAGGAGCCGAGAGAGAGGGAGGCACAGAATCCGAAGCAGACTCCAGGCTCTGAGCTGTCAGCACAGAGCCTGACGCGGGGCTCTAACCCACAAACCACGAGTGAGATCATGACCTGTGTCGAAGCTGGACATTTAATCGACTGAGCCACCCAGGCACCCCAATGTCTGACTCTTGATTTCGGCTCAGGTTGTGATCCTAGGGTTGTAGGATCAAGCCCTGCATCGGGCTCTATACTGGGCATGCAGTCTGCGTAGGATTCTCTGTCCCTGTCTCTCTTCCTCTGGCCCTCCCCTGCTCACATGTATGTGTCCATGTGTGCTCTCTCTCTCTCAAAAAAAAGAAAAAAAAAGAAAAACTGGAAAACACATAAAAGTGAAAGGATCTTAAAATATATCTGTATTTCTACTGCCCAGAAATAACTGCGCTAATGTATTAGCACAGGGGCACAGGGGCATGAATTCCAGAAGCACCTGCCACGCATGGCTCAAATCTGGCTCTATCACTTCCTACTGAGGGACAGTTGCAAATTACATAAACCGTAAAGCTTCAGTGTCTTCCCACATAAGTTAGAAACAGTGGTAACAGTCCCTGCCCAGCAGGGCTGTTGGGAAGAAGTCTCAAGTCTCCAGAGCACACCCCCGGTACCTCCAAAGTGTACACTTTGGTGATAATGGCGTCTTCCACGTGACTCTCTGAACAGACAGATGTCTGTCCCTTGTGCAGGGGGCTGTTTTGTCTGAATACTTACGTATCCGGCTTTTGTCCCCACATACTGTTAACTTGTGAACACCCTCTCAGAACACTTACAACGGTTCCTCTGTTGCTCTAAGGTGAGCAACGGCATGATTCCCCCCAGGACCGAAAGAGCTGCGTATTGTCGTGACCTGGTGACATCGACTCTTTCCACCCTTTGTAAAACTGAAGAACTCTGCCCATCATAATCACACAAGCTCACTTTACAGAGAATCGTCACAGGGCAGCAGCCAGCCCTTATATTCTTTCTTCACATAAGCAAAAGAGTAGCAAAAACTAACGACCTGGTGCCGTGCCAGGATGTCATGGAAGAAAGAGATCCAAATGTGCCCCGTGTTCAGCTCTCCACCCAGTCTTTGCTGCTTCTCTTTTGCTTTGGACTGTGTTTGCACAGAAAAAAACAAATAAATAAAAGGAGAGTCCCCTTTCGAATCCGAGTTTCCAACGGTGCTCAGTGGTGCTGGGGGTTCAAGTCACAGGGCATGGACGCCGCATAAGCAATATGGCCCCAAGGCTACTGCAGCCCTTCCAGACACTGGTTTCATGCTCACAGGGTGACATTTCCTCAACTCCACCCGCTGGCGGCTGATGCGAGTTGGGGTCACCAGCAAAGCTCCTCCAAGGTATCTCAACCCTGCACTAAACCCTCTCCATGTGTCCATGTGACATGCAGGGTGTGCATTCAAACCTGACTCTGTTTTCCCCATCTTAATTTGCGATACTTCAGGTCATTGCTAGGCTAGAAAGAATCAGCTAATTGTCTTTAAAAGCAATTTGAATTTTCTTCCAATAAAGGACGTGGACTTTAAGGTTTTGAGCCACGGACACAATTTTCTTTCTTGGACAGACCCCATTTATCAAATGCCACGGGATCTTAACAGAGCATACATCATATTCAGTCGTGTGAGGTCGAACTCCAGCTTGGGATTAATAATTCTGCTCTAAATGCCATTTAATGGGCAATCGACCCATTGTACTCCTAACCCAAGTTACGGAGGTGTACGTGCACAGAGACGGATCTGGAGGCTGGTGAGACTGACATTACAGCCAGAGTGGAGAAGGTTCTTCCCGGCTCAACTTCTCTCCACTCGGCAGATGAGTTCTCTTACTAGCCCGTGGGTTTTTGCACAGGGCTAGGCACTAACCCTTGAAATCTGGGGTTGCAGTTTCTTCCTTAATTCAAAACACATTGTAACACCAGAGGTAGGCTGACTGGCCTACGTGGAGCCTGTACCCTGCCACGGTCTACATTGTTCCAGAATTTCTAGTGGATTAAAGGGCCCAGAGAGAAACTGGGTTCCATATGTGGAGATACCCAGCCCTCCAGAAAAGCACAGGGGAAGGGAAGGAGGGGGGTGGGTCATGACGGTGGGGCAGGGGGGGTGGTGGTGGTGGTGGTGGTGGTTTGATTAGCAGTCAGCGCTAGGAGTGGGGGAAGAACATTGTTCTTATACACAGAGCGGTGTGCAAACAGAACATTTCTCTTTTTCCCGGCTCTCCCACTCTTGGTTTGAACTTGGTAATGCATGTGAAACATATCAAGGTGCTTTTTAGTTGAAGTGCTTTCAAATTCCTGTCCAAAGCTGCTGCACAGGGCCTTCCAAGCAAGACCAAACCTTCAGGTGTGCTTGAATGATGACCGAAGCATTGACAATGGAACTACTACCATTTACTGAGCACCTTGCATGTTTCTATATGCTCTGCAATACGCTGAGTGCTTTAGCTAGGCTATCTTATTCTCAAAACAATCATATAAGACATTGATTTTTCACCCCCCCTCCCCATTTTATAGGAGAGGAAACTGAGGCTCCCTGCTCACCTTAGATACGCCATGATGCTGGTCTAAAATTACCAGCCATGCCCTCCATGTTCCTTGCAGCATTACTTACAATAGCCAAGGCTTGGAAACAACCTGATTGGCCGTCAATGCATAAATGAATAAAGAAGTCCCAGTCCATACACATGCAATGGAATATTATTCAACCATAAAAAAGAAGGAAATCATGCTTTTTAAAAAATTTTTTAATGTTTTATTTATTTCTAGGAGAGAGAGACAGCGTGAGCAGGGGAGGGTCAGAGAGAGAGGGAGTCACAGACTGAAACAGGCTCCAGGCTCCGAGCTGGCAGCCAGCACAGAGCCCGATGTGGGGCTCGAACCCACGAACCGTGAGATCATGACCTAAGCGAAAGTCAGACGCTTAACCGACTAAGCCACCCAGGCGCCCCAGAAATCATGCTTTTTTTGATAACATGGATGGATGCCGAGAGCATCATGCTAAGTGACAGAAGTCACACAGAGAAAGACACATACTATATGATCTCGGTTATACATGGAATCCAAAAAACAAATCAAAACAAAAAGGAAACTCATAGAAAAAGAGATCAGACTTGTGATTACCACAGGCAGAGGGTAGGGGGCAGGGGAATTGGAGGAATATGGTCAAAAGGTACAAACTTCCAGTTATAAGATGAATCAGCCCTGGGAATTTTGTGTATAACCTGATGACTAGAGCTAACACTGCTGTATGGTCTATAGAAACATTGTTAAGAGAATAAATCTCAAGAAGGAAAAGACATTTTTTTCCTTCCTTCTCTTCTCTTCCCTTCCCCACTTCTTTCCTCCTTTCCTTCTCTCTCCTCTGCTCTCCTCTCCTTTCCCTTTCTTCTCCTTCTTTTTCTTTCCTTCCTTCACTTCTTCTCTTCCCTTCTTTCTTCTTCCTTTCCTCCCTCTTTCCTTCTTACCTGCCTGCCTTCCTTCCTTCCTTCCTTCCTTCCTTCCTTCCTTTCTATGTGAGATGATGGATACTAACCGAACTTACTGTGGGAATCATGTCACAATATATATAAGTCAAATCACTATGCTATACATTTTAAACGTATATGGTGCTGTATGTTAATTATATCTCAATAAAACCAGAAAGAAATAAAATTACTGGCTAGGAAAAAGAAAATAATTGTGAACGCATGACTGTGTACTTTTCCAGTGGCACAGAAAATTGTGAACTCATTTGGCAGTGAGGTTTAAGATGCAAATGAGCAGATGCAGATTTCTAATGAGCCTGAACACTTTGGAGAACAGCTCAGGGTCAGATGAGAAAACAACACAAGTGAACTCCTCCAAGTGTTGACCCTTGGCACACGCCTGGGAGGGGCAGAAAACGGGAGAGTTTGAGCATTTTTGAAAACTGAGATTCACCACGAATTCTACATTTGGTTGTGACCCTTCCTCCCGCCTCCACACTGGGCACCTCCTCTATGCCTGAGAACCGAGTATCTGCCTGTCCAGAACATTCTTGCTAAATCACTGGCTTGGAAAGCTGTGAAGAGTCGGCAGACCCTGAACCAGAGGGTAACCCAGACAGTTTGTATATGACAAGACCAGCCCTCTCTAGTGGATGGCTCTGACACTGCGCAGGGGTGTGTGTGTGTGTGTGTGTGTGTGTGTGTGTGTGTGCGCGCGCGCACCCGCGCGCGCAGGCAAGCCTGTCTTAAAGCCGAAAGATCAAACACATAGGCAGGTGCCTGTGACAGGCTGTGCTGCCCGACTGTTGATAGTAATGGATCCTGCCACTGTTTTTTTGGTTTGTACTTCCTCACAAGCAGGGTCCAAAGAAAAAGGAGGTAGTGTAAGCCTTCCTTTGCTGGGAAGGCACAGTGTCTCATGGAGAATCCGGCTGGGAATTGAAAAGCCCTGGTGTTATTTCTGGCTGCAATATTAATTCATAGGGTTGAGAAAAGCATGAGCTTTTTTCTGCTCTCAGTTCCCCATTCCATTCAATCCTATTTGCCCCCCTTCCCACCCTCACCCCTACTATAAGCCACTTGGAAGGTTGATCTTATATGGTAACTGATCATATATGGTAACTGTGGATACATTGGTTTCCTTCCCTTTGTGGGCACTGTTTTCCTGTCTGGAAACCCTCCCCTGAACTACAGCCAGATACATCTTGTCTGTTCTTCAGCTTCCTCCTTGAACGCTGCTCTGAGCACTTCTGAAATCCAACAATGTGTGTCATCTGACCGTCTCATGGCTCCATCCCCCTCCTGCCACGCATTGCCGGTTATCTGTTCCCCACTTGCCCAACTGATTTACCCGGTTGCAAGTTGCAGCAAATACCTTATCCTACCCTTGTGTCTCTCCCTCAATATCAGCACACCGATGGCATGGAACTCAGTAAATGTTTGTTGACTGAAACATAAAACAGCAATGTTAACAGCACCTTTCGTTGACTGCTTATCATAGGCCAGAACAATGCTAAGAGCTTTACAGTGCAATTTTGCACTCATTACAACATTTTGGGGTCTTGTTTATGCTCCCTTTAGAGTGGAGGGAACTGAAGTTCATTGACAAGTTAATGACCACAGAACTAGCAGGTGCCAGACTTGAGATTCAGCCCTGGAGCCGTAGGGTTCCATTAGGGTTCCACCATCACGCCACCACCCACTGCCAGTCAAGACACACTCGAACGACTAAAACAACGATACAATGTGAATCCGTGATTCATACGGCCACAGAAATAGCAAGCAGGCAACTAAAACAGAATGAAGAAGGAAACAACGTGAGGTTCCAAGCAAAGAGCTCTACAGGCCACAGATTCTCATACCGGATCCGTGTGGAGACCACACTGCCTAGAGCTTCAACACCTGAACTCTGAACTCAAACTGACTAGGTCTAAATCTTGGCCCTACAACTCACCAGCTGCTTGATCTTGAGAGAGTTACTTGAGGCTTCCTCGTGCATCTAATTGGACAATAATGGTACTTCCCTCATTTGGTTGCCTTGAGGATTCAATATATATATACATGAGAAGTGCACATATAAATCAATGTCAACTACTGTCATCAAGAACCTCTAACTTAGACCAAAGCAATAGAATCTAAGCGTAATGGCAGAAGTTGGGCACTTTACAGGGATTCTTTGGGGCAGGGAAAGAACTCTGTTTTTATCTTCCAATCCCTAACACCAAAAAGAAACTGCTAACAGGTAGTTTTAGAAGAGAGAGAAAGGCAACCCCCAAAATCTGTGTCTTATAGATTACCAAATACACCGCTGCCATGCTGACCGGAAACTTGTCACGACAGAGGTCAGAATCTTCACACAAACAGAGGTGAACGCAAGGGTGGGCACCAGAAAGGACCTGGTTGACACCGCAGTAAGTGAACTGGTGTTTTCTATAATTAAGAAAGCCCCATGATAAAGAGCCGGTGCAAATCTGGTCTGTGATTGTTCCTTACGAGCTAGGTGACCTTGGACTGGGCGACCTCAGCTCCAGTTCTTATCTGTAAAATGCAGACATCACAGTAGCCACCTCAGAGGATCCTTGGTAAGATTAATGTGCACTCAAAGGACTTAGAACCAAAGAAACACCTTTCATTTAGTTTCCTTTTTATAGTTATAGTAGTTCCCTTGGGTGGTCAAGATGTAGCCTTGGCAGAGCCAAAGGGCTTGCTCTAGACTACTTACCACGATTCTCTAGCGCTCCAGGTATTTTATTCTCTACAGTGGAGTAAATACGGGAATTTTATTAGACAGCTTTGGCTAGAATTCTCAGCATCCCCTCTTGGCAACTTCTGACCTGTAATGGTTATCTGATGAGGTCTATCAAAATTCAGAAGCTGTGACTTTTTTTTCTTTTAAGATTTGACCTCCTCAGGTGATATGCTCTCAACATCGTGCAGAGAGAGACCTTTAAGAGGAAGGCGGGGCTGTACTGCAATAGCTGAGGCAATTTTTTTCCAAGGCTTTACCTAAGGCTTCATGGGCATGGGAGGCCAACCGAATATAACATCAGTTGCTTCAAGGAGGCCACACCAACCTCATCCCTGTCCCCATTCTGACCCTCCTCACCCCCACCAGCACACAGTGAGAGCTGGCATTCGGTGCCTTGTCTGCTGCCATGCCTGGATCTGAGCCCTCCAAAGAGGTGTCAGTTGCAATTTGCCGCCCAGGGTGGAATACAACCAGCATTTCCTCCTGCTCAGAAAATGCTTGGGGGTGCCCCGAGCTCTGGGCCAAGAGAGAAAACAAGCAGCAGGCTATTTGGCCCAGACCAGGAGATGCTGAGGAAAAGCCACAGCGGCTGCTCCAGAGCAGGGAAATCACAAACAGAATGCTCCCTTAGGGAAACACAAACAAAGCCGCCTGGTGCGGGAGACAGCAGCCCCTGAGCCTGGACCCAGGCTCCCCAGGGAGGACAGAACAGAGGCCCTCAGATTCCGAGGAACCGCTGCCCTGAGACTTCCATTCAGCTCTGGGTCCCCAGTAGCATCTGCTACCTAAAACACCAAATTGCCTACTTATAAGCTTGGGTCACAGCTTGTTTATTTTCCAACAGAACTGTCTGTCTGAAGACCTCCTTAAGTTTCCCCTGGAAACTTAAAGGAAGCTCAAGATTAACAATCCTATACACGCTTTGGAAATTGAGGGTTTTGTTTTCCTTCTTCGAGAAATTAAGAAAGATGGTTTTGTGTCTCATTCATTTCTCAGACGAGATGATACGAAATGATTGGATATCTTTTTTCTAACTTAAAACATTTTTTCTAATGTTTATTTTTGAGAGACAGAGACAGAGCATGAGAAGGGGAGGGGCAGACACAGAATCTCAAGCAGGCTCCAGGCTCTGAGCTGTCAGCACGGAGCCGATGTGGGGCTCAACCCACGAACTGTGAGATCGTGACCTGAGCTGAAGTCGGACGCTTAACTGACTGAGCCACCCAGGCGCCCCTGATTGGTTATCTTTAATTTTGCTTTTATCATGTAGCAGATGAATACACTGATAGTAATGGTTAATTATTTATTGAGCTCTTACAGTTTATCAGGCATGGTCTAAGTATTTTATATATAATGTCTCATTCAAGAGTTTTGATTCCCATTTTATGGAGGGGATTTGGTCTGAAAATTGGGACCTAATGCCTAATTCACTGACTCCAAGGGACATGCCCTTCACCGAGGCTAAGCTGACCCTCTGTGACAGGTGGGCCAGCTGCCCACCCACCGGTTCTTGCCAGTATCCCTGTTGGGAAGGCCATGTGACTGTTCCAGCCAATGGGATGTGCATAGATGAGAAGACCACCATTGCCGTATCTGACACATAAAAAAGTCTGCTTGGTGTTTCCCTTCCCTGTCTTCTTTTGGCAAATGAATAGCCACTGGGCTGCTAGAGGAGGCAAAGTCACAAGATGACCTTGAGTGATCCCATGAAAGGCTGTCTACCAACCAGAACACTGAGTGAGAAATACATTTCTGTCAGGTTAAGTCCCTCAGACCTCCAAGATATCTGCTGCAGAAGCCCAAGTTACTTTCACTGATGTGCCCTATGATGAAAATGAATCGATTGTCCACAGTTAAAAAGTTATTGTTAGTGGAAGAATGGCTATCTTGTCCTAAAGAGCATGTTTTCTCTCAATCTGCAGGGTGTGCAATCGTATAGAAGAAATTCTCCTCTGACTTACATAAAAGGGACCATGTACCCTGTTTCCATCTTCCAAAGGGAGTCAGCATGACATGAAAGTTGTCGGGTTGCACAATCATTTATTGGGAACCCATCTGGTGTGGGGATGAGCTCATACCCTTGAGAAAGAAGACAATTTCCAGCTAAGGCTGGTTGGTGAGCCTCCCCAAATAGGCCAGCTGGTTTTCAGAAGGTCCAGGGGTGGGGTAGGACAATGCTTCGTGAAAAGCATCCAGGAACCACACTGGTCAAATGGCACGGTCACCATGATTGTAAATAATATAAAACATGTTGCACTTATTAAATAAGGGCACGTGCTCATTAAGCCTCACAAAGTTAGTATCCTTGTCCTCATATCTACGGCAACAACCCTGGGTCAATACCTACATAGTATGACTCCTGCACACGCCTCATGTGATTCCCCCTCCTACCCCTTTGCCTTGTTAACTCCCACCTGATTCTAAGGTCTCTGCTCACGTGTTGCCTCCTCAGGAACACTTCCTTGAACTGAGAACAGCCAAGTTCCTCTATTGTACCCTCTTAGACCACCCCGTACCTTGTCCTCAAAGCATTGACCCATGGTTGTAATTTTACATGAGTTTGTATAATTATTATATTAGCACTAGTGAATGAGTGCATGATTGTTGGATCCCCACCACTGGAATGTAACCTCTAAAAGAATATGGAATCGTGTTTGGTTTTGTTCACCATCCCATCTCCAGAACTTAGCCAATACCTAACTCACAGTAGATGCTGGCTCATTACTTGTTAGATGAATGAGCAAACACGTCAATGAATGAATGAATTTGTACTTACTTAGTGGAGAATCTGAGGCAGACATACACCACACTCAGATTCACTGTAAAAGCTAGAAACAGCACTTAGAATACTTGGCTCCAACAACTGCTACAGACTCTTTTTCTAAAGGATTCTGTTGAAGAGACTACTCAGAATCAACCCAAATTTGCATAGCTGGGCATGGCCCCAGAGCAAACATCTAGCATCGCTTCTGAGACCCTTCCCCACAGGAGGCCAGCCACAAGCTTCCCTGAGCCTGGAAGTGGTATCCTTACTTAGAACACCTCCCACTGGTGTGGAGAATCAAAAAGAAGGGAAAACATTTGAGAGTATTGGGTAAACTCTAAAAAGATAAGCATGTGTAGTTTTCTTGACATTAAGAAGTGTGAAAATATGTCCCTCAATGGATGGGACAATTCAATGGATCTTGAAAAGATATCAGTTTGGGAAGAATAGGACATGTTGAGGATGTTAGGCAAAAACTTTCCATTTAGTTCAATGTCATTTTTTTATGGCAATGGCAGAGAAATGAGATCCCCATGGACTTCATCAGCTCCCAAACCAAGAGACACCCCCACACACATACAATTTAAGTGAAAAACAGGTCACTCCCCTTCCAGTGGGATTACCATCTGCAGGCCCTACCTAAGTAGGATTTAGGAGCTCTTCCAAAGGGAACCTGATATTGGTCCAAAGCTAAAACTCTGAGTTGATTTCCACAGAGCTTTGGAAGTAGATCCGCATGTGTTGGAAGGAACGGACCCAAAGGGAGACATGGCTGATGTTGAAACTGACAGCTTTTTAAACCTCCAAAGTATGACTTTCTTACTGGAACTGAGGAAAATGCCTTCCAGGACGATGAAAACACACCCCACGTCAGTCTCAAAAAATATTTTAAGAACAAAGTAAAAGTTGAATTCTCACATTCTTTGCAAATACGGTCCATGTCAAAGAAGCATTAGAAAGTTCAAGAAGGGGAGTTTCGCTCCTGGTCTGATTGCAAAGATGTGCTTCCATGTCAACATAAGAACATACCCTTGCAAAAGACAGGGTGTATGACATTGGAGCACTGGTGGAAATGCAAACACATCATCCTTTACTGACAGACACCCGTCAATGAGTGGCAGAAAAGGTTAAAACACAGAAATGTGCAGACTTGACAAAAGTTAGAAAGACATATGATAAATTAGCTAAGTGTTCTTTTTGGGGTGAGCCATTTTTTTCCCTCCTTTACCCGTAACACATGTTATAGATCACTGGAGAAAAGGCTAAGCCCCACTCCATATGTAGGCATTAAATAATACAAAGGGCACAGCCCTTTGAAAGCATACATTGCCATAGCGCAATGATGAAAGAGGAACAGCAAAAATAGCAAATTGAGAATCAAAGTCTAACTTTCCACATGTGGAAACGTTTGCTGGAATCGTGGCAAAATTCGCTGGTCCCAGATTGGTTGTATTAGTTGTTTCAGAAGATACGAATGAATCATTGAAAACCTTAACCTCGTTTCAGAGGACTCGCTCGTCATGAGGAGAATGCAGCCCTGACATCACTGTCACTAATCATGCAGACAGTGGACAAAAGTCGCACCTTCAAAATAGTTCAATTTCTAGAACCTCTGAGCTTCAGAAACACAATTTCTACTAGGAAGAAAACACACGAACCTTTCTCTCTGATTACTAGCCCCATCCCAGGACCGTAGGGTCACTGCATGGAGTAGCTCGCTAACCGCCATGCCTGGGCATGGCCAGGTAGCTGTGGACGTGGCTCTAGGCCACAAAGCTGGGGGCAGGGGGAGATGCAACTGGTACATACGATTTAAAAAGAACTCTTCCCCTATTCCTGACCCTTGGGTGGTCACTAGAGCCACCGGTCCATATTTCCTCCAAGAAGCAGCGGTGATAGGTGAACACAGATGATTTGAAAACCATGAACAGACCACACTTCTTGCAGGAAGGTGGGAATGCTCCCTGGGCCAGTTCTCCTCTCCTGCTTTCTCTGATACAGCTTCCTTCCCCCACATCAGGAGGACCAGGTATGCTGCCGCTTTTGTGCTGTGTTCAGCGGGCATTAGAAAATAAAAAGCAGAAATAGAGTTGACAGCCCTCATGAAGGGTACAGTTTCTACAAATAGACCAAAAATAAAAAGATAAAAACATTTCTAAAAACCGATGACATCCAACTTAAAAAAAAAAAATCACAATCTGAAACAGGCTCACATATGCCTTACATATGTGATCCACATCTCTGGGGCCAGAGGAAGTTTATGGCTTGGTAATAATTCAGGTTGCTGGTCTTATTTATTTTATTTTTCCTATAATTCATACTGCGCGACCAGGAGGGATTGGGAGGTAGCCGGGAGGGTACAGAAGGGCACTCATTGTGAAGCTTAAACTTTAGGGCTCTGTACTTCTCGGGGTCTCTCCCAGGTCTCCAGGGCCATTCCTAGCAATATGTGCACATACTCATCTTTGCATAAGAGAGCTATTTTAATTATCATCAGTTACGACTCATGGCTCTTTCCACACTGACTTCCCCCACTTTGTTAACTTTCCCATCTTGATCAGGTAGCATTGGACTGGCTGCAGGCATTTTTTGGAATGCAGTTAAGTGTAAAGTTGAGTTGAGGTACATGTAGTTTGAGTTTAGAGGGATGTATATATGAGGTTCACACTCATTTCTAGCTATGAAAAGATCAAGGTGAGACGTACCAGTATAGAATGGATTCTGGCCAGGTTCCTGACCCCTAGGGGCTGACACCTTGTGTTGTCCACATTAGTCCAGAGAGAGCCCTTATGCAGATATTATTACATGTTACAGCAGTTGGCTGTGAGGTATGTGAACTCTACCCACACAGGAGAAATAACATTTAAAGTGCTAGAAGCCAGGAGTGGGTGGGTGGCTTAGTCGGTTGAACGTCCAAGTCTTGATTTCAACTCAGGTCATGATCTGAGGGTTGTGAGATGGAGCCCTGCATGGGGCTCCTCACTGAGTATGGAGCCTGCTTAAGATTCTCTCTTCCTCTCCCTCTGCCCCTCTCCTGCTTTCATGCCAATGTGCGCGCTCTTTCTCAAAAAACAAACAAACAAACAAACAAAAAAACAACAACAAGCAAACAAAAAATGCTACAAGCCAGAAGCTAGTCTGTGGAGAAATCTTCCAACCATCAGACTGGCAAAATTGTAAGTGAAGAGTTAGTTGCTCATAACTCCTGGTCAAAAGTGGATTTCTCCACTGGCTGGAGTATATATATAATATACAACATACACAATTATAAAATTCACCCTATAATTTTTTCCCTTATCAAAAGAAGTAGAATATAATTGAATTTTCCCAGAATTCCTGTGTTTAGAGGGCACACACCTGCACTTTGACTATCAACCACAAGTATGTTTAGTAACAGATCCTATGGAAAGGAAGCTTGGCAGAAGGCTTTCCAAAGGTGACGGCAGTTCTAAAACTTTGCACACTACTTCCAATGATGAGTCATGACTCGGAAAGAAACCTTTCTAGCCCAACAGTAACGAAGGGACCATTCTGATCAGCCATGCTGGAGGAAGACAGACTCACTGCCTCGTGAAGAAGAGATCAAAGGGCAGGCAGCCAAAAGATGCAGGACAAAGAAGGATGACAGACATGTGTCAGGCAGTTAATTAATGAAAGTGTCATCTCTCTGGATCTCGTGATGTGTGTGGTATTTGTTAGGTCTCTGACATTTGTAATGTGCCATCGTTTTCCTTTCACAACCAAGTCTGTCTAATTTTTAAGTTAGTTTTCTTTCATAACTCTCCACCCTGCGTTATCGAATTATAGATTCTCTATAGATTGTAGGCTGCACAGGGATGTCCGGGTGGACCAGTCGGCTAAATGTCCTACTCTTGATTTCAGCTTGGGTCATGATCTCATGGTTTGTCGGTTCGGGCTTCACATCTGGCTCTCCGCTGACAGTGTGGAGCCTGCTTGGGATCTCTCTCTCTCTCTCTCTCTCTGCCCCTCCCCCACTTGTTCTCTTTGTCTCTCTCGAAATAAACTTAAAAACATTTTTTAAATAAAAAAAAAAATAAAGTCTTCCCAGTTGAATATAAAGTTCATCCAGAAATTGACAGTTATCACTTGAGCCAAGAGGCAGACTGTAAGCCATGAAACCATTGCCATGAAATAATAGAAAAATATATATATTGATTTCTGTGCCTGGTTTCTGGAGTAGAGATCCTAAAGCCCTTGTAATTTTCCAAAGCAATTAGAGTGCAAGGAACATCTTCTGTTCTAATATTCGGTCTTTGGTCTTTGACCTGGGTTCCTGACATAGAACTCCTAAATCCGCTGGAATTTTCTGGGTGGTAGCAGTGTCTTTTGTTTCAATGAGGCGACTCCGAATGGGCTCCCGGAAGGGGGCTGGTCACCAGAAGGACCCAGCCATAAATAGAAGCTTGGAGTTTTCAGCCCCACCCTCTGACCTACAGGAAGGGGAGAGGGGCTGGAAATGGAGTTAATAACTGATCATGCCTTTGTGATGAAGCCTCCGTAAAAGTCCCCAAAGTACTGGGCTCAGAGAGCTTCCAGAATGGTGAACACAGCCACCTCCAGGAAAGGTGGCACAATCCAAACTCCAAGGGGACAGGAGAACAGGGTCCTCCCTGACCCCACCCTGTGTATCTCTTCATCTGGCTGCTCATCCATATCCTTTCTCATATAATAAACTGGTAAATGTGAGAAGTGTTTCTCTGAGTTCTGTGAGCTGTTCTAGCAATGATGGCATCCGAGAATGGGGTCAGGGGAACCTCTGATTTGTAGCTGAGTCAGACAGAAGTTGTGGGTAACTTGGGACCTATTACTTGTGACTGGAGTCTCATATGGGGGAGCTCTTGTGGGTCTGAGCTCCTAACCTGGGGTGTCTGTGCTCCAGGCAGTCTGAGCCCCAATTGCTCAGTGTGGAAAACCCCACAACTGGTGCCTGAAGTGTCATGAGTGTGGAAGCAGCGTGTAAATAAAGGAGAACATGCAGAATTTCTCCCAATTAATGAAACAAAACATAGAGGAATGGCCATTGACTAATGGCCTATGACTAATAAATAAAGGCACACTTGGTGACTTTTTCCCAAGATAAAAAACAGAAAGAATACAGTATGTTGAAAGCCAGCACATCCCCTTTGTACATGCTCTAGGATGTAAGCCAATCCTGCCTGCCTGCATGAGTGGGGGCTGGGAGCAGGTAAAGGTGCTGGGGGAAGTGAGTCCTGTCTGGAACTACTCCGCCCATCCCTGGTCCGGCCAGATGCTCTTGGCTCTAGGCAACCCTATCTTCTCCCAGCAGCTTAACCCTGCAGGCTGCTAACTGGCCCACCTTGCCCCCTGGGTCAGTGAGCTGGTTTCAACTTGCATTCCTGGCTCTCCCCTCAGCGACTGCCTCCTGGATACACCTGTGGGCATTATCTGCAGGTTAATGGGAGGACAAGGCTGTGTGGCCTACAGGCACCTGTCGCTGGGCCGAGCAGCCCAGCTCAGCCAGAGGCAGGTGGCGAGTAGGCCGGAGGTCCAATTAGCCTCTCACGGGGCTGGATGCATAAGTACAAAGTATTTGGTGAATGGAGCTGAGGTTGAGCAGGGGACAATTTGTTTTTCCAGGCCTGGTGGCCAGTAATTCAATGTTCTCCTCAGGACACTTACAATGTCAGGGGAAGTCCTGGAGAAGCCCTCTGAAGGGGAGCTAGCCCACCCTTACCTACTTGACTTAGAGTTGTACTCTATGTGCCTTGATGGGACACATGAGAAGACAGACAAGAGGTAAGGGGAGACCGAGGTGAGGAACAGGACCCCCAAACTCAAGTGCAGTCAGAGCAACAATGAAGACGATGGAATTTTCCTGACTCAGGAATTCTACCAAATGCCAACCAGCAGTTTAGGAAAAGTTTCACGTGGACAAACCACTCATGTGACTGTTGGAATCTCCCATCTGGGAGACTTTTCCCAGCATTCTTTCAGATTCATTGCTCATCATTTGGAAATACCATGTGCATTTTTCAGATTGCTGTCAGATCTGGGAAGACCGCTTTCAAGCTTCTCTTGTGATCTATCACAGACAGACTTTCCATTTGTAGTAGAACTCTAAGGTATGTGCCCTTCAAACATAAGCATTCTGGAAACAGAGCTCGTTTCCACTTGAAACTTCTTCAGCCTGTTGGCCAACGGGGTGATGAGGAAGCAAGAGTGAGAATCCTCAGGGCTACGTCCCCTCTGTGAAGTCAGCGCAGGGCCTTTGGGCACGTCTTCCAGGGAGACGTCCCTTCAGCGAGTCTAGACATTCCATGAGGAGCCACGGGGGAGGGGTGGACACACGGCTCTGTACTCTTGGCCATTACAGTTCATTGAGGGATTAGAGGCCACCAAATTACACCTAAAAATACAAAGGCCATCTGTGTGTCCTTGGTGCCAAGCAGTGCGATGACAGCAAAACCACTCAAGTTGACTTAGTGAGGGAAACTAGCCTGTGAAAACCATCAACGGAGGAAGAGCTAGTGATGCCCCTTCGAGAAGCATCAGGAGAAGAGCTCCCCCTTGCTACTCTGCCTTTGTGCACCCCAGTGGGTCTGCGTCCTTCCTCCCAATCTGCATTGGGCAAGTCCCCATGGCAAGTGGGGACCTAGTGACTTAATGGCACCAGTCTGGGTGGACGGATGGGGAAAGCAGACCCTCTCATGTTCCCCTGTGAAGGGCTCCACACCTCCAGCCAGTGGACTCAGAAGGGCCACCCTCCTGCAGAAAACGTTCTCTCTCTCGAGAAGAGGCTGTATATGGATGTCTGACTTCGGAGGCTGCTGGGGAAGCCCCATGCACACCGGGTGGGGAGGTGAGGACGGAGACTCAGTACCGCTTCTCAGTGTTCTTCCCTCCTTGCTTCCTGCCCCACGCCACGCTCCTTATCAGCTGGTCACCACCCCCAACACCCAGATGCACGCGCACACACACAGACACAGACACACACAGACACACTCGCACACACACAGACACACACACACACACACACATACACAGACACACACAGACACACATCTTTTGAGAAAAACAGCATCTCTTGTGTAAGAGGAACATGAACTCATGGAAAGGGCATCCTTGTCTTTATAGCCAGAAAAACTTGCTTTAAATCACAGGACTCTGGGGGTGCCTGGGTAGCTCAGTTGGTTAAGCAGCTGACTCTTGGTTTTGGCTCAGATCATTGTCTCATGGTTTGTGAGATTGAGCCCTGCCTCTGCACTGACAGTGTGAAGTCTGCTTGGGATTCCCTATTTCCCTCTGTCTCTACCCCTCCTTTGCGCTCTCTCTCTCTCTCTCTCTCTCCCTCCCTCCCTCTCAAAACAAATACATCAATAAACTTTAAAATAAACTTTAAAAAAATCACCAGACTCTGTCATTTATTAACAGTAACCACTGAGTTTCAAAAACCTCATCTCAAAACGGTGAACAAGGCATCTACTTTATCGGGCTGCTTGGAAAACTGAACTGCTTACGAAGCAGCTCATGGTGCCTGGCATCTGGAAGATGGTGCTCCCTTGAGGTTAGCCGCTCCCTATTATTACAACACACTTCCCGGTCCTGAACATGTGACAACAGCTTACACCCCTGCCCCCCACCCCCACAACCCGTCACTGATTTCTTATGCTGCAAAGAAAGGTAAGAGGAGCTTCTGGTCCCACCTGGTAGAGAGCCCTGGAGATGCACCATGGTTTCAGCATCAGCTGCAGGACGCGAAGGTGTCCCTCTCGACACGTCCTCAGTGCCTGGGAAGTCAGGCCCCGAAGCAGACGGCCCCAGCTACATAGCGGGTCCTCTGAGCCAAGCGGCCCTACAGCCATGCCAGCTCCAGGCTCCGCCTTTACCCCTCTGGTCCCAGGCCCCCACATCCAGAGCCGCGCTCTTTTAGCCACACAAAGTTCAAATGTCACTGAGATTTAATCAGGCAAGGGAAAAATGCAGTCAAAATAACTCCTGTTTCCTCTGCCCCAATCTCCTCTCCTCCTACCTTCCCTCTACCCTCACTAATCTGCAGGGACTGTTTTCCCTCAAGGATTGGCAAATGGCTCATAAATCGAAATGTTTTCTCCCTGGCTCTGGGAACTCACCAGGGACAAGGTAAAAATAAGCTGCACCCTGCAGATAATCACACGCCATACGTCCCTGTCTGTGGGCTGCTGTGGACGTAGCGCCGGCTTCTGGGGCAGGTCAAATCAGCATTTAGGGAAGAGCATAAGCCCAGAGTCATCACTGTGTTCTCGTGGTTTCGAGGTTCCATCTAGGGTGAGAAGCCAAGGAGAAAGAGCCCGGGCCTCCCTGGCCAACATTCCCAAGGCATTCCATCTATTCTCTTAACTCTTTAAAACTTAGAGAGCCGAAGAGTCTCTGCGTGGGGAATAAAAAGTCCAGTTTTATATCAGCCCTGGAGAGATGGCTATTTCTGTGGGCACTTTGCAAAAACACAGGCGTTTTCTTTGGCGATTTCCCAAGTTTACATTAGGATTTAAAGGGCTGTAAGAAAACTTCTCTATCAGATTCAATATTAACATCTGTGATTTTGGAGGAAAAGTAGATAAAAGAGGCAAAGTCAACATATCCCCTTTCTCCCCGTGATGGGTCATTTTCTGCAAACGTTCCTGTGATACCACCCCGTGATGGATAAGCCCATGAAGACCTTAACTCGAGGGAAGGGATCCACTTAAACGGGGCACGGCGCTCTGCCGTGCAGATTACGGTTTTTGAGTTTTGGTCATTTTTAACCTTGTTTCAGAAGGACATCTGAATCCTACTTTGATAGGTTACATGCCAAGAGGTGAGATCCCAAAGTGGGGAGGGCATACCAGGTGTAGGGGAAGATTCAGTCACTACACACCTGTATTGTTCAGAGAAGAGACATATTTAGTCTTACCATGATTTTGATTGATTAATTCTCTCCATTGATTGATTGATTAGCTAGTCTCTTTAATTCAGAACTACTGGAAAGTAGTCGTTGAGCACTGCTCACTAACCTCTTGGAGCATCCTGGGGTCAGACATACTTGAGTTTGAATTTGGCCCTACCACTTACTGTGTGACCTTAGACAAGTTAATTAACTTTTCTGACTTATTTCTTTATCTGTAAGATGAGCATCATACTGAGGCCACAGGGTTGTTGTGAGGATTAAATGAGGTGAGATACTTAAAGTGGATAACACAGGCTATAGCATGAAGCTGATCTTAATTTTTGGTTATTTTTTTTTAGCACTTAACCATGGTCAGGCCAATCAAGGCCATACCTAGCCTTGATCATACGAATGTCTTGGGATCATTTCAAAGTTGGTGTTTCTCTACATCAACTTCTCTTAATTCCTTTTCCTTTTGCTATGGATAGATACATTCATTCATTTAATTAATATATGAAGAGCATTTTCATTTAAATTCTTCTCTGATGAGTTTCATCATTTTCCAATGAGTAATGACTCCAGGGTAAAACATTATGCATGGTTTCATTCCTGTATTTCTAAAAACATTTTTTATGTTTATCTATTTTTGGGACAGAGAGAAACAGAGCCTGAGTGGGGGAGGGGTAGAGAGAGAGGGAGACATAGAATCTGAAGCAGGCTCCAGGCTCTGAGCTGTCAGCACAGAGCCTGATGCAGGAGTCGAACCTACAGACTGCGAGATCATGACCTGAGCTGAGGTCAGATGCTTTACCGACTGAGCCATCCAGGTGTCCCTCGTTCCTAATATTCCTGTATACTATTCCTTTATTTCCATATACCTTGTCATCAAAGGTGAGGGGATACTAACTAAGGAATTTTGTTTTCCTACAGTCCATCAGCAGAGATTGTTTTATTAAAAGAGAAAGAAAGAGAGGAAGAAAGAAAGAAAGAAAGAAAGAAAGAAAGAAAGAAAGAAAGAAAGAAAGAAAGAAAGAAAAGAAAGAAAGAAAGAAAGAAGCAAAATTAAAAATCAAATAGTATGTGGAAAATGATTGCTCCATTAACATTAGTTAACCACCTTGGAATTCTCAAGAAAAAACAAAGGCAAACTACATCATAGTTAGCATTTGCCTGTCCTCCAGCTCATACTCTCCATCCTCTGGAGATTTTGGCTGTGAACCAGGCTCTTATCCAAAGCATGTAATTATGGAATAGATAGGGACAGTTTTAAAGGCACTGTTTGGCTCTGTGATTAAACAATGCGACTTTAAAAATTTTTTCAAGTTAAATATATATTTAGCTTATGGTCTGGGAATCTTTTAAGTACCAAGGTGCCTGAATAGAAACATATTAATTCCTGAGAACGGCAAGGCTTACTCCAACTGCCCTGAAATCTTTATCACTCATGGGGACAGAGACGTCCTCTGCAAAGCCTGGTAATTTCAGCAGATGTGCTGGTGGAGGACACTGACCAGTTTCACCGGCCTGTTGTCTTCAGCTCTATCTGCTTCTGCCCTAGATTTGAGGTCGATAATTCAGACTTTGACAGGCAGCTTCCCCAACGGCATCTGTGAGGCTGTGCATGCAAATAGCTCCATCAGCATCGACCGTGGAGCCCTGTGCTTTTAAAGAGATTTAGAATGAATGCTCAGAGCGATTAGATACAAATGTGTGTGTCTGTGTCCATGTCTGTGTGTCTGTGTGTCTCTCTGTCTGCGTGTGCATCTGGAGCAGAAAATTATGGTGCAGAGGGTGGCAGTAACCTGCCCAGACCATGTGAATATTGTGACGGACCAGGGACATGACCTCAGGGCTCACCAGTCCAATGAGGAAACTGCATTTGTCTTACTGACTCCACCTCTTTTTAACCATGTTCTTCATTCTTTCTTTGAAAATAATAGAAAATCGGGGTTTTCTGGGCAGTTTGCCACTTAGACAGTGGCTCACAAAGCTTTGAAGAGTGATGAATCAGTGTCATCCTGGGTGTCTAAGAGGTGAGGAACAGCATCTGATATCCCAGGAAGATGTCATTAAGAGTGATTACAGAATCGCCTCTCCTCCTGGGAGACTTTTTGCTAATGTTTGGGGTGAAAAGAGTCTGAGGATTGGGTCCGTTGCTGAGTGTTGGCCTCCTGTATGCCCCAGGGGGACATCACGAGTGGAAGCCAAAGTCTTGGTCCTGTGGTTCCATATTTGGGATGGGACCGAGCTTGGAAACTCTAAATCAGGTGCTGACCATGGGAAGGAGGCAGACGTGGTGAAGCTGGGAGTTCCCGCCCAGGGAGAAGGCTGGAGAGGCAGGCGGACCCTTGCAGGGCACGTGGGGCCACCATGGGGTGCTGACCTCACTGTCCCTCCTCCCCCCTGCCCCCCGCCAGCTGCTCCCACCCTGGTGCCGCTGTTCATCACCATCCCTGTATCCACCTCTGCCTAGGGGTTTTCTGTCCCTGCTTTCAGACTCTCGTTTGCTGTATCCATAAAGACAGAGGAATTCTTTGCAAAGCAATAAATGCCTCTGCCTAACCCTAGAGATGTTCTCAGACATAATTACTGCCTCGAGAAGAACTTGGAAAAACTCTAAGTTGGAAGTAATACGCGGTGCAATTAGGAGCAAAATTTGCAAATACATTAAAGATACAGGAAATTGCGTGCACACAGAGAAGTATATTTATAGCAGCCCAAGAAATATATTCAGAAATGAATTCTAATGCAACCCATCTTAATTATTCAGTGATTATTTGCTGCCACCTATTTTAGAAAATGTCAGATGTCAGATTGACTGGAGAAGTCCCACACCCTATGTCAGGTCAAAGTCAGCGGCTGGGAGGCACAGACGCCATTTTGAAAAAGATTGTCTTGGATGCAAATTGCTATCTCTTACTGACAGACTTTGAAGGTCAAGGGCAGGTTTTGCCACATCAAAGCCCAGTCCAGTGGAGCTCCAATACGAAGACATTTCAACCCGAATTAAGGCCTTACTCCAAGCAGATCTGTTCTCTTGGAAGAGCAAGGATCAATGGGCAACTTACTCCAAAGTGAGACGGTGCTAGAAAATGATATTTTAAAAATTTAACTTAATGTTGTTTATTTTTAAGTTTATTTATTGATTTTGAAAGAGACAGAGATGGCACAAATGGGGGAGGGGCAGAAGAAAGAGGGAAAGAGAGAGAATCCCAAGTAGGCTCCAAGCATGGAGCCTGCTGTGGGGCTTGGACCCACGAAGCCGTGAGATCACAACCGGAGCCAAAACAAAGAGTCAGATGCCTAACCGACGGAGCCACCCAGGTGCCCCAGAAGGTGCTGGAAAATAAACAAATCCACAACAGTGAGGGGAAAGCTGGGGTGTGTTCAGAAACACCCATCAACCCTCCTTCCAGGTTTCACAGAAAGCAGATTCCTTTGGTTTTGGCAATTAACATTTCTGTGCCACATGTGGGCCATTTTAGTTCTCAGCTACTAACTTGCATTTTAATTCTCCATTCGCTTCCTTTCAGTACAGGACTCAAACTTAGGCTTAAATCTATTGCACATTTTGTTCTTTCCTCCCACTGAATGCTTTTGTTATTAAATCCCCATGTGTAAACCGAAATGCCAATCTGGGGCAGAGCTTCATTCTGTAAATGGTGGCAGCCGCTACTCCTTTGTTAGTATTCTTAAAGAACACAACACTTTATTAAGATATAATTTATGTTCCATACACGCCACCCATTTAAGCTGTACAACTCAATGGTTTTTTAGTATATTCACAGGGCTGTACAACCATCACCACCATCAAATTTTAGAACTTTCTCATCACCCCAAGAAGAGAGCTTGTGCCCAAGAGCTGACACTATGACCCGTCATTCCTCGCTCCCTTCCCCAGCCACTGGCAACCACGTATCTCCCGTCCGTCTCCATTCGCCTCTTTTGAAAATGTGATATAAGCGTGATCTCTGTGACTGGCTTCTTTCACTTAGCATAATGTTTTCAAGGTTCATTCATGTAGTAGTAAGTCCCACACTTCCTTTCTTTCTCTTGGTGAGTACATTTCCATCGTACAGATAGATCACACACACTTTATTTTTCCATTCACCCATTGGGGGCCATTTTGGTTGTTCCCACTTGGGTGCGATTAGGAGCAACACTATGGACGCTCATATACACGTTTCTGTCTAGATGTATGTTTTTCAGTTCTCTTGGGTAGAAACCCAGGAGTGTAATTGTGGGGTCATATGGTAACTCTGTGTTTAACCTTCTGAGGATCTGCCAAGCTGTTTTCAATGGGAGGTGCACCATCTTACATTCCCACCAGTGGTGTGGGGGGTGGGGGGGCGGTTCTAATGTTTCCACATCCTCACCAACCATCTTACTGCCTATCTTTTTGACTGGATCCATCCCAGTGGGTGTGAAGTGGTAGTGTTCTTGCTTTCCTAATCAAATTCTGTGACATTTGAGTGGAGATAGGGAGGCAGCACATGGGAAAGGTGTCTCTCAGGAACTGGCTGCTGTCCCCCGTGACTGAGCCCCACGCTTGCTGCTGCAGAGGGACTCTGGGGAAATAGGGATGGAGGGTACCAGAAAGTCCAGAACCTCCTCCTCCGAGACTGTTCCCCCCACCTTGTCTTCCTTCCGATCCTGAACCTTTCACGCCCACCTTCACGGCAAAAGTCCAAACCCTATAGAATGTCCCCATTTGTCTCTTTATCATTCCAGCACCAGCTCTTTGGGAAAAGGATATTTAGAAATAGCACTTGTACGGTTAAGTGAGTGGGCGATGTGCTAAACCCAAACCCAAACAATGTTTTGAAATCGAGGGGTGTTTCAGGGCCACTCACTAACATATTTAATCCCATATTTGGGTCTGGAAGATGGCCCAGCTCTGACAAAGAGTCATCACTGTATCATTCCTCAACCTGAGAACCCAAGAGGCCCATTTATATAAAAGCTAGGGAGCTCACTCTGTTCATTTGGGAGAATAATTTTTTAAAAAAACTCTTGGCTGTGTGTATAAAAATATTTTGGGTCCCTGGGAAAGTAGAAGAGAGACAGGAGCTGCCCTCTGGCTCAAGTCCTACCAGAGCAGCATGCCAAGAGCTATGTTTAGAATACTTCCCCCCACGCTCCACAAACCATTCTACAAGTGGTCCTATGGCCTTAAAAGTGATGTCATCCTATAAATTACTGTGGTTACGAACTACGTTCTCATATACATGCCAGGCCCCAACAGAAATACAATCAGGGCCGTCTGAATTCAATCAGTCCAGGCCTTGAATGAGAAATTAAATGCTCTCGGCTCCTTTTCTTGATCTGTTATTATTGGGTTTCCATGAACTTACTGGCCAAGGAAGATTTTTGAGCATGTATTTTGCAAGCATGTGTTTATGAGATCATGGCTTTCTGGGGAAAAATACATATGCTTTGTTTTGATTAGGAGTAAAAAAGCACTCGGAAGAACACTGGCTTGGGCCCTCTGGGGTGATGTTATAAGGTTGGGGATCCCAGTCACAAAAAATGGAGGGTCTGTCTGCTTGAAAACCCCTTCCGCGTCCTCTCACAGAGGAAGACGTGTTAATTCTCATAGGACAGTTGTTGACAAATCATCCACACTTTCCCTCCATGTGGGATCAAGGAAGACACTAGAAAACTTGTATCTAGAAGGTGTGAAGAGGTTTGAGGACGAGTGAGTGGGGAAGAAGTTAATGTTTCTCCTCTAGATGCAAAGGAAGGCAAGTAAAACTGATTAAGAGCTAATCGGGAGTAGGAACACTGAGTTTTTACCTAGTTCCCTTTAGCCCTTCACACAACTGTGCCTATTACATCGTTTACAATACTGTGTTACTTATATTAGGAGCATTTGAAGAAAATGTGTTATTCATTTCCAGTTAAATCCATTTCCTCTCTAAAACTCCTTCTCATTTAGAAATCTTACTTTTTAGAAAATCCTTAGTGCTTGAACTTAATAGAAATGTAATGACTATGGAATGAAGGAAAATGTGTATTTTATAGAAAAGCATGGGCTTATGGCTTTTCCCTCTGCTCTCGGGTGACATGCCTTCCTAAAATCTACCCTGGAGCAGCTGAATTTCCCCAACAGGAAGTTCTGTTATTCTTGTCTTGGCTTCTCAAGGAGCAGGCATATCAGGGGAGCCCTCCACCCCCTTTCGTACTCAATAATGGAGACATGACACACTATGACAAAGGCAATGCGGGAGGCTTGATGAATGGGAATGAAATGGCCTTCCTAATGTAGGTGGGGTCACTGCAGCTCTTGTGGGGCAGAGGCAATTTTGGTGAGCTAATGACTTAGGGAAGCCATTTTGAAGGCTACATTTTTCTCTCGCTTCCTTGGAATGTTTTTCTCCAGGCGGAACAAGAAAGTAGAGATGCAAAGGACGTCGGGCTATGCCAAGAACCCAGGTGGGAGACTGTCGTGTCACCACCACAATGTCCCAACTCCAGTGTTCTGTGTCATCAGTGTCACTGAGTCCAGAGGTCAGGATTGCAACCAGCCTTGAGTTACGCCTGATTCTAGAGACCCTACCCTAACATGACTGTAGCAGAAAATCCATTTTATCCTAGTTCCTCCCATTTTCTAAAGTTAACAAAAGTTCTCTCATGGAAAAGCATCCATAACAATGACAGAAACTCCCAAAATGCGTATAACAAAAAGCAACTGTGAGTTCTTTACTTGAGTTGGTCCGTGGGGACTGGATTCGTCCATCCGTTCAACTTTGGCATTAAAATTCCGAGTGAGTCAAAAGGCAAATCCTTTGATATATATTAAGAGTTATGTCTGTTTTAGGATAGTAAACTTATTGACCTGGTACGTTGCCTACACTACCATCCAAGAATTTAATAGTGTACTTTTCTCATTAAGATCTCTTAGAGATAAAAGTATTTCCTTGCAGGGATGCTTTTTGGAACCATTTAAGTAAGCCTGACTATAGGTAGCATGATCTTTTCTGCATCCGGGGCTGACGAATAGTAGGGGTGGGTTAGGATTTAGCAATAGAGCTTGGGAAAAATCGAGAACTATACTGGGGTTGTTGGAGATCTAGGCTATTTATGGTTAGGAAATCAGGACAGTGGCCACAGACAGAGTCATCCAGAATTTAAAGGTCAATCAGGCAATCAAAATGTCTGTGAATAATGAATCCAGAGTTGGAGTGGTCCAGTAAGCCAGAAGCTAGATGGAGAGAAAGCAAACAGATGAAAAGATACACAACAAGGCAAGCCAGGACATGGGGGTTGGGGGGGGGGGGGTCATGGCTGGATGGAAGACTGAAGGAGAGCAAAACAGGCCGGACCCAAAGTGCAGGTGTGCAGGAGAGGAAGAAGGAAGGGCCTGCCAGGTACTTGTATCAACCACTTAAAATTCTGTTTGGATCTCTTCGATGTCCTGCTAATCTTGGACCGTCTAAAGGCAATATTTACTGAACCCGGAGCTCAGGGTGACCCTGAATTTTTTGCGTTCCTTTTCATCCCTTAGCAAGCCTGCAGTTGGTGAACCGGGAAAACAGCCCCTGAAAGGAAACATAATGCCTTTTAACGATTCAAGAGAAGAAATGTAATTACACCTGCACAGGCCACGAATGCATCTGAAAATCTGTAAGAACTAGTGTAGACTTTATTGTTGGGTTTGTCCTGAAAACTATAACATAAAGACATTTTTTTTCCCTTTTCAAAAAAAAAAAATCTTGGTGTGTAGAGGAGAAGGAAATTGGATCGGGGTATTGGTTATTTCCCCCTTGATGCAGAAACAAAGGTGATCATTTAAGATTCAGTTGGGAGGGGATGTGTGGGAGCTAAGCGCCTTCTGTTAGTGTCTCTTAATAAACCCAAGACAACGGCCTCATTGTACGGCAGCTGGGGCCGGGCTTCTCGTTAATTAAGCACCGGTAATGGGCAGGTCTGAGCTCTCCTTGGTGAGTCTGACCACAATTAAGCGGCCCGCGGCAGTCTCTCGAGGGAGCACTCTGTGTCCTCCACCAAAACTCAGGATGGATTTCAAAAATGTAAAAACCAGAGCAGCCCAAGTGGCAGAGGTTTTGTGAAACTGAACATGCGTTCAGAGCCCAGACCCCGGCTGATAACCCCCTCCTCACTTCCGGTGTGACGCATGGAGACATTTACTTATCCGGTTTCACGCTGCCCAGCCTCCAGGTCTCAGACATTTATGGATTGTTTTATTATGGTAAAAAATAGGGCTCTTTTCCATTTTGCAAAACTAACCCCCTGTCCTCATTAAACGCCGACTCTCCATTCTACCCCTCCTGACACCCATCATGCTATTTTCTGTCCCTGAACTTGCTCTGGGTACCTCCTATGAGTGGAAGCACACAGTATTCGTCATTTCCTGTTGGGCTTATTTCACTTAGCATTAGTGTCTTCAAGGTTCACTCCTATTGTAGCAAGGGTCAAAATGTGCTTCCTTTATTATTTTTTTAAAGTTTATCTATTTCGAGACAGAGAGAGGGTGGGCAGGGGAGGGGCAGAGAGAGGGAGAGGGAGAATCCCAAGCAGGCTCTGCACTGTCCCCACCAACCACCCCCACCACCAAGCCGGGCTCCAACTCACAAACTGTGAGATCATGACCTGAGCAGAGATCAAGAGTTGGATGCTTAAACAACTGAGCCACCCAGGTGTCCCAGAATTTGCTTCCTTTTTAAGGCTGAATAATATTCCACTGTATGGATAAACCACATTTTGTTTATCTGTTCATCTGTCAATGGACATCATGGTTGCTCCCATCTTTTGGTTGTTATAAATAGTGCTGCTATGAACACAGGTGTACACATACCTGATTGAGTTTGTGCTTTCATTTCTTTTGGGGATTTACCCAGGAGTGGAATTGCTGGATCATATGGTGATGCTATGTTTAATTTTTTGAGGAACGGTCATTCCATTCCATACTAATATTTTCCTTTCCCTTTTATTTTTATTTTCCCTTTATTTTCCTTTTATTTCCCTCATGAGTGGGGGAGACAGACAGAGGGAGAGAGAGAGAGAGAGAGAGAGAGAACCCCAAGCAGGCTCCATGCTCAAGTGTGGAGACTGACATGGGGCTCCATCCCATGACCACAAGACCACAACGTGGGCAGAAGTCAAGAGTCGGACACTTATCTGACTGAGCCACCCAGGCGCCCCTCCATACTAATCTTTTTCAATTATTGCTTCCGCCCTGTCCAGTTCCTAGGCCTTTCCTGAGGCAGGCCAGGAATTTTCCCACAGACAGACATGTCTGCTGCTGACATGTAGGATTTGTTTGTCCCAGGGAATCCTGCTCGTTACATGGCCCCAGGGAAACCCTAGGCTTCTTTGCACGCAGGAGCCTCAGCTAGTCCTTACATTAACTGACCATTCCTGGGCTGGACCTGGGGGCCAGCTCTGAAGTCTAGCTCATGTTATTTGGTGCCAAGGCACCTTGCATGGCCCTCACAGGTCTCTCCTCCTGGACACACGGCTCTGGCCACTCTCCCTGTCGTGACCCACGGGGTCTTAGTGGTCAGGTAGGCAGGTTCCTCTGCCGGTGGCTGGGGACAGGGAAGGAGATCAGGAATGGCTGCAACCCGCTGAGCAAATCACACTGGTCTAGGGTGTTTGGGGGTGTGTAGCCCCATCTAAACTACCCTGAACCTAGGGTAGTGGGTGTGAGTTAGGGCCAGGCATTAGGGCATGGAAATCTACCCAACAGCGATTGGGACCCTTTCTGAGTTGAAGACGGGCACCCACTTGGGAGCGGGGTTAGGACCAGCAAAGCATGGCTTTAGGACCCAGCGCTAGCAGGTTCCTGCCTTTGTGGGAAAGCAGATGCAAGTCAGGGTCAAGGGCACGGACCCACTGGTTTGCCCCGGTTTAGGAAGCAACCACCACGACCTGGGTACGTGTGGGTCCCTGGCACACCCTAAGACCTTGGGCGCCAGGCTTCAGAGCCAGTAGACTTTGCCTGCGGGTGTGGGTCGGCTCCCGGAACCCCGCCCATCAGCACCGCTTGAGGAGCTAAGTGCCAGCAGTTTTCACACTTGTAGCTGTCGGGGTGGCCCTAGCAAGGTGGCTTCTGATGGGACACTGCCAAGCGGCTCTCAATGAAGCCCCTCCCCACCCCCATGTTGCCCACTGATGACAGTGAATCCAATCGGGGGCTCTGGACAGCTCTGTGGCCCGGCATGGCGACTTTCCTGATCCGATAGGGTGCAGGCGCCCCTTCCCGGGGAATCAGCATTTCAGCTGTTAGTCCCTCCATTCCCACAGACTGACGGTTGTCAGTGTTTTTACTTGGGCTCCACCCTTAAGGATTCCAATTTTATTGGTCTGGGGGAGGGACTTGGTATTGCTATTTTTAAAAAAGCATGCCAGTGGTTCTACCCGGCAGCCCGGCACTGAGATCTCTGTCCTGCAGACACAAGTTCGTTTGAGTCATGCAGTTACAGAATCTTGCACGTTAGCCCACATCAGACGGACCCGGGGCGTTTCTTGAAACAAAGACCTCTGGGCCTCACCCCAGAGTTTTTGACTCTCAGTAGATTGGGTTAAGGCCTGGGCATCTGCGTTTCTTTTTTTTAAAAAAAATTTTAATGTTTATTTATTTTTGAGAGAGAGACAGAGCATGAGCAGGGGAGGGGCAGAGAGAGAGAGAGAGAGAGAGAGAGAGAGAGAGAGAGGCAGAATCTGAAGCAGGCTCCAGGCTCGGAGCTGTCAGCAGAGTCCCACATGGGGCTTGAACCCATGAACCATGAGATCATGACCTGAGCCGAAGTCGGACGCTTAACCAACTGAGCTGCCCAGGGGCCCCTGGACATCTGCATTTCTAACAGAGTCGCCAGTAAGACTGAATCTCTGGCCTGAGACCACACTTGGAGAGCCACTGATCTAGTCCCACAATGGCCCTCAATTCTCACATTTCGTGCTTGAGGGGAATAGAAGGTAGGTGTGCAAGTCACTGTGGTGACTGCAGCTGCGTTTCCCGACAGCCTCTTCAAAAACCCTGCACTCACCTCCAAGCCTTGCGGGAAGGAACATTCCCAAAGAGCAGCCGATCCCTGGGCTCATAAATGACCTTTTCCCCACACACAAGATGGAAAATCCAACACGTAAGGACCTTCCACCCAACTATTCCTCGCCCCTCTTCCCTGAAAGAATAATTAAATAGTTAAAAGAAAAGTTTTGGTAAAAGAAACGGAAATTTTCCTCCCGTCCTGAGGACGGCATACCGACGCGAGAAGCCGGGGTAACAAGAACACGTGTTTGTTTCTAAATTAAAAGGATTTCTTAATGATGTGGTATTTTCAGTGCTTGGAGGCCCCCGCGGCAGGGATGAAGCAGCCATATTGAGATCCTGAATCACTCACTCCTTTGTCCTTGTGGCTGGGAGGCCAGAACGTTCAGAGGTTACAATCCACAGCCAACAAAGAGCATCTCGACTCTTGTTTTAGAAATGAGTGAGTCATCTTCGGGTCATTTTCTTGTCTTTTTCTTGTCTCCTTGTCCTCTCTCTCCACCCTCCCCTGCCCGTGAGGAAACCGCAGGCGACATGCGTGCTCTTTATCTCAAGGCACAAACAACACGAATGTTGCTGATCTCGGAACCCGACTTCCTGTGAAAGAGGATATCCTACAATTTGATGGAGCAAGATTTCTAAGCAAAGCAGAAAGTCAAACGATTTCAGGGTTTGCTTCCCACCTACAATTAACGAGGCTACAGCTGTAAAGGAAGAGGGAAGATAATTGAATCGCTCCACAGCAGGAACACTGGATATCATCTGTGGAGTTTTTTCCTTAAAGAAGGAGCTCTAAATCTAATAGAAAGCAAACACTGAGATACGATAGAAACTGAAAAATATCTGATCAGACAATAGACAAAGGCTGGTGTCTCGGCTTACTTATTTTTATTTACTACTTGTACAAAACAGAGAGGGGAATGAATTACTCTCTTTCCGACCCACAGGCCATGCTCTGCCTTCCATCTGTGCAGAAGAGTTTCTTGGGATCATGCACAACCTAGGAAGGGTTATAGATTTTTTAAGACCTAGGACTGTTTCAGGTCTGTAAGAGTTCCAAATTTGGCAAAAGAGGAATTCTCATGGCGGACTCTTTGACCTTGGTAGGATGTCAAGGAAGGAGAGACTGTTTCAGAGGGGATTGTGTTTTAAGTGTCCACCATGTAAGGGGAACAAATGCTTTTCAGAAAGGGGCATCTCAATGCGCCATGTTCCTTCCTTTGTCTCTTACAACTGCCTTCACCAGGATTTCATTTCCTGTTGAGCAGATCGGACACTCGCACTGATCTTGCCTAAGTGTTTGTACAAAATGGCCATGGCAAAGGTAATAGATGGGTATGGGGACAGCTAAAGAGACAGATAAGTGATAGGTGATACCCGACATAAAGAAGAGAAAGGAAAATGATCTATGTCCATTCGCATCAATGAAGACACTTTAGAGAGCCTGGCTTCTGCACTACTTGGGAGCTTGTTAGAGATGCAGATTCTCAGGCCCTGCCCCAGACCTACAGGGTCAGAATCTGACAAGATTCCTGGGTGATCCCTTATACACTGGAGTGTGAGAAGCCCTACTTTAGAGTACAATAGCCTAGAACCCAGCACAGTGGGTGGAAACATCAGAAATATGTTAACATTGCTCTGGTGAGGCAGGGGTGAGGGATCTAAGCCTCCCCTGTGCCCTGGTAGCACCCCACCTCCTACCTCTGGGCGGAAGCTGCTTCTACCTCTATGGGGGCGGCGAGGACTCCCAGTGTGCTTACCCTAACCCCTACTGGCTTAGCACAGATCGCCACTTTGAGTCTTCTGAACAACATGTAAGCCCAGTGATATTATGGATGGTCAAGCAATATTAGAGGGTCATTAACAACTGATTAAAAAAAATTTAGTGTTTATTTCTGAGAGAGAAATTGACACAGTATGAGCAAGGGAGGGGCAGAGAGAGAGAGAGAGGAAGACACAGAATCTAGAGCAGACTCTAGGCTCTGAGCTATCAGCACAGAGCCTGACGTGGGGCTTGAACTCACAAACCACAAGATCATGACCTGAGCCAAAGTTGGACGCTCAACCAACTGAGCCACACAGGGGCCCTGACAACTAATTCTAAAGCAAGATTATGTACAGAAGTCGAGCTCAAAAATTCTAGAGAAGGACCCAGGGGGAGAACTCAAGGAAAGCAGAGAGGTAGCAAACCTAATATGAGAGGAAGAGAAGAGAGACAAGGACAGAAAAATGCAAGTGGCTCCTACAGTTGGGGCTGCCAGGACACCCGGTTACGTTTGAATTTCAGATAAACAACAGGAGACATAATTAAAGAACCATTTGTTCACATTCAGATTTAACAGAGCGTCCTGTATTTTCCTTTACTGAAATCTGGTCATCTTGGTTCCTCCCTCAAGGACACTTTTCTAGGCAGGCTGGTCCCCAAGAGTCTGCCTCTAGTTTAGACCCCAGTCGGGTTTCCTTGTCAGAGATTTCTGGAGTCAAATTGCCAGGGTTTGAATCCCAGATCTGCCACTGCTGGCTGTGTGACCCTGGGCCAATGACTTCATCTCTCTGTTCTGTTCTACTCTCCTGTGAAACGGGGATACACACCAACACCCGCTCACTGCAGAAATGCACTTGACATTGCTGTCTATGAGGTCAAAGTCTCCTGGGTCTCAGCAACTTTCTGTCTGACTTTGCTCCTAGTGATTTTCTGGGAGACGTGAGATCGAGGGGGAGAGGTGGATGAGGACGAGGAAGATGTAGTGTCTGGAAACCCATAGAAGGAGGTGTTCTCCACCCCCCCTCCCTTCCCCAGAGGCCTGGCCGGTGCGTCTATCTGGTCAGTGCATTTCCTTCCTCCGGTTCCCAGAGGGCCGTGTCTGGGGATGTGCTGGGGAAGGAGGGAGGAAAATGTGTCACTTGATATTTGCTCCTTGACCCTGGCTGACCCGCTTAATTCACTGCAGAAGGGAAGGAAGGACACTGGGCCTTCCATCTCAGCAATCAGGGAGCAAGATCTTGCTTCCTCGATACCTCGTTGAGCGAAGAAGAGCCAGTAGCCTGGCAAAGAGGACAGCCCCCAGGGCCAGGACAGCTTCTACCTCAAGGGCAGAGATTCTCAGAAAGCTGCTACGTCCCGGAGCCAGCCTGTGGGAATGTGCTCCTTCCTCCCCTCAGAGTAGACCCGACCCACCAGTGAAGCCTCGTTGTCTCTCAGCATTTATTACCATCTTTCTTCCCATGAACTGCAAGATCTGAGACTAGATTCCCAGAACTGACTGTCATTAAACATGAAACAAAACAAGAAAGCCAGGGTATCTGGAGGCGTATGGGTCTCAAAGTCCCCCCCGGAGGAGATCCCAGAGCCAGGTTCTGCGGTAGATTAAGACTCCGAATCCCTAATGGAATCGAACAACGATCCTGAAGTTGCTGTCTGAATGCTGTGGTTCCCCTAAAGCAGCGTTCTAGGCTCCACCATTCTTCTTGGCATGGGCCCATCGCCTGTAGCAGCGAATCTTTCCCAGGAAGCTATTGTTATTTGTGCATCTGATAGTTTACAGCAGAGCACAGTGACAGCAAAATTTAGAAAGAGAAAAAAAGAAGTGTAGGGTGAAAAGGACAAAACAGAGGCTTCCAACTTCCTGGTGGGAACTACAAAGCAGAAACTGCCTCTTTTTTGGTCTTTTGCACAGGGAGTTAGCGCTCCAGAGCAAAGTCATTGTCAGGCGTAGTCGTGGCTTCTGTGGAAGGGTGAGCATCAGACGTGGAGATTCTCAGTGGGAATATGCACCTTCTGACCCTCCAGTGGGGATACCCATCTATGGCGTATTCTCTCTTCTCCCCAAGAACACCCCTTCAACTGCCGCTGAGGGGGTGTGTGAAGTCACCACGTACACACAACACACAATGAGGTGAAATGGAGCGGCTCTGTTTTGCCAGGGCTGAACGTTCCAAGTGACTTCGCTCCCTTCTGGGAAAAAGAGCTGCCTTGTTCAGAGCACGATGTTCCCACGTCTCAGCTTACCTTTAGAGCATTTCTCACGCACCTGTTGGGATCAGGAGTTCTGCCAAAAGAAGGGAAGTAGCAGACTTTGTTCTATTTTTGACTCTCAATCGACTATGTTCCCATTGTGTTGGTTTCCCTTTCAGAAAGGAACACAAACAGGAGGGAAACTTCAGGACCCCCTGCTGCTCAGCAGGGGCGGACAGTAGAGGCATGTAAATAAAGACACGGGACACAGGAGCAAACCAGGAAATTAAGAATAACATAGAATAGAGAAAAAGGAACTGCTTAAAAGGATGTGACCAATGGGAGAAGGCATCTGGAATGAGCTACCCCGTTGGTTACCTGGCAGCAAAAGTGAGAAAGGTAGGCAGAGTGAGTCTTACACATACTACTCATCATCTCCTTAGAGGAATGAACAAGGTGGAGTTTATATGAGGGAGACTGAGAAACATAAGCGACGGTATCTTTAAGCGCCATTTTGAAAAAGCCTCAGAAGCATTTTCCCACGTTTCTTCAGTTGGCTTTCTGATCAAGGTGGTCCCTCGGCCACCGTCACCTTGTGCCCAGGCATGCTGCAGCTATAGAGTGCTTCCTGCAATTTCTGCTTAGCTAGCTTCTGCTTTCAATCTATGTCTCTAATTTCTCTGGTCTCCATCTGATGGCTTCATTCCAACATTTTCCAGCTTGAACACTATTAGACTCGTGCCCCATTAACCTGTCTGTGGGACTTGTTTCAGAGCCCACGGCCACCAGCAAACTCTCTTATCTCGCCCTGGTTTTATATTCTGTAACTCCTGCCCACTCTTCACCATCTCCTGCCTGAGACCTAGGTCACTTGGCCCAGGTTCAGTCCCAGAATGCGTTGCTGCTGATCTAAAAAATGGATGCTAAGCATCAGGCCTCAGTCCAGATGAATTAAATCTTAACTCAAAATATTCTCTGCAGGGGCGCCTGGGTGGTGGCTCAGTCGGTTGAGCGTCCAACTTGATTTTGGCTCAGGCTATGATTCCAGGGTTGTGGGATCGAGCCCCGGGTCGGGTTCTGTGCTGAACATGGAGACCGCTTGGAATTCTCTCTCTCCCTCTGACCCTCCCTAATTCACTCTCACATGTATACATTCTCATCTGTCAAAAAAATATTCTCTGAAGGGAGTTGAGAAAATATGGTCCAGGCTTATTGATCTTTGATTATTTAACTTCATAAAGATATAGCATAAAGGAATTCAAGTAATGAATAGCTAACACGTGCATTGACCTGTGTCTCCTGCATGTCCGATGTCCCTGGGAAGCTTTTGGCTAAGTGCTAGAAGGCAGTCAGTTCATTTGCCATTTCAGGGAAGAGGCAGAAATACAGATATTCTGAGATTAAAATGAAAGAGCCACATCTCTGCTGCAAATAGGACAAGGGCGTATGTTATTCAGAAGGGACAGTGAAGAGGTGTGACCTGTCCCCTCCTCCAGCGGGAGCACCCTTCCACCTGGGAAGATCAGGAGTTCCACTGAAAACAGCCAATGCTTTCACCAGGAAAGGAGCTGTGAATCAGTTCAAGTTCTTGCTCAGGGACTTGGCCGAGACACCAGATTTCCCTTCCATTGAGCATGAAAGAGGTGATTTAGAACTCAAAGGTTTTAGTTCAACTGTTCCCAGTCAACCACCTTGATCATAAAAGGAGCTCATTTCGGTTCTCATGCAGCTGGTTTTGAGTAGGACCACACACTGCTGGTCTGTAAATACGAGTTAGCAGCAAACTGTACCTCTAGGTGGTGGAGGCATGGCTTCATTGGGTGAAATTGTTTGACACGGTTCACTTAAACATGCGAAAACATCTGCCAAAAGCAGAAGAAGGTGGCTGATACTCAGCTGCCCTATCAGGCAGTAATTGGACTGCAGCTTCAAGTTCTCAAGTTCTGTTCCCGTGCCGGGTACTAAAAGTACGCTCTCAGCGAAGAGGAGGTGGTCTTCCTATTTCCTGGAGCTGGAGGCCAGGCATTCAGTTTATTGAAATGCATTTTAAAATTTGCATTTAACCTGTCAAGAGTTTCTTTTCTTTTTTCTTTTTTGAAATAAATTTCGATTTCGCACTAGGATTATGATGCCAGCTGGAAGGCCTGACGGTCTATTCCAAGATTGATGTTTTTCTATTGCAATGTCTCTTTTTTATGAAATTCAAGACTGGGGAGAGAGAAAACATAGCTATGTAGGTTGGAGTGGCACTCATCTTCCTGGAGAAGTTGAAAACTGGCATCTTGTGGGCCAAATGTAGGCCACCAATGAGCTCCGTTTGGCACGCATTGCTTTTCTTTAAGCTTGGCTTGGTTGCCAGTGTATAAAAATTGAGGTATTTCAGGGGCATGTGGGTGGCTCAGTTGGTTAAGCATCTGACTCTTGATCTCGGCTCAGGTCATGATCTCATGCTTCGTGAGATCGAGCCCCATGTCCTGCTCTGCACTGACAGTGCAGAACCTGCTTGGCATTCTCTTTCTCTCTCTCTCTCTGACCTGACCCTGCTCTCTCTGTCTCAAAATAAAAAACTTTCTTTAAAAATTGAGATATTTCATCTCTCTCTCTCTCTCTCTCTCTCTTTCTCTCTCTCTCTCTCACACACACACACACACACACACACATTCTCCCTTGCTTAGAGAAAGCCTGCACAGAGATTTTTATGGAAAAGTCAGAAGATGCAAGACCAGCAACCCCAGGTTTTGCAAGCAGAGCTCAGTAATACTAGTCGCATTTGCTAGGGCTCAACTTTCCTCGTTGTGCTACATTTATTTGACTGCCTGGCTTGTATCTGCATTTGCCTGGATGGGGACTTATTTTAGAGGACAGTAAATGTGCATAGAAACATTCCAGGATTAACATAAAGGATTAGGTCCCAAGGGTACCATAGCAAATAGATACCAGCTCTTGAAAATAACCACTTTCTGATTGGTGAGTCACAGAAGGGACAGGAAAAGTCTTGGACTGTGCATTATACATGTTTCTCTCATGCCACCTTAAGGCCATTTGACTGAAGGAAAAAGGAAGTCACAAAGTCTCAAAGACACTTGTATTTGCTGTTGGGCATGTTAGTTCAGTACCGTCCAGAGGGGACCATGGAACACACATCTAATGGGACCATTCTAGAAGTAAAGGGCAGTTAACATGCTCTGAGAATGGACTCTGTGATGGAACCAAATGCCACAAGACATTGGTTTTGTCCCCTGGAGGTGATGATGAATGGGACTGCACGTGGCCTGGGGAGCCTGGCTCCTTCCCTATGGGCAATGGTCCCTCGGAGGACTGAGATCTGCTGGTGAAGGCAATCATTGAGTACATCACTCTGTGCTCCTGGGTTCAAATCATTAAGGTTTTTGGGGGATCTTTCTTTTTCTTTCGTAGCTCCTCTCCCCGAACACTCTGCTGTTTGAAAACTCAGAGCTGGGGCCTGGCAAGATGAAGTGTTTGCTCTCCTTAAGTACTGGGTTGACATCTTAATAAGAGTGGTTCTAGACCCTGGTACCCACACTGCTGCCTACACGGATGGACTTGGGCCATGCAACATAGCCCTGCAAAAGCAGGGGTGTTACCGCCCATGTGCAGAAAAACATACTCAGAGCGCTGGCAACTGAGCTTATCCACGCACAGGCCCCCCAGTTCCATTCCAGAAACAAAACAGCCTTATTCACCACCATCAGCCTAGGACAGTGGGAGGGACCCAAACACGTCTGCTATAAAAACTATTCTTTGACTAGTTCAAATTGGATGTGCCAGAGGCACGTCCTTACCTAGAAGGGGAGGCCAGGAGGGATGGTGCCTGGGTGAACACTTGTGGGGTCTACATAAAGGACGGTGTTCAAATGGCTAATGAACGTTACTTTCCTTCGACCCAACTGCTGGAGATAAGAGCATGATTTTCTTCCACAAGAATGCCATGAAGACTCAGTGACATGGAACCCTGATGTCAAAGACATGATTTCTGCCAGTTCACTTCAAATCCATTTGCTTTATACAGACCAGGTCCGAGGCCCTAAATTCAGAGTTCAAATGAGGACTTGCTCATTCTGGTCATTTGCTGGCTGGCTCAACCCTAAACTATACTTTCTAAACATGTTCTGGGACTTGGCTGGGTTATGAAGCCCTGATACATGACTATATCAATCCATGGCTCCTAAAACAGTTTTCAGAGGCAAAGCAAAAGAAAAGGCAAGAAAAGTTTTCTTCAGATAGATCTCAGGAAAGCTAAAGCTTTGAGGTAGAGTGAGAGCTTTGGACACAGGTGACCAACAAAAGATATTGAAATTTTTCACCTTCTCTCTTTTTTTGGCTGGACAAGCTGTAAGGGACAACCACAGCTCTCCTTTTCTGACGTAGTGGCTTAAGCGGGGGGTGTGGGGGGTGGGGGTGGGGGTAGACATCAAATAGGAGCACTGTGCTTCCATGGTGCCATCAGGAGGAACATTTGCTACTGGTCTTGGTTGTCATAGGCTTCACCTCATTATTCCCCATCATGGCCTCTACCCGCTGTGCCCAGGATTGACCTTTGGTTGAGTAAAAGTTGCCCCAGGACTCTCTCTTTTCCAGTCTGCATTATTTCCCCCTTTCTTGTACTGCATTCTCTTCCCTTTCTCACTGGTGCCTATGTTTCTGGAAGACTATCTGCACGTACTGTTTCTCAAAATTTAGTCCATAATTATATGCCCCAGAGGTTCAGATTCCGTATGTCTGGGGTGGAGATCGTGCATCTGTGATTTAGAGAATACCCAGCGATTCTGATGCGTGATACATTTGCACCTGAGCTTTTTGGTAACAGTTCAATAAGATGATTTTCTAGTCCTTGTCTTTCTTGGGTATCAGCAGCAGTGGGCAGCCCAACCTTCCCTTCTGAGAAGTTCTCTTCAATACTCTTTCGACCTCACTGACTGCTCCTTAGTACTCTTCTTTGCTGGTTCCTCGTCATGGAACAGATTTCTAAACTTTAGAGTGGCCTCGGGTCCAGTCCTTGGACATTTCCCAGGTGATATCACCTGGTCCTGTGGCTTGAAACACCACCCGCCAGTGGGGTCTTGGTGAATGTTTAACTATCAGCTCTCCAGAAGAAAAAGAAGCCCACATACATAGTGTTTGCGATTTGCCTGGTGCAGTTCTCTCACTCGGGACGCTTAAGCTGCCATGTGTCACCACTGACTGGGGAGTGATGCGCACCATCAGCACCTGAGAGTGAGACAAGCCAGCCTCAGGGCACCAGCGACAAGGACCACTTTTACCTCTGTAGCCCGGAGCTCTCACCTGCACGTGAAACTTAGATTCTTAGTGTCTTCCGTTTGAATTTTAATCATCTCAAGTTCACCCCATCCAAAGGAAGCTCTCTGTCTCCCACTCTCCGCTGTCACTCCCACTCAGCCCTTGTCTCCAATGTCTCTAATGTTAGTGTCAACCCCAGGCTATAGCTGCTCCGGGGTCAGTCTCGACCCCTCTCTTCCTCTCTCACTCACCACCAGCCCGTGATCCATCAGCCAGTCCTGACAACCCTACCTTCTAGATAAATCCAGAATCCATTCATTTCTCATTGCTCATCACCTGCAGGGTATCGTCTGGTTGAAACCATCCCCATCTCTCATCAGGATTATTACACTACTGACCCAATATGTCACTCAGTTCTCTATCAGCCTACTATTCCTTCAAAACATACCAGCTAGGGTCATCCTTTGGTCCCCAAACCACTGGTCTTCTTCTGCTTCACTGAACCCCCAAGTCCTTACTGTGGCCCACACAGCCCTCTGTCACCCAGACTCCTAACACTTCCTGACCACTGTTTTGTTCTGTGTGCCCTCTCCCCTCACTCTGCTCTGGCTCCTGCTGCCCCCACCCCGTCTTACTAGTTTCCAAGCCCACCAAGGATGCCCTGGCATTGCCCTTCTTGCGTGCTGGTGGTTTCTCCTGCCGGCACCTTCCTTCCCTGGAGGGCTCTATGGCTCACCCCCTTTCTCCTGTATGTCTCTCCTCAAACATCTTTATCAACAGCCACAGCACATAAAAATGCAGCGACTCCTCTCTCCTCACTTTTTCTACTGCTCTACTTTCCCTTAGAAGTCTGAGCATCACTTCTGAGACATCGCTATATCTCCTGGGTCTAGATTTCTGCCTGGCATATAGTAGGTACTAAATAAAAATCTGTGGAAGTAATAAACAGTGGGTTGGGTCCTAGGCATCCAATTCCCTGGGGTATTTGGATTTTGAGACTGTTTTGATGGATCTCAGAGCACATTTTCCAAAAATGATCAATACACTTTTAAGCCTTATTGGTTTTCCTGATTCATGTTCCAATAGAAGTATTAGAGAGGGACCTTTTGGAAGCAGTATCCAGGTGGAAATGTAAGCTTGGCATTTTTTAGAAAAGTCAGCAAGCACTAGAGGAAAATAATCAGAGGTATATTTATGGACTATCTCAAAATACTCATATATAGATTCTGACTGAGAAGGGAAAGGACCTGCCCACACTTTTTCAAAAGGGTTAATTGTGTAGCAGAGTTTCAGTAAGTTTTTCCTGAGCAAGTTCTCTCCCAGGAACTAGCATCCTAAAATAAGTCACCTGTTAGGGCTAACAAAGACAGAAATATTCATCTGCATAACAAAGGCAGGCACTTTGCAACTCTATCCTTCCGGTGACCATTCTATTTCACTAAAGGTCTGAGTGTAGGACCTTGAAGACATTCTTTTTATTCATCCAGTCACAGTCGTGCAATCAATATTTATTCGTCCAATATACATGCCAGGCACTGTTCTAGGTTCTGGAGCTTAATAGAAAAACTGACCAAGTCCTTTGAAAGCAGTTAGTTATTGAGTGACCAGAAAGGAAAAGAAAAAAAAAAAAAGAAAAGAAAAATCCACAGATGTGGCTTCTCCAGTCCCCAGTAAGAAAACAAGGACCCAGGGCCATAGCTTCTTCCACACTGTTTTAAACACATCATAGTGTTCTCAGAGAGGCATTGATGAATCAATACATGTAAAAGTGCACCGTTTGTAAGCACTCTGTCACACAGGTGGATAGTATTTGCTCTGCTAGTGTAATTTGTCAGAGTTCTGTTTTCAAAACACCTATAGAAAGTGTTCTGAGATCACATGACTGATTCTGTGTACATAGCTGGGATATGGCAGGTTGAAAACCTCGGAAAGGGCTTTGTCCATACTCCAGTGGGGGGGGGGGGGGAGAGTTCTACAGGGCTCGCTGCACTGGCTGTTTCTGATCTCTACGTGGTCTGGAAGTCCTGCATGAAACTAGCCCCTTGTGACTTCAGAAGGTTGTGTTTAATTACCCAGAAAGTGCCCTCAAAGTGCTGAGCACTGCTATGATGTCCTAGCAATACGGACCCAACTCTCAAAGGGTTTAAAGGATTTTTTTTTCCTGTTGAGAATGACACTTTTGAATAAAAATCCAACACAGTCAACTCGATTATTTTTTTTTCACGTGAAGACACCAGAAAGCACAGGAACGAACTAATTTCCTTAAGGTCCACCTTACCCAGACGATCCATGTTGGCCATAATCTTACTTCAATGTGGCTGGACATTAGAATTTCCTGGGGCTTAAATCCTGATGCCTGGGTCCCATCTCTAGAGATTTTGATATGCACTGATCTGGGGGACAGCCTGAGCATGGGGACTTTTTAAAGCTCCTCGGGAATTCTCCAGGTGACATCAAGTTTAAGAAGTACTGTTTTAGTTGAGTCATGGCATTTCACCCACGACATCAAGGAGAGTCCTGAGGAGTCCGGACTCGGGAGCGAGCGATCTAAAGACAGAAACCACCGCTTGGTTTCAGGCTCAGCTGGATAACGCCATTTGATGTAAGATGGTAAAGCTCCTGGGGGTCCTGGCCATTTGGATAGAGGTTTCCTCTTCTGTTTTCCACACTAGCCTGAGGAATAAACACTCCAGATTGGTACAAGGAAGGACAGACAGCCTTTCCACTGTGCGATCTCATTCTGGCCAAGATGACAAGTCACGGGTTTAACTGGACATAAGCTACTATAAGAAATAAAATAAATGTCAGTTCACCAAGTTTGGGTCACTTAAAATGTCACGGCACTAGCCAATATGGGGAAAATGGCTTTTAATGTGCCTTGTGAACCAGAGCATTGGAGTCCCTGAAAGTCCGTGTTCTTCTCCATAGAGGGGGGTATATTTATAGAAAGAACAAAACCTTATGCAGGATGAGGGGGTTGGATAATAATATGTGTGAATACACTGATCTGTCTGAACAGTTTCTTGGCTGTCTGCTTTCAATGGTAATAAATATCCACTAAAAGCCGTCTGCTATATGTGTTTCTGGTAAAGTCTCACACTTCTCTGCATGAATACATTCAGAATGTAAGCACCACACACTCGACTATAGACGCTCTGTTGTATTCTGAATTCTTAAGTTATGCAGCTTAGCAGCTGCGATAATGTAATGGTTTGCAAAATAATAGACTGGCAATACGTCAACCTGAAATAACACACCAAATAATGAATAATGTGGGTGCAAAGAGGTTTAATTTATACTGTGTTAAAAATACTGCTCCAGAAATATCACACCATTTCAGTCTTTCCAAGTCCAAAAAAAAAAAAATAATCCTTTTACTTAAATATTCAAATAATTGGGGTAAAAGAGAATGCTTTCTTGTTTCTTTTTTTCCCCTCCCCAATAAAAATGTCAAATTTACATTACTCTGCGACGAGGCATGTGACCTGAGTCTGGTCAGTTGTTCAGGCACATGCTTTGTTTTACTCTTAGAGTTTAGAGCATTTGTCTCCTCAGTTAGTATCAACATGTAAGCGTGAACACATTTCCCATCAGCAATAACTGGGCTTGGGGTATCTTCGTGTGAAAAAGGAGGCTGTTTCTGTTTACATCTTAATTCTTCTCTTCCTCCCCAATTTTCTCACTGAGGGAAGTTTATAAGAGCTTTCAGATTTCATTTATTTGCTCATCTATGGAGTGTCACACTTCTACTGTGAACCAGAGACCGAGATGTGCTCTCGGACCTCAGGGAGCTCATCATCATGTGCAGATTTGACATCATGGAGATAGGATGGAAACAGGGGCATCCAATGCAGTGTCGTCTGGGGTGCTATGAGGAAAATGCACAGGGCTAGGGGTGCCCAAAGCAAGAGCACTTATTCACACTTGGGGAAGGGGCAGGGTTTCTGAAAAGCCTTCCTAAGGATGTTTGAGGCTGAAGGATGTGACTTGGAAGGTCAGGAGGTAGAGGGAGGGGGCAGTGTGTGTCAGGCAGACCAAAGCACGTGCAAAGGCCCTGAGGCAAGGGGGTTCATGGGAGTGGGGGAGCCACAGTCATGTTCAGTGTGGTTGGAGTCTAACATGCTCAGGGTAAAGGAGGGGAAGAGGTAAGGCTGGGGAGGGTAGTGGGGTCCTAATCATAAAGGCATTGTCATTACATTGAGGCATTTATCTAAGTACTTATCTTGAAGCAGGGAACCATTTAACGGTTTTAAGTAGACAAGTGACTTGACCAAGACTATGTTTACAAAGAATCACACTGCTGCCACATAGAATGTGGACTTGGAGGAATAAGAATGACAACTGTTTGAAAGTGAAAGATAACAGTGGCCTTAGCCCAGGGAAGGGAAAAGGCAGGGAGGGCGCCTGGGTTCTGCTGCGGGTGTTTTGGTAGCTGGTAGACTGGAGGGGAGCAGGATTGTGAGCGAGATGACCAACTCCATTTTGGACATGTTGAATTTGAGGTGCTGAGGCACCTGGGAGAAGAGAGATGTCGGGTCCTTCTTGGAATATGTGGGTCTGGATGGTAGAGAAGTTAAATCACTGGGAAGGTGAACATCCTTAATAAATGCACGCCCTGAAACAGCTCGGGCTGGGCCCCAGAAATCCTTAGCTGACTTATTCTTGGGTTTGGGAACTAGAAGGAAAGGTAATCTCTAACATGAAACCATTTCCTCATCGTGTAGGGTCATAGTAGTTTAATAAAAACATTGTCCCCGCTCCAAGGCAACTCCCAGGACAAAGGTCCACATTTGCTCTTTCCTCTACTCATTTATATGCAATGCTCTTACATTCATTAGAGTTTTCCAAGAAGTTCATTTTAACCTCCAGAGTCACAACATCTGGCTCTGGAAGGAAGAGACCCTATAATTTTTTTCCTAGTGTTTTTATTTATTTTTGATACAGAGAGAGACCAAGCATGAGTGGGGAAAGGGCAGAGAGAGAGGGAGGCACAGGATCAGAAACAGTCTCCCGGCTCTGAGCTGTCAGCACCGAGCCAGATGTGGGACTCAAACTCATGGACTGTGAGATCATGACCTGAGCTGAAGTCGGACGCTTAGCCGACTGAACCACCCAGGTGCTCCGGAAGAGACCCTATAGAAGTATATGGGTTTGAGTAAGTTTAGATTCTTGGCATTTGTACACAGTGAATTTGAAACATCCTGTTTTCTACATGTCGTACATAAACTTGGGAGTCCAAGACATTATGACCAGGAAATACTGTCTGTCTTGGCTTTATTGAGTGACTATCCTTAAAAGATGTCTCCAGGTGACAGTGAGGTGTGACCAAGTGTGTGTGTGTGTGTGTATGTGTGTGTGTGTGAGTGTATATAAAGGCCACCCATTATTAAAATTACAAGCCTTGTTCCTCCACTCAAAGATAGGCAAACTTTAAAAGTACTCTATCGTTGGGGCACCTGGGTGGCTCAGTCAGTTAAGCATCTGACTTCGGTTCAAGTTGTGATTTCACAGTTTGTGAGTTTGAGCCCCACATTGGGCTCTGTGATATCAGCTTGGAGCCTGCTTGGGAGGCAGTCTCCCTGTCTCTCTGTCTCTCCTCCGCTGGTTCTCTCTCTCTCAAAAGAAAGAAACTTTAAAAAAAAAATACTCTCTCATTAGTGATTGCTTTCTACATGTGAGGTGTTGTATTAGGAAGTTATCTGTAATCCTTACTAACCGCCCTCCAGGGTGGATAGCATGGATGTATAGACGAAGAACATGGAGGAAGCCTCATCACACTGTCAAGATTACACAATTAGTAAAGGCTGAGGCTCTCAGTTTTGGGGACTGTGTGGCTGCAAGCCCTGCCCCTTCCACCCCACCTGGCTGCTTCCTGTAGCACCCAATTTGTCTTCATTTCTTGTTTCGTAGCTAAACTAGTGTGCTGTTATGTCAATCCTTGTAACTGCCTTGTTTATATAAACCTGTATCCCTAATCTCCCCTGTCTTACCAAGCAAAGCATCTTATATTTCTGTTGTTTTTCCGACCCCACCCAGCACGTTGATGGGCTCGTAGCAGTCTGTGAGCAAGTCCTGGGAACATGAACCGAGCCTAGTCTCCTGGCCCGAGTGTTTCTGAAATCAGGATTCAATGGACGTCTAGACAGAATAGTTTAAAGGTCCATTTTTTTTTTTCAACTCAACTGGGCAGTTGGAAAATAGGAGCAATTGTGCAATCGTGCACCCAGCCAGCCCCAGGGATTGTTCGTTATTCTCCTTGGTTGTGAGTTTTCCATATTCCCTTCCATGCAAAGTACTGGTGACAAGTTGGCTGCTGCCCTTTGCTCAGGGCCAGGCTGTGATGTTGAGGCTCCCCCAGAGAACAAAGGTGATGGCACAAGAACCCAATGGCAGAGACAGAAGACACTGGGCCCCTAGACATGAGGCCTGCTCTGTGCTTGACTGTTTGTTCCTGGACAGAAGATTAAACCTCTCTCTGCCTCGGCTTTCCTGCTCCTAGAGGACCAGGGTAATGACCCCCATTCTCTGTGTCTTATCGGCAACTCAGGATCATGTTAGGAAGTAACGAACACAAAAATGCACCAGAGTAAAGACGGTATGGACGTGCGAGACCTTAAGATCATCACGTATCACCGGATAATGGAAACCAACCTGAATGTCTGTCACCCTCTAGGCTGCCAGTAGAACTGTACAAGGTGCCACTGCTTTTAAGTCAAGGAGCCCCAAGAAAAGAGTGCTGCTCCTCGGTTTCTGCCCTTAAAGCAGATGCCATTTCTCACTTTTCCTGCCCTCCTTTTACATAAATGTTTGACCCTGATTCTAAAAATGGTCATAAAGTCAGCAACAGGATAAAATGTCCAGTTGGAATGGACACATTCATCATACACTGCAGTTAGTGTCATTCTCCCTTACAGTGGGGGGTGAGACGGCCGGCTTCTAAGGAATGCAAGGGCCCTCTTCCTGTGAGCCTTGGTGTCCCAGCCCCGTTTCTTCACATCTAGCAACTGAGACGAGTAGGGTGTCTGACAGTCCAGGGGTGTGTGTGCTTCTCCTAAGGGCCCAACAGCTTGAAGATCTAAGACAGCATCGCTGGTATTTGCCCACGGGCAGAAAACAGGTCTGTGTGTTTTGAATGTAAGTATCCACCAACACATGCGACAATGTTTTATGTATGATGCGATGTTCACAGACTGTTGGTTTTTCTTAAATCGGTAACCAGTGAATAACAGAAGTGGTAACTGCATACACCTGGGCTTATTAAACCTCCATGATCCATCAAACATCAGCCTGGAGATTCTAATGGTTAAAGAGAAATTACCGGGTTACTAAGGAATTTTTTGTGTGCCTATGCCCAGATAACTCTCTCCTTAGTACAACCAGGTTCTACAACTCCAGCATGTACGATTCACGTCTCAAAATGCTTAGTTGGGAATAGAACATCTTACATTAGCTTATCGTAACAGTCAAAATATTTTCCACAGAACCTAACATCATATTCAATATAAGCCTGATAGGCTTATAACATTGGCCGTAACTATTAGTCCTATGCTCTCAAGCTATTCGTATAGAAGGAGCATGCAGTAGGCACTTACTATATATTAGTTGGTGACTCTGTTATTGAGCACAAGAGAGATGTCTCAAAATAAAGACCAACACACAACCAGAACAGGAAGCGAACAGTCTTTTTCATCATTATGCAAATGGCAGAGAGAATGTAACTCATCACAAGTCAGGAAATCAAGCCCACCTGAATGTCTAGATAGACCCTCATATATTTTTTTAAAGCTTCAACTATGTTTCCCTTGGATTAAGAAATCACTGAGTTGTAAGCATACCAACAAGAACAAATTCCTCGAATTCAACCCTGTTCCCCTTTGCAAGACGCAGAGGTTGCTTAGGAGGGCATTTTGTGACGCTCTTTGCCTTACGGCTCTTCAAACTGCATTTTAATCTAGGACATCTAAGTAGACTCCATGGCTCATGGAGGGGACTTCCGTGACTCTAACAGGAGCTTCTGGGTTTCTGAGAGCCACAAAGCATTCCACCTCCACCCCCCTGCGGGGAACATAGGCATTTTGTCCCTACACTGAGCTTAACACACTGAGGACAGCTAGCTTTGCATTAACCTCAGTCACCCCCAAAACTGCATTAGCCCCTCCAAAGACAGAGAAATCCTTATTATTTTAGAGGATCATCTCTGCCAGGGGCTACCATAAAGCAAGCATGTTTCAGAAAATTAACTCAGCGATTTTGAAATCCGTAGTATCCAAACAAAAAAAAAAATCCAAACTGATAGCGAGGTATTTGAATTAACAACACGACAGAGGACAGTTTTCATCAACGGGGGCATAACTCAAACCTCCAGGTATCAAATCCCCTTAACACCATCAGCGCCTCCTTTGAAGACCCCCCCCCGTCACTCCCCCCCCCAGAGGAAATTTGCGGCTGTTCTGACTAATGGATCTGTTTGTGGTCCCAGCTTTTCTCCCCAGGCACTCACATCTTCTCTCCCCATCCCAAAGGGCCATCCCCACCCCACCTCTCTCCCTCCCACCTCATTTCTAACAGTACCCCCACATGCACATTTCTCATCAGTTATCTGTTAAGAAAAAAAATTTACACAACACAGCGTGTTCTATCTTCCCAGGATTTCAACATTTTCAGGAAAACAGGGCTACCACAAGGGATGCTGTGTACAATGAAAACAAACGTCTCCCTTTCTTTGGAGCAAATGCTCGACGCAAAACAAACTGCCCGCCACGTCGCTTACCCTCTCCACGCTGCGTCTTCTCAGGGATCCATACGGAATTTTCAGTAAGAGTCTTTGAGATCTATTCGGAGCCACTGCAGCCTGAACCACCATGGTGTTAGAGCCGTGTGAGTGTGTGAGTGTGTGAGTGTGTGTGTGTGTGTGAGTGAGTGTGTGTGTGAGTGTCTGTGCTCCCAGCAAAGTGAGAGACAAGGCTTTCTCAAAACTAAGTTATGGTCTCCTGGAGGTTTCTCAAATATCAAATAACCAAAAGAGTTTTTTCTTTCGACCGTATGAGTCAAGATGTGGTTCTTAAGGAGGCGGGGGGATGGGGGAGTAGAAAAAGAGCCCAAGTTCTGTAACTTCAGCCTGCCTTCAGAAGCGCGGGTTTAGCTGTCTCCTCTCTGTCCCTGCCTGTCAGTCCCCTCGGTGAGACTGGACGTCCCAGAAGTTAGCAAGCGATGCCTCTGGGGAGAGTGAGCCAGAAACATCAACTTTGCTTCTCGTGGCTACGGATGGGAACCAGGTCAGCGGTCTAATCAAAGCTCCATCAGGCGTAGTATTCATTCCGTCACGTGACTCCAAAGCCCCTCGGCCATACAGTAGGTCACATGCTCACCTTAAAAAGACTACTTGGAATATCACCATCTGGTGCGGAGATTAATGTGAAATCTTGCATTCTGATCTCACTCTTTTCCGAGCACAGGAAAAATATTTGCAGACCAGTGACATAACGCACTGGGGACTTTGGGGAGTCCTCTTCGCAGTCGTAAATTACGTGTATGACCCTGAGCATCGGATGTGCATATCTGGTTTTTCTCTCCCGCTTTCCAGTGCATAGAAAGCAAACGTAGGAGTGCAATTAATTCTATATGTGGATGTAGTCCACGAAGATAAAGTGTGAACAAAGGAAAAAATGTGGGTATTGTGTGGTTCAGATGAATCAAATCAAATGCACCAGACCGACTCACATTTGGCATCTCCTCATTTATTTATTTAAAAAAAATTTTTTTTAATGTTTTATTTATTTCTAGGAGACAGAGAGAGAGAGACAGCGTGAGCAGGGTAGGGTCAGAGAGAGAGGGAGCCACAGACTGAAACAGGCTCCAGGCTCTGAGCTGGCAGTCAGCACAGAGCCCGACGCGGGGCTCGAACCCACGAACCGCGAGATCATGACCTAAGCGAAAGTCGGCCGCTTAACCGACTAAGCCACCCAGGCGCCCCTGGCATCTCCTCATTTAAATGTTTGTGCCTAGAACATGTATTTTTACGTGTGCCAGTTAACTCGAAGAAGTTAGGTTTGATTTTACAAGGCTCTGAAAAGGACTAAGTTCAGATTCATCCATCACATTTCCTATTCTTTTCTGATACCAGTGCGTGATTCCAGATCAGACAACCCTTTGAAGGACGGTACACATGATCTAAAATGTTAACTTTTCTGTAATAATTAGTAATTGATAGATTCTTCATCTATGGCTTCCTCTCTCTGCTCCTCCCCTCCCCACCCCTGCCCCAAGGAGGCTTATTTCTCTATCAGGGAAAATTAACGATAAATAAAAACAAGTAGGGGCTTCTAGAATGGGAAGTATTTCTGTTTTCTTGTTTTTAATGTATTTCTACATCCACTGCTCCTCTCTATGCTCAGTTTTAAGAAAAGGATGCCATTTCCTTTGTAGTAATCCATGCTTTTTTGGTGTTAGCCTGATATCACTTACGTGCTTTGGGATCTGGCTTTTATTTATTCTCCGCAGATCGGTTTATTGCAAACCGTGGAAAAGAAAGTTCTGTTTATTCAAAGACTCTAATAGGAAGTGGGGTCGGGTGCAAGGGGAAGAAGCAAAGGCTTACACTGTTGGAAAATAAACCGGGAAAGACTCTCTGAGGTGGGTGCCGGTGGGGGCGGGGTGGGAAGGAGAGAAACGAAGGCCTGGTCACCGGGTGCAGACACACATTAAGAGGCAGTTAAAGAAAGCATCAAGTTGATGTGGGAAATTCCAAATATACAACAATCGGGCTTTGTTCGTAATTGGTTCCATATGTGCATCCGAGAGCCAGTGAGAGGGTGAGAGAGAAGGCGAGCAAGGAGGAGAGACGGAAGTTGCTCAGCCGGGTTTGGGGAGCAGCTCCGGCTAGGTGGTTTAGATTACCTTTTTCCCTCTTTCTCACGTCCTTCCTGCACTGCCTGGTTTCAAATCAGACGAATTTGGGGTGGAAATAAATCTGGAATGGTGCCCAATTATTTGGCCAAATGCATCGTGTTTCCTTGATAAAACCCCACTGGACTATGTAAGGGTTTTGAACGAAGGACAGGCACATTTTCAAACACTTATCTGCCCAGAGTCCCGGGATTTCTTCCTTCCAGCCCAGTCTGAGTGGAGGGGGCGGGGGTGCTGGACCAGATCAGCATCAGAGAGAAGCCACTGTCTCTCTCCTGACCCAGGCTAGGGTGAAGCCCCTGGGAGCTAAATTTATTTATATTTGACTAAATGCAACTTCCTGTTTCCCAGGGGTATTAATGAGTGTTTCACTGACGAGTTAAGGCCTCATGGCATAGTTCAGATCATAAAAGACACTTTGATGAACTAAGTGCAAATAAAACAAAAACATATGCATTTGATTAAGGTTAAAATACATGTAGAAGAGAATGTTAATGGAAACCAAAATAACCCTGAGCCAGACTCCCACACATTTGAGCCCCATTCACTCTAGCCACCCCCTGGGGGGAGGGGGCGGTGAGGACCAGGATCATTTCTCATATCAGCACCAGTGCCTTCTCCCAGCTAGTGGGGATGAGGAGGTGGTTCTGGAGCTTTCCCCAGTCCCCACAGAGTAACTGGCCATCTCCTCAGACAGATCTGAAGACTTTCAAAGGTCAGCTTGTCCAAAAATATCTCTTTGATAGTTTTGCTGTGGGTGTTTAAGAGTTACACATTCAGAATTAATTCCGGAGACTGAAGCATTTAATTTCAGAAAGCCAATGTTGTAACACAAATATGTTCTCCAGGAAAGGATGTGCGCCCATACCTTTGCAGATATGACCACTTTAGTAGAGGTGAGGGGAATTAACGTTTACTGAGCGCCTAGCAGTAGCCAGGCAACTTGCTAGGTTACCCAAGGCTATCTCAATGGCAGAAATGAGTTTCACGGTCCATATTTTACCGGGGCTCAAAGAGGCTTAATAACTTGACCTATGTAATGCAGCTAGAACTGTCAGATCTAAGGTGACACCAGAGTCAAGATGTTTGCTATCAGGGCCTGACTTGGGCCATTATATTCTCACATGACATAAAGACTTTATTAGATTACAGCAGTTTAGAAATTCAAAAAGCAGATATATCCATGGAAACCAAGAGAGAAAAGGGAAATTTCCCTGTCTTTGAAAAAGAGAGAATTTAGGAGCATGAGAGAGAATTTTAGGTCATGATTTCACAGTTTGAGGGTTTGAGCCCAGCATCGGGCTCTTGGCAGTCAGAGCCTGGAGCCTGCTCAGATTCTGTCCTATTCTCTCTCTGCCCCACCCATGCTCTCTCTCTCTATCTCTCTCAAATGTAAATAAACATTAAAAAAAAGAGAGAGAGAGAGAGACTTTAAGTACAGGAAATGGCATTAGAAGGAGCAGTTCTAGAGTCTCTGGTCTCTTGGTGAGAAGCAAGGAACAGCAAAGAGGCTCCTGGAGTTGAGGAGGTAGCCCAGTGGCGACCCAGCACAATCCCTGGGCTGGGGGTAAAGGGAGGAGCCAGATTACTAGCGACCAAGGCCAGGGTCACCTTGCAGAGGCTGGAACCCTGCGGGCCTGCTGGAGACCTGATCACTGCTGGAGCCATGGGCCACGGTGGAGTGGGGAAGGCCCTGGCCCTCCCTCGTCTTCCACTCTAGACGACCAATGGCATCCACCGTGCGCTGATGCCAGCTGGTTGACAGGGAGACTTGGAAACAGCCAGAGGTGTGGGGGGCAGAAAGAGGAGGAAGAGATCTGAGGGTAGGTGCCCGGGATCAGCACTGAGACCAGAGACAGGGGACCAAAGGTGAATGAGGAGTAACTAAAAGAAAACAGAAAAGCAAGGGGACAACGTCTGGAAGAGCGTATTACTTGGAAAAAGCATGTTGTTGCCAAGATGGTGGGCACTGAGGTCCCCTGTGCATCCGGGGCACAGAGTAACGGCCCACGGGACGGATGGGGAGGAAGCCATGGGATGTGGCGTCAATGAACCCTGGGGTGGAGAAGACATGCTTCTGTTCCAGATCCTGCGAAGTCCCTGCTTTGGAAGCCTCTTGGAGCAGAGCACTGAAGGCAGGTGGAGTGCATTTTTGTTTGTTTACTTTCAACATTTCCTCCCCATCTCAGTGAAAATGTTTACAATCAAACTCCAGAATGAAAATGCATGGGGATCGATTGAACCATATTTCAGGAAAATCAATGGTCTTGACACACCAATGTAAGATGTATCAAATCAAATGGGTGTCCTTGGTCACGGATAGCAGGAGGGTGAACGGAGGTGGCGGGGAGGGGGCTTGGGGATAACAGCCTGTCAGAGAGAAAGCATCCAACAATACGGAGCTGGTGGGAGGCAGCCACGGAAGAGGGGAGACAGCGCCGGCTGGGTGTGTGCCCATGGGTGCCATGGCCACTCATGGATCAGGCCAGTGACGGTTGAAGGCGCCTGCTGAGAAGCCATGGGAAGGGTGGGTGGTCCCACTATTCTATTGGGAACTGACGCAAAGCGGGAGGGGTCACTACAACCTCTCGTCCAGGCGGTGCCCAGCCTGCCAGCCTCAAGTGTCTATCACAACTGTGGCCTGGTCCCTGAGGCTACCATGTGTGAGGCTAATGCCTTTGGCTCTCTGAAGTCCCCCATGTGTGCAAAGAGAAGGGATGACGGGATAGAGAGGTTTGGGGTGGGAGGAAGGAGGTCACAGGTCCCACAGCCAGCTGGGTGCCACGGTGTACTCCGGGTCAGAGGGTAGTCTGGGCCCACCGCAAGTTCCCGGGGCCAGGAGCAAAGGGCAGTGAGCTGAGCAGTGGCAGGAGGGTGAGTCAAAGCATCCCTGTGGAGAATAAGGTCGGCATCGTTTCGAGAAATGTTATCCCCTGTCTTTTTACCCACACTCATTCTTTCTCTGGTAAAAGGTGAAATATCACTTATATTAAGGACACAGATACAAAGCTGACCATACAAATGCCTCTTCTGTTAAAAAAATGTTTTTAATGTTTATTATTTTGGAGAGAGAGAGAAAGAGAACGCGTGAGTGCACATGGGGGAGGGGCAGAGGACAAAAGGAAGACAAAGAATCTGAAACAGGCCCCAGGCTCCAGCTGTCACCACAGAGCCTGATGCGGGACTTGAACTTGTAAACTGTGAGATTATGACCTGAGCCGGAGTCAGAAGCTTAACCAACTGAGTCACCCAGGCACCCCATACATGCCTCTTCTAACTTCCATTTCTAGCCAATATTTGCTGTAAATTTAGCAGCATGTTGTAAGGGGGTTCTTTCAGGTGTTTAAAAACATTTTTTTAATGTTTATTTATTTTTGAGAAAGAGAGAGAGACAGAGTGAGAGCAGGGGAGGGGCAGAGAGAGAGAGGGAGACACAGAATCCGAAGCAGGCTCCAGGCTCTGAGCTGTCAGCACAGAGCCCGATGCGGGACTTGAACTCAAGAACTATGAGATCATGAACTGAGCTGAAGTCGTACACTGAGCCACCCAGACGCCCCATGGGCACTCTCAGTTTTATCGGAGGTCTGAAGACCACAGGTGCCAACTGTCCCCACCTTCTCGATAGCCGCTCAAGGTGAGTGAAGGAGAGTCTGCGACCAGACTTAAGGCCCCAAGGTGGTATGGACCTGCAAGTCTGCTGAGGGGCTCCAAGAAGCCTGTGGGGAGGGGTACAAGGAGCTTTCTATGGCGAAGAGATGGGCTGAAGCACGGGCCTTGGTCAAGGGAAGTAAAGAGTGGCATATGGGAGGTAACTTCGATGCCATCTTCTTGGGTCAGATGTGGGTGCCCAAGAAAGTTGGTGGTGGCTTGTCTTAAGGGCTCAGTATGTTGTATAAAGGGCTAGGGAACCCCAGGAGGAAGGGGCTGGGCTGTAGGGCCCAGGGCAAGAGGAGACCTTAAATGACTAAATGGAAGGAACACATCACTTGTACCAGGAAACCGCGGTGTGAAGGAGGCAGGGTCTTCAAAGACCCCACAAAGGACTCCATCCACAGAACAGAGCTGGGTTTAGATGCCATGTCAGTACCGCAGAGAGACCATGGGTGCACTAGAGGCAGCTCCGTGAGCAGAGCTCGTGCAGAGGAACATGGTGGAGAACCCACAGTAGCCCTGAGCTGGGGGAGGGAAGACTGGCTTTGAATGAAGTGCGGGGTTTAATTGTTGTCATGTAAACCAGGTGGGAGGAGAGCCAGGATGAGACTGAGCCAAAGACACACACGAAGAATTCCTCAGCAATCTGGAACATTCCAGGAGTCGGGCTGAGGGGAGTTTGGAAGGGAAGCTCTGTCTTTCTTCAATGCTCCATCACCATTTCCATTAGCTCCTAACTCAGCCAACCTGGGTCATTCATGTCACGTCTTATTAGAGTAAGCTGTGCCTGAGGTTATGCAAACAGAAGTGCTGCCCACATTCATAATTTTCTGTTTGAAAAGAGGCCGGAATTTAGGCCAAACATGAAACCTAATATCCCCAAGAGCAAGAGGAAGATATCAAGCAACACAGTTATCACCAGCCCTCAAAGGGCCAAGGCTGGCGAGACTATTCACAGTTCACACAGGGAGGATGGCTGAGGGCTCGCTTGGTTTTAGTGCAGGTTTGGCCTGACGCAGGGCACCGTGGGCACTGTCCATCTTTGGGAAAACTTTCCTTCCTTGTATGTCATCTGTAGGCAACTAAGTATAATTGTTGCTGAGGGGGGCAGATAAAATCCTCTTCCCTTCTTGCCTTTCCTTTCTTGCCTTTCCCTTCCTAACTCCCTTCCTTCTTTCCTTCCTTCCTTCCTTCCTTCCTTCCTTCCTTCCTTCCTTCCTTCCTTCCTTCCTTCCTTCCTTCCTTCCTTCCTTCTTTTCTTCCTCCTTCTCTTCCTCTCTGTCTCTCTCTAGCTTCACTTGCTTATTTAGGCTACATTCTGGGCTTTATTTAATGCTCTTCCTCCAGGAACAGCCAGGCAAAGAAAATAAAAGGAGTTTAAAGCTAATTGTTCAGTTTGGCTCCTAATTGTCATTGCTTGTAGAAGTCTGATGGGCTGGGATGAATCTACTAATTGCTTCTGATATGATATTGTGCTCTTCTTATATTCCACATCTAGCTCTATGATATTGGCTTTGCCCTCATCTAAACAAATTTTCAAAACATCCTTCTATTGCTTACACTGCATCATTCATTCAACAGGTATTTTATTGAGTCTCTGATAGAATAATGGCAACCCCCTTTCAAGGCACGGTCTGTTTCAGGCACCATTCTAAAGGCTTTTAGACGTATATTAATTCTTTAATTCTCATAAGGCCTTATCAAAAAGGCCCTTTCCTTTTTCCCTAGATGAAGATGAAGTTGCTGAGGCACAGAGAAATGAAGTAACCTGGCCCGGGTCACACTGAGGGAGGCTTCAGGGTCCATTAATTGCGGGACTCTGCTAGATGACTACTACGGATCAGGTGCCGTGCCAAGAATGGAGGATACAAGGGAACTTCCACTTCTGGGAAGCATTTGTCTTTGTTCCGCACACGTAGCTCCCCACTGTGATGAGGTATTCGCCGTGAAGTGAAAGAACCTTATGCCTGTTTACACCTGGACGTTTGCTGAGGAGCTACCCAACAGGATGAAATGCAATCTGTCCAAGTTCTTTGGAAATGGACACACATACACACACACACACATGCAATTCCCACTCTCACTTTTGCACACTGTTTTCCTGTTGTTTTAACATAACAGCCTTCCTGGATCTCACCATCCACCTCTCTGCTTCTCTGCCTGTATGCCTCATACATATTCTCCTAGGACATCCATGTTTCATTCATCCAAATTCCTTAAAGGTCACACAGCTTAGCCACATACATTGGGTGGTAAAGAGGCTTCTTCTTAGACCTTTGAGAACACCCTGTTCAATAGGTTTCATGGGGGTAACTAGGAGTAGAGAATTAATTAGCCCAGAATAAGAGCCCCATTCCCCATGAACTGAAAAATACACATCTGGTCACAAAGGAAACCAGACCTTATGTTCTTCCATGGTAAAGAAGAAAATACGGCATTTGCTGCATGGAAACCACATGTGCTAATCAGGCATCCCAGAAACTCACTCAATCTTGATGGCAATGATCAAGCTGTAGAGAATGTCAAGTGGAAAATATTAATGGCCTGTGTGGAGGATTAGTCTAGGTTCTGTCTTAGCATTCCTTGCTTCATGGACATCAAATCCCAGCTCATCAGTGTGCTGGCAGGATTACGCAACGTTTCACCCAGAGAAGGAGGGAGCAGGTAGAGATCTGGCTTGCAAGCAGCAGACAGATTTTATTCCTCTGCAGAAAAGTCCTTCACATCTGCCCTGGATATGATTTGCCTCCATCAGGCTCCACTTGCCCTTCCCAGCATGAGGCTAAGTCAGGCAATCAATGGCGGTAGCCTGGGATAATGGCTATTCTGCATGGCAGTAATGGCTTAGTGCATGTGCTATTAGAAGTGATGTCATGTCCAGGTCCTGAGGAATCGATAAGATTGCCAGGATGCCTGTGTGATTAATCAGGTAATAAGCTGACCCGTGTGGGGCTGGCTGTGTAGATTGGCTTTCGAGACCATTTTGCAAAGCTCTTTTTCATGGGCTATCCATCCATGTGGATGGATTTTGATAACTAGCATTGATTTGCCATTTTTATGAAGTGCAGTTTGCACAGGGTAAACTGTGTAATTGCACCCAGAATGGCAAAATAAATAATGTTCTTATCTATGGTATTGATGGCCCAGGATTAGCTGAATATATATAGTACACCTCTAAACAGAGTCAATGGATGTTGACTTGATTTTTACAAGGTGCAGCTCTCAAATTTCAGGTGTCTTAGATAAGCATTGGGAGGCAAATGATCAACTTTTAAATCTGCTACTAATTTCCATGCTTCCTCTTACCTAGGAGATGTTTAACGTAATTTTCTTTAATAGGAGAATGGCTATCTTGGTTTCAGTAATCCCTCTGGCGTTGCAAAGGACAGTGGCTTTCTTTGGGGCTGTCAAATTGCTTTCTGTACTGTGCCCAGGACCACGTCACTCCCAAGGGCAAATGCCTATTTTCCTATGGCTCTCTGGGATGACCCACCTGGCCTGTATTTTACCAAGGTGAGGAAGGAAAGTACTCGATATATTTAAAGATGGGTGCTGAGAAATCTCCCATCATAGGAATGGGTTTATCTTGAGCGTGCCCTAGATGGCTCCAAACATCCCATAATCCAAAATGCATGGGGCGCCTGGGTGGCTCAGTCGGTTAAACGTCTGACTTCGGCTCAGGTCATGATCTCACGGTTCGTGGGTTGGAGCCCCATGTTAGGCTCTGTGCCGACAGCTAGTTCAGAGCCTGGAGTCTATTTCAGATTCTGTGTCTCCTTCTCTCTCTGACCCTTCCCTGCTCATGCTGTCTCTCTCTCTCTCTCTCTCTCTCTCTCTCTCTCTCAGAAATAAGTAAAAAACATTTAAAAACTTTAAAAAAAATGCAAAAAGGTTAGCCAGTAAAGGATCAAGGCCAGAATGGGCAAAAATACCCACCATGGACACATGCTGAGATGTGAATAAAGATGCACAGGCGATTCTCACTGTTACTGTTTGCTTGGCGTATGCCATTCTATTTGAATTCTAAACCTTGATAGCACAAATGCAGATAATAGATGTGTGAAAGTTAAGTGACATAGTGGAATCACGTGTGGGAGTAGAGGCAGTAAGAAATGACAGTAGAGCCAGATTCTGACATGCAGATGACAGAAAAATATATTTTAGACCTTATCTGTGAGCAACAGGAGTAATTACAAGTTACTTTTTGCAAGGAGGTGATACCATCTAGCCTGAACTTGGTGAGCTTGAGTGGTAAAGGCTGGGTGGTAGAATGGAAAGCCCAGAGAATCAGAAGCCAAGAGAACAGGTACAAGGTTATTGCCGTTGTCCAAGTGAGAGGTGATGAAGCCTAGAACTAGGCCAGCAGTGAGAGGCTGAATACCAGATACTGGGGAACAATAAATGGTAGAGGGAGGTGTACAATGACATTCTATTATGAGGGAGTAGAGGACGAATGGTCCTATTAGCCAAGTACCCAGGAGGAAGACCAGGTTCAGGGAGATTATAATGGGTAATTCTGGACACACAGAGCTCCTGGTGCCTAAACATTGTGATCTGGAACTTCAGAGGGGAGTCAAGCCTAGAAACACAGCTTTGGACTTCAAGTGAGGACAATTAACTACTATTTAAGTTATTAGTTAAGTGTGAAGGCAGACATTCAAGAACACAAAATTTACTTCTTCTCACGCACCTTTTCTCAAGACTTTACTGGAAGATAGCCTCCAAAAAAGAAAGTTAAACCTACAAGGGAGGGAGGGGATTTGAATTCCAAAGAAAGGAGAATGAATCCTAGGAGAGCAGACAGAGGGGTTTCTCAGAAGAATGAAAAGAGGAGCCCCAAGAACACAGGCATGCGAGGAACTCAGAGAGGAGCTCACCCAAATGGTATGGGAGCATGGAGGGGCCCTGGAAGGAGGTCTCGAAAAAAATGCATGGATTGAATATCTGATGAGCGCACCAAATTGAGAGGAGATGCAAACCTCCTTAAAGATGGAAGATCTTAGAGAAAAATGATTGTGAGGTACACAGAATATCAAGCAAACAACGAAACAAGGCAATTACTGTCACCTGGAAAAACAGGAAATCGTATAATCCAGGAGATGTAGTCATAATATACACTATTTCCCCAGTGTAAACAATATATTGGTCATCCTAATAAAACTGAATTTTGATTTAAACCATGGTAGAGATATACCAGTAAAGGGAGAGGGAGAGAGATAAGTATTTGTAGGGATGTAGGGGAAGGTTTTAAGTAAGCTAAAGCCTCATCTTACAAAGGATGTCCCTGGGGAGAGGACTTGGAGATGGGGAGAAAGGGTCTTAAGCCTGGTGTTTTTCCTTATAAGGCTTCTAGTCCTCTTCACCTTTAAAATGTTATGAATGTTGCCATGCACACATATTATTTTGATACAAAGGAGAACTGAATTGTAAAGAGAGGAGCAATGTTATAGGCAGTGTGAACAGATAAGGATGGGGAGCAGCGGGTGGCATTAAAGGGTCATTGATGGCCTTGAGAAAGTGTGTCCAGCAGAAGTCAGGCTGCAGAAGGGAGAGCTTGAGCCACCTGGCCTCATTCTGAAGGGACAGACCTGAGTCTAGATACTGGGTTATTTGATCTGACACATAATGTTTCAGGAGACCTGCCTGATTTCTTCCATTTCCTTTCCTTTGGTGTACATTTCAGAGCTCTTGGTCTATGGATCTGCTATGGAAATGGCTACTGAATGAGAAGCCTCCAAACTACACCTTGAAAAGAACCTGAAATCCTTCAAACCAAGATGAGGACACATGGACGAAAGGAAGGAAGACAAATACATCAGCCAGGGCATTGCCAACAGTTCTGGAGATAGTCCTGAAGAGTCCGTCATGCACTTTGACGGCACCTTCTGTGCTCTCCACTTTGCTGTGATATTGTGTGTGTGTTTGCATGAATACACTCATGTACACACTCATGTACGTTATTTCCTTTCATGAACTCTGCAGTATTGGAGCAGCTACAGGAGCCCCAGAGTGGTGACAACTAATTATGAAACACCAGGTCTGATAGGTCCTTTTTATCACATCTTGCAGAAGCCTTGCATTCCCGGAAAATCCCCCAGTGGCCCTTGGTAATCCTGGAAAGGAAGTGTCAATCTGGAAACAGCTGTTCTTGAGATAGTGGGATGACATCCTAATGAGCATGCTATGAGCAACAGAGGAAACCTAAGGCTAATGGGACTGCGATGCAAATATTTTTCCTAGACAATGAGACTCACACAGGAAAGCCTATATTCCCTAGCAAGGCTGAGGAGAGTCAGCAACCTATGGATGACAAGTCCCCAAGCCCTACGGGATGCTGGACACCTTCTCTGGTGCTCTCCCAGTAGGTAGTCCTGGCGAGGCAGCCCGCAGTCACCTTGCTCAGGGGCCCCACCAGGAGAACGCAGCTGGAAAGCAGAAGAAGCCAAGTACAGGCCTGTCCCCAGGGCTCCACATCCCTGTGGGTTGCAGAGCTCAGAACCAGATACCTCCTGCCACTTGGGGAGAAGTCAGAAGAATGGCCACAGACTGATTAAGTCAAGGCCAGGAGTAAATGCTGTGCTTCCACAGAACCAAAACCCCTGATAATTCCAGGGAAAGTACTGGGTGCAAGTAGTAAGAGTGAACATAGGGGTAAAGAAACAGAAAATGACTTATTGCAGTTTGGAATTTGAAACAGATGCCTTTGTAGGGGAAGGCAAAGGGAAGATGTGGATTACCCCATGAGCACCTCCTCTGCATCAGGTATGGCCCTGGGCACTTGCTCTAAATTACCTCTTTAAGATCTTCACTATGATCCTGTAAGCTGGGTAGAATTAGCTACAATTTATTGACAAGGAAATCAAAGCTCAGAAAGATTAAATGCTTGCCTGCCTACGGACAGTCACACGAGTAGGAAGTGGTGCTGAGCTGGGACTGAGATGCATGCAACTTTAAAGCTCATTTTCAATGTTCTTTAGGGATGTATAGATGGAAATACATCAGATGATTCTGTCCTTCTTAACAAGGCCTGCCCTCAGGAGAAACAATTTTATGAAAGCCTAAACAATGGGGAAGGGAAGACTTCCCAGGGAGCTTATCTGGGAAAGGGAAATGCTCAACTCTAGCTGGCTCTAACTTTCCATGTGGGGGAAGGGAAATACCCAACTCCAGTCCCTCCACCCATCCTGTCTCACCTAAGGGAGGAGAAAAACCCTGAGAAACACTAGTGAAGATGACATGTCAAAGGCACAGGCTCATAAAAGACTGAGAACTAGCATAGGACTATACGATGCCTCTCCTCCCATACCTTACCACCACATCACTAAAGACCTATTTCTCATAGTACCTTTCATACAGTACATCATGTCCACCTTGAGATTACAAGGCATACTAAAATGCAAAATACACAATTTGAAGAGACTGAACAAGCATGAAAAACAGAGTGAGATATGGCAGGAATTTGGAATTAATTAGACCAGGAACTTAAAAAAAAAAATCAACTAAGATTTATATGCTAAGGGCTTTAATGGAAAAAGGTGGCAATATAGAAGGACAGATGGATAATGTAAAGAGATGGGAATTCTAAGAATTAAAAAGAAATTCTAGAGATGAAGAACTGTGAGAGAAAAGAAGAGTGACCTGATAGGTCTATTAGTATACTGGACACAGATGAGGAAAGAATCTCAGGGCATCTGGGTGGCTCAGTTGGTTGAGCATCTGACTTTGGCTCAGGTTATGATCTCACAGTTAGTGAGTTCTAGCCCTGCATCAGGCTCTGTGCTGACAGCATGGAGCCTGGACCCTGCTTCAGATTCTGTGTCTCTCTCTCTTTCTGCCCCTCCCCCATTTGCACTCTATCTCTCTCTCTCAAAAATAAATAAACATTAAAAAATTTTTTAAAAAGAATCTCTGAGCTTGATGGCAAGAACATAGTAACAAATATAGTAAATGTTAATCTAACAATATCAATGATCACCTTAAATGTCAACAGTCTAAATATACTACTTACTATCAATGTGGATCAAAACACAGGACCCAACTATATGTTTTCTATAAGAAACCCAAAGACACATATAAATAGAAAGCAAAGAGATGGAGAAAGATCTATTATGCTAATACTAATCAAAACAAAGTAGGAGTAGCTATATTAATTTTAGACTCAGCAGACTTCAAGTAAAACTATAAGGAATAAAGGGGTATTACATAATGATAAATGGGCCAATTCTCAAAGAAGACATAAAAATTCTTAACATATATGCTCCTAATAACAGTGTCACAATAGGTGAGATAAAAACTGATAGAACTGCAAGAAGAAAAAGATAAAGCCATTAGTATAGTTGGACATGTCAATACTCCCCTGTCAGAAATGGACAGATCCAGCAAACACAAATTCAGTAAGGACATAGTTGTACTCAACAACACTATCAATCAACTGAATATGATGGACATCTATAGACTATTTCATCCAACAACAGAAGAATACACATTCTTCTCAAGCTCATGTGTACCTTTCGCCAAGATAAACCATTTTCTGGGACATAAAACACATCCTACCAAATTTAGAAGATTAAAAGTCAAGTGATATCTTCTCTCAGGCCACAATGGAATTAAACTAGAAATCAGTAACAAAAAGATAGTTAGATTATACTTGAATATTAAACACCACAGTTCTAAATAACACATGGATCAAAGAGGAAATCTAGAAAGAAATTTAAAAATTTTTTGAGCTAAATGAAACTGAAAACACAACTTCTCAAAATTTGTGGAGCATAGTGAAAGGGGTGCTCAGTGGGAAATTTATAGCATTAAATGCATAAACTAGAAGAGGAAAAGAGGAATCTAAAAATCAGTAATATAAGCTTGCCACTAAAGAGAGTAGAAAAAAGAAGAGCCAACTGAATCTAAAGTAAACAGAAGAAAAAAATAATAGAGCAAATTAGAGCAAAAATCAATGAAATTAAAAACAGGAAATTAATAGAGAAAGTCAATAAAATCAAAAGCTGGTTCTTTGAAAAGATCAATAAAAGCAGTAAGTGTTTAGCCAGGGTAATATTTTTACAAAAAGAGAGGACACAAATTACCACTATCAGACGTGAAAGAGAAGACATCCTTTGGACATTAAAAGGATAATAAAGGAGCACGATGAACAAACCTGTGCCCATAAATTTGATAACCTAGATGAAATTCACTTCTTGAAAGACAATCTGCTAAAACTCACACAAGAAGAAACAAAATCAATAATTGATAACTCTACAAAACATAAAGCCCTAGGCCCATGTAGGAACAATGCTAAATTCTGTCAAACATTTATGGAAGAAATTGTACTAATCCTCCACAATATTTTCCAGAAGATAGAAGCAAATACTTCCTAATTCATTTTAGGAGGCCAGCATTGCACTAATATCAAACCAGACAACAACATTGCTAGAAAACTACAGACTGCTATATATCATGAACACAGATGCAAATTTTTCAACAAAACATTAGCAAATCGAGTGCAATGATGTATAAAAAGAATTATACACCATGATCGAGTGGGATTTATTCCAGATATACAAGATTGCTTCAACATTAAAAACCTAACTAGTGAAACAAAATGCAATGAATAAAATACTAAAGAAGAAAACTCACACAATCATATCAATAGATGTAGAGAAAATATTTGACAAAATCCAACACCCATTCATGATAAAAGCTCTCAATAAACTAGGAAATAGCCAAGAACTTCCCCAACTTAAGAAAGAATACCCTAAAAAAGCCTTCAGCTACTACCATACTTAATGGTGAGGAACTTGGAAGTTTTCCCATTAAGATGAGAAAAACGTCAACAATGTCTTTCTCATCACTGCTTTTCAATATCATAGTGGAAGTCCTAGTTAATGCAGTAAGACAATAAAAAAAAAAATAAAATGTATACAGATTGGGAAAGAACATAAAACATATAAAACTGGCATTGTTCACAGATGACATGATTGTTAATGTAGAAAATATGAAAGAACTAACAAAAACACTCCCACAACTAAGAAGTGATTATAGAAAGGTTACATAATACAAGGTTAATATATAAAAGTCAATGAATTTCCTATACATGGCAATGAGCGAGTGCAATGTAAAACTTAAAAACGTTACCATTTACATTAGCACTCCCCAAAGTAAAATATTTAGGTGTAGAAAGTTCTAACAATATATGCACAAAATCTATATGAGGAAAATGATAAAACTTTGATTAAAGATATCAAAAAAGAAGTTAATAATTGAAGAAAAATTCTACATCCATGGATAGGAAGACTTGATATTATCTAAATGTCAGTTTTTCTCAAATTGATCTATAGATTAACATAATCTCAATCAAAATTCCTGAAAGTTATTTTGTGGCTATCAACAAACTGATATGGAAGTTTATATGGAGAGGCAAAAGATCCAGACTGATTGATTCAATATTGATGGTAAAAAAGTTGGAGAGAGCTGACACCACCCAACTTCAAGACTTCGTAGAAAGCTACTTTAATTAAGACAATATGATATTGGTGCAAGAATAGACAAATAGATCAATGAAACAGAATAGAGAGCCCAGAAATAGACCTACATAAAGGAAGTCAACTGACCTTTGGCAAAGGAGAAAAGATAGTACAATGGAGAAAAATAATCTTTCAAACAACTATCAGACTTTATACTCTTTACAAAAACTAACTAAAAATGGACTGCTGAATAAAGTGTAAAACACAAAACCATAAAACTCCTAGAAGATAGCATAGGAGAAAATGTAGATGACCTTGGATATTGTGATACCTTTTTAGATATAACAACCAGGCAAGATCCATGAAAGAAATAATTGATGAGCTAGACTTCATTAAAAGGAAAAACTACTCTGTAAAAAAATGCCAGGAGAATGCGAAGAGCTATAGACTGGGAGAAAATGTTCATAGAAGATAAATCTGACAAATGACTGATATCCCAGATAGACAAAGAACTCTGAAAATTCAACAATGAGGAAACAACCAGATGAGAGTAGACAAAAGACCTTAACAGACACCTCACCAAAGAAAATATACAGACAGAAAGTAAGCATATGAAAAGATGTACAATATGATATGTTATTAAGGAATTGCAAATTAAGACAATGAAATACCACTACACCTCTATTCGAATGGCCCAAATCCAAAACACTGACAATACCAAATGTTGACAAGGATTTGGAGCAACAGGAGCTCATGTTCATTGCTGATGGGAAGGCAAAAGAGCATAATCACTTTGGAAGATAGTTTGGTCATTTCTTGCAAAACAAAACATTCATCATACAATCCAGGAATTGAACTCCTTGGTATTTACTCAAATGAACTGAAACCTATGTCCACACAAAAACCTGCACACAGATGTTTATAGCCATTTATTCCTAATTGTTAAAACTTGGAAGCAACAAAGATGTCTTCAGTGGGTTAATGAATAAATAAACTTTGGCACAGCCTAACAGCAGCTTATTATTAAGCACTAAAAGAAAATGAGCTATCAAGCCACGAAAATACATGGAGGAAACAAACTTACATGCATATCATTAAATGAAAGAAACCAATCTGAAAAGGCTACATACTGCATGAGTCTAATTATATGGCATTCTGGAAAAGGCAAAATAGTAAAGGAGACGGTAAAAAGATTAGTGGTTTCCAGACATTGAGGGTGGGGGGAGGGATGAAAAGGTAGAGCACAATGGATTTTTAGGGTGGGGAAACCTTACATGACTTGGCAATTGTGGATATATGTCATTATACGTTAGTCACCCATAGTCAACCCATAGACTGTATAACATCAACAGTGACCCCTAATGTAAACTATTGAGTGATAATGATGTGTCAACACAGGTTCATTGATTGTGATAAACGTATCACTCTAGTGTGGGATGTCCATAGCGGTAGAGGTTGTGAGTTTTTGTGGGAACAGGAGTATATGGGAAATCTCTTTACTTTCTGCTCAATTTTGCTGTGAACCTCAAACTAGTCTGAAGAATATTTTTTTAGTAATAAATAAAATAGAGTATAAAGAGGCTGATCTGGAGATGATAATGGGAGGAGGAACTGGGTCAGAGTTTCAGCTGTCAAAGAAACTCCCCAACCTGCTGCTCAATCTCTATTTATACTTCAGAAAATAGCGATGTTGGCCCTGAACCTCCCATCACTGGAAATCCAGAAGGTTGCTCTCCTTTCTTGACACATTCCTCCTGAAGACATAACTTCCTGACCTTCCAGTCAGAATGAATGTGAGGTACTGGGGTCCCAGTATCCAGCCTGAAAAGGGCGATTCCCTTTGGGAATCCTGCCAGTATAAAGTTGCCTCAATTGAATAACAGGTTATAAATTAACAAAGAAAAGAACCCCCAGGCTCTCACGTCTGCCAAAACACACCATTCCCTGTAAGGTTCCTAAAAGGGACTTAGTGATGTATAGTGAAAGAGCCAACCCCCCACAGCCTTTTCCAGTTTTGAGACACAGACTGGCTGGCCCTCAAAATGTACCACCAGTGCCTTTCCCAGGGGGAGTGCCAGTGTTGTTCTTGGAAGGAGAACTCTTTTCTTTCAGCTCTCTAACCCCCTGCATGCTTCACACAGTCTGTAGCTCCCTCCCCACCCCACACCCCCATCAATAATACAAAACAGACCAATTACCAACAGAAACCCCCGAGAAAAGAGTAAGAATGACGGTGGTTGGTTTGGGGTAGAAAGGATGTTTAGGTTGCTATGGAGTCCAGGGTTTTTCAAAGATTGTATGTCTAAAATCATCACAGGAATAGAAGTATCCTTGTCAGCTGCTGCTGGTTTAAAATCCAGTCACTCAGATAGCCTTACCCATAAAATCACTTCTTGAGGAAGTCTTGGTAACCTAATCCCTAGGAAAGTGGACAGGATCCAGGCACCGGTGCTCTGTACAGAGCCATGTTCTCTCTCTCTCCCACCCTCCGCACGCTCCATGGGAAAAATACAGTATGCTGAGGTGGCCATCCCCTTTGTTTTCTGGAATGATCACTTCACAAACATATCTGAGTCTCCCTGAGAGTACCTATTGTGGCTGCTGTTGTCTCTTTGGGCAGATGTTTTCTATTCCTTCATCCCATTCATTCAGACTTCTGGACATTACTTGTTCTTAGAAGCCATTTCTCTGCTATGTCATCCATACAGACCATTCTGCACTACTCAGGCATTTAGCGACTTTATGGTGTTCTTCCCCCGAGGCACACAAGCAAGAAATAAAGACGCTGTGTGAGAACTGGACAACCGTGGAATAGAATCCTATTCAGGAATGGGGACGGAGTCGTAAAGACTCTGGGGGCGGTGGAGGAGGATCCACTGTGCAGAATAAATGAAAGCCTTTACTTACAAACACATCCATGAGCAGGTGTTCCAGCGTCACTTCAAAGTCTTCCAGTTTGGCGGCTAGAGTCATAACGAATGCTCCGATTTGCACTTAGGCCCCGGGGGTGGCCCGAACCTGCTCACTCCTCAGCTCAGAAAACACGGCTGGTGTCAAATTTAGTCACAGGCAGAATGGGCACTAGTAGGACGCTGAACAGAGCATCGCAGACCGCCCTGATGGTGCTCTGTAGCCAGAGATCTTTAAGGGTTAAAAAGGAAAAAGCTGTACTAATGGCACTAGGGGACCACAATGGGTGCAAAGTGATGTCACCAGGTGAAGAATCCAGCCCCCGCCTGCTCTTTACAGCCTCCTGGTCTGAGGTGCTGTGTGAAACACGGGAAACCCCAATAGTGGGCGAAAGAGAAGGCACCGGGGAGATGGTGACAGGCGCAGTGAGAGAATGGAAGAAGCCGTCTGACTCTGATATTTATAGGGCCACATGTTTTTGACTCTAGCCTATTTCTCAGTTCATTTCTGACCTTTCATAAATGGCCAAGCACACTGGAGTGTATTGTAGAGCGGGGGCAGTGGGTCCCACAGAAGTTGGCTGTGACCAATGTTAGGGCAATTCACACAGACACGCCATCAATAGTTCTTTGTGGAAAACCCATCAGACCTTGTTCTGTACACGACGACAGAAAAGCACATAGTCTTGTGAAAAACAAGGAAACGAAAGTTGTGGGGGTACTAAATTTTTCCTCAGAATATTATTAGATCCTTACACTCTACTCCGTTCTCTGTCCTCCCCACCCCCTCTCCTGCAAGAGTCGATAAACATCAAGGAAAAAATTTAATCTCTGTGTCAATTCCTCAAGCTTCTGCCAGTAAAGAACATCTACTATATCTTGCAAATGTCACCTCTCCGTTTTGGCCTTCAAAGTCTGACATTTTTTTTTCTTGCCTAAAAGATTTTAAAATTGTGGTAAAACACACATAACGTAAAATTTACTGTCTTCATTGCACGAAGTGTAAAGTGTGAAGTACATTCGGATTGTTATAGCACCAATCTCTGATCTCATCTTACAAAACTGAAATTCTGTACCTGTTAGACAAATCACCATCTCCCCCCTTCTTCCCAGCCCTGGGCACCCACCATTCCATTTCCCATCTCTATGGATCTGACTACTCTCAGTACCTCATATAAGTGAGATTATACAGTACATATTTTGTACCCAGTCCTTTTGTGTCTGGCTTCTTTCACTTAGCATGTCTTCACGGTTCATCTATGTTGTAGCCTATGTCAGAATTTCTTTCCCATATAAGGCTGAAATCTTATATCCTAAGAAAGACCCCTGGTTTGGACAATTTTTCAGGCCTGAGAAAATCTCTCAGGAACACTTGGCAGTCAAATCTTTAGTGGCGATTCCTGCTGTGATGGTCCTAACCAAAACAGCCTTGGTCTGCAAATGAGTTCTGTCCTGTTCCCTAAACAAGCCGAATGATGCATGGACAGTCTAGTTTTTGACTCTACACAGGGTGTGACATATTGATGTCAGAGAAGAGGGTGCCCCGCGTGAAATTGAGGAAATACAAAAAGTTAAAACTTTCCCTCTTGTTGTCAGACCTCTATTCTCAAGTGGGAACAATTGACACTCTCCAATTTAGTATCTTTCCATGAATTTCCATTTTCCCAAAGGAGATACAGATCCCCTTGATTCAGTATTTAACATTTAAACCAAGCAACTGCAATGTAAACGACAAGGGGAAAAATGATAAAAAGTATCTTACTATTTCTAAAGAGGATTTGGAGTCTGTCAGTAGTTTAGCTTGACAGTTGGTCATAAATTGTATGTAAATATTCTTTTTGAGTTATGGATTCAATTCTGTTTGGGGGTCTCTCATAGAGGAATTCGAGTAGCTTCATGACAGGCATCTCTGTTTAGGCAAAGACACCAGGGAGAGGGAGGCAATGCTGTGATGAATGGCCCCAGTAGCCAAGAATGTACAGAAAATATATTTCCCGGATGGATGAATTCATATTCACAGAACATCCTATCAGACATTTACCATGTCTGCAACTGGTACAGTGAGTAGAGCAAACACTGTCTTCAACAAAGACTCAGTACAAGCTGACTTCTTGCCATGCAACTGCCATCTTTTGTTAAAACTATGGCTGTCCAGAAGATACTAGAAAAGCTAGGTGCCTTCTCTCACCAGGTGAGAGCGTTGGGTGAACAAGTGGCCATACGACTAGGAGACCATTGGGGAAGACAGGTGTATACATAGATGCCATACTGTTTTGGTCTCCTAGGAATCACAGGAGAGCTTCCAAAGTCAGGTTTTCTATAGCCTCTCTCTTTATGAATTGAATTTGGACAAAGTGTTTCAAATATCTGGAATTTTGTAAAAGGTATACTTGTTTCTTTCATTAATTTCTTCCTGAGATGGACAAGGGATCAACCAATGGAGAGCAGTTAATTTTTTCATTTAAGGCAGGCAGTCTCCCAGCCCCAGCAATGAGTTTACATGGTGTTAAGAAGTAGGCAGTGGCTTCTCAAGAATATAAAACAGCAGATTTCAGGGACAAGAAACTGTGCTTAATTTGAGCCATGTGAGTGGTTAGTATTCTTGAACTAGGACCCTGAGGAGGATTTGTTGAGAATACCCTGCTTTTAGGAACAAAACCATTTTCACGGTTTCCAAAGAGGAGAACTTGACCAAAAGGAAGTTAGCATGAAGAGAATAAGGAAATTGGTATCGGGCTGTGGATATCACCTATAAGAGACATTTATTTTGAGTTTCAGTGTTAGTAGATGATATGAGCCCTGTGAAGTAGGTGTGTGTACTCTAGACACAGAGGACCACACCGCTCTTGGGGGGCCTGGGGGGAGAGCTGTTCATACAGTACTATAAGTCAAGTTCACTGGCATCAGTGCATATGAGAAGCTAGTGAAGGATGGCTTTGGTAATTGAAGGTGGAGATTTTTTTTAGCAACTCTATTCTGTCTATATAAGACATATTTTTGTTAATGATGGAGAAGTTTTATTGATGCTAGTATCAACTCTGAACATTTCTATGTTCATTTATTCATGCATCCTTTCTACAAACACTAATTCAGCACCTGGGCCAGAGAGTGGGGTTATGGGTGCTCATGCTGCTAGGAAGATTAAGACACAACTCTCCCTTCAAGACCTTATAGTCTTGAGAAGGCACAGCGAGATGTGTTGGTGTAATTCTATACTATTCTTTTATGAGTCTATGAAAGAGGAGTATACTTCCTTGTCAGGTGCCCTTATTCTGGGACTTGCAGGGTGGGGGAGGGCTCAGTGATAAAGAGATAAAGGAGAGTGTCACTTCTACCCTATGGGAAAGGCAAGGATAAATGAGTGCAGTGTAGAGTACACATCCAGATGGATTTATAGCAATAAGTGGCAAGGACATGGCTGGGGGCAGTGGTGGATGGTAGGGGTCTGAGCCCAAAGACTAAATTCCATTTGAGAAGGTAGCAACCAAGATCTCAAGATTCTCAATACAGGATCGTAATACCATCCCACAGACATGCCTTTGATGGTATAAATCTCAATTGGGGAGAAAACAATACACTTGATAGCAGTTGATCAAAGCTCCCTGGCCATCTGAGAAGGATCTGACATGCACCACTGGGCTGAGGCTCCCCAAGTGAGAGCAAGGAGTCGGCAATACACCTGAGATGGGAGGCAAATGCTACAATTCATTCTGCAACTGGAATTAAAACATGGGTACATATGGCTTTACATTTTGAGTTTCTTTCTGTTTGAATTTTGAGTGACCATCTTCTTCCCTTCTGTCTAAGAAAAATCTCCCCAGTAGGGCTCAACATTTCGATGATAGAGTTCAATAAAGGGAACGTTTTCGGAAAGTGGGAATTTGGCTGAATTCTCTGTACAGCCATGTAGATAGGCACCCCTCAGTCTCCCCAGGGGACCTGTGGGCAAAGCATCTTTCTAGAGAGTACTGTTTTCTGCAGCCCTGAAAACAAACTGTCTACTTCAAAAGCTTGAATCTTTATGACGGCGAGGGCTGTGGTTCAACTAGACCACAGTCCAATTCATATCAAGGTACCTCTGTTACATACAATGATAAGCAAGCTCAAGGCAATAGGTAATTGAAGAGGCAAAAATGTTTTTCTGGGAAGGTCCTTCTCTACACCCTAGAGCAGCGATTTTCTATTCAATAAAACCATTTATTTAAAGGTCAGGTACAAAGGAATAGATCAGACCCCCATTCATTGATCAGAATTGGTCATTGAGACAACCTAGACACCATTTTAGTGCCTCAATTGGTGAATCTAAGAATTTTGATCCAAAAATGAAATAATTACCATGATATTTTTTAAAAAGCAAAATCACTGACGTTTATCTTGATTGCTCAATTATGTCCCACAGACCCAGTTTCTAGTGCAAAAAAACCCCGACAATAAGTGTAAAAGCGACTCATATCCACATCCTATCCATGTACTTCTCTGTCAAGCTTCACCTTAAAACCAGAAAAAGAGGATTTTTAATGACATCATTCTTGTTTAAGTAAACCAGACTCTCGTGATGGCCCTACAGACAGCTGCCTGTCTGGGTCTAGTTATAAAGGCTCGCCTGTCTGCTCTAGCTGTCTCCCAGAGGACAGACGTGTTAATTTAAAGGTTTGTCTCTATAGGGTCCCTGGCAGGCTGGCACAGCAGCGGGTCAGGCCACTGGTGTCAGCAGACCACGCTCTCAGTGGCTGCTCACCCTTCCCATGTTGGTGTCAGACGGCTAACACAACCAACCTTGTCTTCCCTGTTCACAATGCATTTTCAATTTTGACAGCCTCTCTGACCAGTACAAAGGCTCTATTCCTCTACATCTGTCCCCCCACCCCCACCCCAATCCGCCCATCTCTCCCACCTGCACCCCCTGCTTGGTCACAAGGATGACTCTGAAGACTTTCTAAACGAACAGGCAGTGAAATTCGTGTCAGGCACGTGCCGGAGTGCCTTGGGTTCATGATGCAGAGAAACACATAATAATTTGCTTGATCTCTCAGTCTTGCCACCTGTCACTTGCTCTACAACTTGAAGTAATAGAAGCTTGGGGAGGTTCTGAAATCAGCCCCGGTGGGTGAGGGGGTGGGCATCGGGGAAATGCCAAGAACAACCACCTCGGCTCCTCCAGCTGTGTTTTCTAAGGCACCTCACTTTCTGAAGTTGAGAAGCAGTTTGGGAAACACAGATCTTTACCACCTTCTCCCGAATCTTTTATGGCTGTTTTCAATGACTCTCATCTGTAAAAGTGTAAAAGCACAGGATTTAAAGATTTCCATGCCTGCCATGCATTCCGTATCTTAAATGAGCACCTGTGAGCACAGGAACCATGTGATGGTTACTAGTTGCTAAGGACTGAATGTTTACGTCCTCTCCAAACTCACAGGTGGGAAACCTAATCTCCAATGTGATGGTATTTCCAGGTGGGGGCCTCTGGGAGATGATTAGGTCATGAAGGGGGCGGGGAGTCCTCATGAATGCAATTAGTGTCCTTATAAAAGAGGCCCCAGAGAGCTCCCTCGCCCTTTCCTTCCGCCATGTGAGGTCATAGCTAGAAAGTTGTCTATAAACCAAAAAATGATAAGACTATGAAGCAGGAAGTGTGTCCTCACTAGATGCCGAATTGGCCAGCGCCTTGATCTTGGACTTCCCAGCCTCTGAGAAGTAAATTTCTGTTGCTCATTTCCACCAGCCTGTGGAATATTGTTAAAGCAGCCTGAACAGACTAAGGTACTACTGTTACGTATATTACATGAGTAAGAAGTTGGCTCAGTTGGGTCACTGCCCAAACGAGTGAGTCTGCTCCTGGTAAGAGAATATCCCAGGGAGAACCACCATCCATTTTAAGTGACTCTGACTTGGATTGGGTTTTCTATCCCCAAAAGCCTTTCTTATGTTGCCCTAGAATGATAAATGACTCTTAATCCTTTCAGTCAATGGCCTTTTGTTATAATGACTCTTTCATCATGTCCCTTACTGTCCTCAAATGAAATCATGGATAATATAACCGACCTACACATGTTATTTAAAAAATACCAACACAACTCTGCTATGTAAACAAGCAATAAAATGAAAGTAATCTATAAGGAAATATCACATAGCGCTATTCATAAATGTCTTTGTATAATGCAAGTACACCAGAAAACACAGTGAACTTAATCACCGTGAATGCAACAGATCCAATACAAACTGACATCAGCCTGCTCCCCGTGTTGTCAGGGTGGTGGTCTGCCTCCCACCACCTCCCCTCTCCCATCTGTTGCTGGAGGACAGCCTCCCTGGGCTTGACACTGAGAACAGGAGAGAGGAGAATATGGAAGTAAGGAAATAGGGCTGTGTGTGTTTGAACGGAGGAGAATGGTGTTTGGGACTCATGCACATCCTGATGAGTCTCAGTAACTTGGCAGCTTCTTGTTCCAGACCAACTCAAGAGTGATTTGAGAGGCTGTAATCGTTACCAGACAGGCCTGGGACAGAACTGAATATATACTCATCTCCAGTGTATTCTTGAGATACCATGTCCCTGATTAGCAGGAGCTCTCTAGTGTAACTTGAACACGTTTCCATTTGGACCCTAGGGTCCTCCACTAAGGACAGGCCAGGAGGCTATGGCGCTTGATCTTGAATTTTAATTTTGACTCTTCCCTGGTGCTCATCAAAATACCTGTGTAGTATTGTGCATGTCCCAAGCAACGGAGATGGCTGGGCTGTCAGTAGTCATGGTAGGTTAGCATCACACGAGTGAGGCTCTGTGAGAGTTCATGGTGAGCAGAATCCTGAAAGCCTGGCTCCTTGTTGTTGCTCTATCCTTTCTCTTGCAAGACCCTGTGTTTTCCGCACATCGTCTCCAGAACTTGGAAGAGCATTCCTGGTACAGCTGGCTAAAGAACGGCAATGGAAGAATGGCTCTTGACATCGTACTCTCGTGTGATTAATATAATCCCATCGCTGAGAAAAATGAAGCTTTCACAAAGCAATAAGATGAATATTTTTGTTACAGATACCCAGAAGGGGTACAGATGCAGGGCTATGGGTGGTCTCTACCCACACCTCAGAGCTCTAATCAAGGTTAGCTGGAGTGCTGTCCTGGACAAGAGAAGGATGTGAATGACCTGAATTTATCTCACAAAGGTAGGACTGCTCCAGAGACCAGGCTCTGACATCCTAACTCAGGCCATTCTTTGAAGGGAAGAGGGCTCATTTCTTTGTGGGTTCTCTGAACCCACAAACTATAGTTCCTTGGGTGATTTCATAATAGGGAGATAGTCTGCTAAGGCAGGTGCATTGAGGAACTCTTCACTGATCTTCGTGAGCCTTAAAACAGAGTCCAGAGTCCAAAACATTCAGGTGTCTTAGAGCCTACATTTTTTCTGAATCCCATTTCATGTTACACTGTGCACTGATAAGAGTAGAATGAAATCTATTTCTAAACATGGTAAAAGGAAAAGCCCACTGGTCACATCAAGATGACAAGGCATTAAAGTGTGGAAACTTAAGTAGCAGTTGCTCTATTGAGTATACTATTAATTATGATACATAAATATAAAAATTTCCACTTGCTACATGACTCGTCCCAAGTTATTAGGGCTGCCTCCATAATTAATATTGCTTCTCTCACTTTTTCCATAAAGATCTTTGGCTTAAGACGGAGAGTGAATGACCCAAGACCTTATCCCACTGGATAAGCCAGGATTTGGTGTAACTAGGTTTCCATCTGGTTATCAGCAGGCTGGCTGGTTGGAACTGGAAGTCACAGGCATAGTGATGACAGGGAGGTCTTCCCAATGTCAAGTTCGTACTTCTTCCTGCACAGGGAGGCTGTCCCAGGGCAGCTGAGGCAGGAGTGACACTGGGGTCCCCAGCCTGTAACTTTAGGATCTCAGCCTCCTTGGCTCAGTTTCCTCATGGGTCCAATTCCAGGCAGAGACAAGACAAAGGTTTCTAGATGTTGGGCATTATGGAACAGTACAATTTGCACATCAAGTTAAATATTGGAAGGACTAAGGTACAGTTGCCAAAATACTAAGTTGGGGCATTAAAAAAATAAGTGGGGTGCCTGGGTGGCTCAGTCAGTTGAGCGTCTGGCTTTGGCTCAGGTCATGGTTACACAGTTCATGGGTTCAAACCCTGCGTCAGGCTCTGTGCTGACAGCTCAGAGCATGGAGCCTGCTTCAGAGCCTGGAGCCTGATAGTACATCAAGCCCTATCTCTCTCTCTCTCAAAAATAAACATTAAAAAGATTTTTTTTTAAAAAGTAACAAAAACAAGCCAGCTATCTTAGTGGGTTAAGTGTTGTTTCTTGACTTTGGCTCAGGTCACGATCTCATGGTTCATGAGTTGGAGTCCAGTATCGGACTCTGCACTGTCAGTGAGGAACCTGCTTGGGATTCTCTCTCTCCCCTTCTCTCTGCCACCGGAAGCTCATGCACATGCATGCACAAGCTCTCTTTCACTCTCTCTCAAAATAAAAAAAAAAACATTAAAAAACCCAAGCCAGTTATCACCTGCCATCACCATGATTTTATTAAAGCCATTTCAACACACAGCAAAAATAGAAGAGATATCATCTCAAATTTTAAAATGGAAGTCAGTTGGATGGCCTCTTGTCTGGGCATATTTTCTGCTCTGCTACAGGGACTTTATTTCAGGCCTGTGCAGATCAGGGACTGGGGCCTGGAGCCAGCAAAGGGGAGAGTCCTCAGCTTCAATTCAGGTCTAGTGCCTGCCATGCTGTCTCTAGTTTTTGGTGTTATCCTTACTGCTACTTGCTACTAAAACAGATAGAAGACACGCAGAAGTGAGCGGATGGCGAATTGCTGGAGGAAGAACCATGTGATTTACCCCTCACTAGCTCACGTATTATTGAGAACAGCACCGGGGAGGCAGGGGGGAAAGCCTAAATGAACACTCTGCCTTCACTCTGAGAGGCGTGGAGAAGCGACGAAGCCAGACCAAGAGCGAGCAGAGTGATGCTTATTTCACTTCTTCATCAACATACATCCTTGCAGGCTTATTCTGGAACCCACACAGTGCTCTGGGAGTTACAAGCCTCACCATGATGAAGACTCTTCTCTAAGCAAGTGCCTGGGAAGGAGCAACCTGATTTCTGTCCACAAACTGAGACCCTCTGTTTTGAAACTCCTTTTGTTAGTGGTTTTGAATAAATGGTATACACAGATGATACAACGTTAAAAAGTAACAAGAGAGTACAAATACTCAGTCTCTTTTATACCTCTGACTTATGGCCACTCAGTTCCTACTAGAGACAATCACCTTTACTACTTCTGGAGATGTTCTAATCAGATTCAGACATAAAATATTATCATTTGGTAATGTGATATATCCAAATGGCATATATGTAATATATGCCACAAATATTTACAGCTGTAAATAGTAAGCATTTCATTGTCTGGAAGGTTTCATTTAACCTCTTCCCTATTGATGGGTATTTGAATGGTTGCTGAGGCAACACGAAAATGCAGTTTGCCCACGTGCCAGCAAATTTTTAAGATAGACTTCCAGAAGTGGAATTGCTGGCTCTAAGGTCATGTACATTTTTTTAAAAAACTGATAAATTTTACCCTCTATAGAGTTTTACCAATTTATATTCCCACAAAATGGGAGTGTGCCTGATTCCTGACACCCTCAGCCACAGGGCCTGAGAGCTAGCTTTTGAATCTTGTGATGTGAAAAATGGCATCACGTTTTATTTCCACTTAAAATCTCCTTTAATGAGTGAAAATACTGTTCACAAAAATTCCCTAATACTAATTCCCTTTTTTTAAACCAAGGCTTTCTTGATCCAAATGGGTCCAGCTGTGTCTCATAAACATTCCAGTAATGGGCATACACTAATGATTAGCAACAAGATGTTAGACCCATCTACCCACTGAAGTCCACATTTAAAGGCAATTTAAGAGAATCTTTATTAATGGTTCCCTTATGCATCTCTGGAGTGCACAGCCCAAAACACACCTGTTGGGATGAATGAAAATTAAAACCACACTAAGCAAGAACAAAGGGTAATTCATCCAAATATTTCCTCCTTGGCCTTGAGAGGAGATATCAAAGCAGTGAAAAGACTGAATCTTGACAGACTTTGGACCATGACACTGATCAGATGTGGACTGTACAAAATTGATAACAGTTGTCAGCTACTCGATTTCAAATCAACCAAACTCTGAAGCTAATCTCTTAGAGGATCAGCGTTGTAGGCAATAAAGGTCCTCAGAATCTCCACTGTGTGCCAAGATATATGAGCGTCAACAGCTCTGAGCACGGCTGCAGGTTGCCTGTGACTTTGTGGAACAGACTTGTTGCCCATGACTTTTATTGGCAAGGCTGATCCTATTGCCTCACTAAATTTACGATGGTCCTCTATTTTATTCTGTTGCTAATCTCTGCTTAGATTTCCACTTACTCTCAAGGTCGTGAGCTGTGTTTGGACAAAATGATGATAATACTGACCTTCAGGATACCATTTCTTGAGCATTTTTGAAAGGGGCAGTGTAGACCCCATTGATTTCTTGGATATGTAAGAAATCATTAGAGACTAGCAGCCAACAAACTAGTTAATTTAATTCATTTAACTTAATTTAAGCATATTCAATATTTACCAAGCTTGTTTTCTATTGAATTTGCATCGAGGCTGTAGCGATTTTGTCATAATATCACAAGCATTGAGTTATTAATCCTGTGGCTGGAAATATTTAGACTCATGAATTGTTAGACTATTTTATAGAATATGACCTGCACTTAGACCATTTACTCCTCTTGTTCTTTAATAATAACCTTTTTGTTCACAAGGGGGTAGATGTTGTATACACTACAGGTGAGGCAGGTCTTCCACATTTAAATTTGCATTTCTAAGTAAGATGTTACTGGTTGCTCCCTTGCATATCTACATCTATTATCTATTATCTAGCTACCTAGCTACCTACCAGTCTATCACCCATCTAGTCTCTATTCTGGGTCGGGCACTATTTCAAGTGCCTTACAGCTATGAACTTATTTAATTCTTACAGTAGCCTCGTCAGGTGGTTATCATTTTTCCATCCCGTTTCACAGATGGGGAAACTCAGGAACAGAGAGGTTAAGGCACTCAGTCATAGTCATGCAGCCATTCAATGATGCAGTCTGAACACGAGATCAAGGCTCCTGGTCCCAGAATCCATGATACGACCATACACTGGCCTGTGTGTGTACGGCATTCTAGACTTGTGAGCAATCACTTGTCCCGTCACTGAGGGAAAATCATTCTTCTGTTGAACGCAACAGAGAGCGCTCTCGTGAGGAAGCAGAGCTGGTTAAGAAGTGTGTGCGGTGGGGGGTGGGTTTACTGGAAAATATCTGGTACCCATTTACAAGATTCTCTTAATAGCATCTCCATTGTGTCATGGAGAGAATCAATAATGGTACTAAAGGAATTTAGTTGAAGTGAATGTTGGAGCAAAGAACATACAGTGATGTAATTCTTGAAGTTGGGGGAGGAGTGTAACATTCATCTGAGTCTGAAAACAAGGGAACAGCCCCCTGGGCCTTGGCCTCAGTTGGTCTGTCTGCCTAAGGCCAGCTCAGATCCAGTGGCCCAGATCCAGATCTTCTATCTCCAGGTCCCATGCTTTTGCTTTCAGCCTTGGCTGAGAGGACTGTGGACTCTTCAGACATCACACATTAACTCAGGCATCTCCTTTCTCTCTCTGCAAATGTGCTTCTTTACAGGCACTGGCTGAGGTCAGTGGGAGACGGAGTTCAGCCCTGCAGTGGCCACTGTTCCGCCTTCCTCATGCAGGGGTTTCCTGTAACGAGGTGCTGACGGAAGGTAGTTGAGAAAGAAATACTCAGGGTTGAGGGGCAGAAATGGCAAGGTGGCTTACCAACAAGCCTATAGCAGCACACTTCTCTAGGCTTCGAAGCAACGTGCACTGGGCCTTCAGAGTGGAATAACTGTTTTGCTTCCTCTTAATTAAAAGAATTATATGACTCCCTTGCGAGGAAGCAAATGACTTATTTTATCATAATTAAGCTTTTTGAATAGCAACTTGCAGTGCTTTGAAACAGTCATGGAGTCTGTGGAGTTACACTCGATTCCTTTTTTCGTTTTGTTTTGTTTTCATGCTGAAATTGGGCAATTAGAACACTTCTTCTTTCTCCAAATGAAACAGAGCTCTTTCTGTCCTTCAAATTCTTCAGAGCTGCTTCTTAAGGAAGCCTAACAGCTTCCTTACGACGGTTTCCAAAAAGCCTTTCTTATGACATTCTTTGAGAAGCCATGCTCTGTTGTAGCCTTTCCAAAATTTCAACATTTTATTTACAGATTAAATTTCCATCCTTACAACTGGGACTAATTCAAAGTCCTTTTGTCTGTTTATCAGTTAGTTTTCTGCACCCAAAGGGAAGCACAGCACAGTCTTCATACCTGAACTATTTTGTTAAACAAGACTTAAAATTAGGAACATATCCAAATAAGTTCCATATCTAGGCATATATGCAAAAGAAACATGTCCATGTGGGCACCAAAAGATACACCCAGGGATTTTCATAGCAGCATTATCCATAATCGCTCCAGAATGAAAACAATCCAGACGCCCATCAGAGGTCAAAGAGAAAAATACATAGTTTATTCATACTGCATAATCACATAATGGAATAAAATATATCAATAAAAATGAATGACCCTCCATTGCATTCAAGAACATGAGTAAATCTTTTATTTTTAAATGATGGAAGCTAGACACAAAAGGGTATGTATAGTGTGGTTATATTTACATAAAGTCAAAAGCACTGAAAATCTTAAAGGTATAGAGACAGGATAAGACTTAGAAAAGTATTTATTTATTTAGTTAGTTTACTTATTTGTTTTGAGAGAGACAGAGATGGTGTGAGTGGGGGAGCGGTAGAGAGAGAAAGGGAGAGAGAGAGAATCCCAAGTAGGCTCCTCACTGTCAGCGCAGAGCCCAATGTGGGGCTTGGGCTCATGAAGCCATGAGATCATTCCCCGAGTTGAAAACAAGATTTGGATGCTTAGCCAAATCAACCAATGAGGCACCCCTTTTTATTTATTTTTAAAAAGTTTATTTATTTATTTTGAGACACAGAGAGAGCAGAGGGGCAAAGAGAGAGGGAGAGAGGGAATCCTAAGCAGGCTCTGCACTGTTGGTGCAGAGCCCCATGTGGGGCTCAATCCTATGAACTGTGAGATCACCACTTTAGCTGAAATCAAGTGCGAGAGGCATGGCTGACTGAGCCACCCAGGAGCCCCAAAAAACTTTTTTAAAAAAGATACTTTTACTTACAACACGTTACCATGTTATCTATGTATTAAAAAGAATGTTTTCTTAATCAAAAAACTTGAATATATAACATTGAAGTTGCCGATGATTGAATACAAATCTATTTCTGAGGGATTTTCTTTTTATGAGTCCTTTCCACCATATAGTCTGTTATTTTATTTAGGTTTTTACATTTTAGAGAGAGAGTGGTAGAGGGAGAGAGAGGATATTAAGCAGGCTCCATGCCTCGCTCAGAGCCGGATGGGGGGTTGATCTCATGACCCTGGGATCATATTCTGAGCCAAAATCAAGAGTCAGACATTCAACCAACTGAGCCACCCAGGCATGCCTATTTCATGTTATTTTGTGAAGACATTCTAAAATTTGCTGTGCTGTGTGGTATCAAGTTAATATTCAAAGGAATTGTCCTAGAAAGTGCGTTTATATTTTAGCAAAGGATTAAGCCACAAGCTTTATCCACAAAACTATTCTTTCCTTCCCCTTTCTACCTCAGTGCCTGCCCACTTGTTTCCTCAAGTCTCCCATTGTCTTTACCATCCCCTCTCTTCCTCTTTGATGTGCAATCGAGCTGTTCTCCCCAGTGCCTTCATCTGCCTTCCGCACACATCCCCTCACCACCTGGGATTTTATCCACTCTGATGATAGTTTCTCTAACTCCTTCTGCTGCATTGTTCCAAAATCTCCACTACTTGCTCTAACCCTTGTTCAGCCCTCTGACCTCGAACACCCAGCTGCCTGGAGAGCCAAAGACAGCTATATCTCGTGCCAAAATTACCCAATAAAACAGAACATCAAACTAATTTCTCACTCAACTAGCTGTGGCTTTCTGTTGGTTATTCAGGTTGAAAAGACCACCACTCACCCTGGTCCCCAGCCCCCATCTCTGGGTTGCCTTGAACTTCCATCCTCCCCATTTCCACTCTGCCTTTTCCATTCTCTCTCCTCTTCATCTCCAGTGTTGTTACCATCTTGGGCCTTCATTGTTTTATTGGCTGCCTTCAGCTCCTCACTGATCTCACTATTGCAAGTCTCTCTCTCCCCATGCTAATTCTTCCTACTTTTGGCTACTTGACTGTGTTGAGTAGTGTCCCCCCTCAAATTCATGTTCACCAGGGACCCCATGAATGTGATCTCATTTGAAAACAGAGTCATTGCAGATGTTATCAAGTCAAGATCATCCTGTATTAGAGCAAGCCCTAAATCCAATACCATTGGTGTCCTCATTAGAAGAAGCAACTTTGACAGAGAGACACTATCACACACAGAGAGAGAATACCATGAGAAGGGAGAGACAGAGATTGGAGTGGTGTGTGTACAAACCATGGAATACTGAACATTGTCAGCGGCCATGAGAGAGGTACACAACAGATTTTCCCTGAGAGCCTTCAGAGGGAGCACGGCCCTGTCGACATCCAGATCTCAGAGACCTCCAGCATCCACAAGTGTCAGAGAGTAAATTTGTGTTGTTTTAAGCCACCCAGTTAGGTACTTCATTATGGCAGTCTTAGTAAAGAAATAAAGCCGCCACCACAGTCTTCATAAAATACTGCTTTTAACCACAATACATCTCTGTTCCAGGACTTTCAATGCTTCCCTCGTGTGTACTAAATTAATGTAAGTGATTAATCTACGTTAATTTAAGTGATGCCTTTACCAGTCCATCTGCTATTATAACTTCATGTAAGTTCTGCCTCAGCCTAACAAATCTGCTTGCTTCATCTCTTGCCAGTACCCACCTGCCTTTTCCTCACCATGTGCACAACATCTGATGGGACTTCACCCTTTGACTTCTTCCTGTGGAAATTGTGCTACTTTTTCAAGGTGTTCAAATGTTACTATCTTCATAAAGCATTCCTCAGGGAGGTGTGTATATTCTCTCTTTTTAAAAAAATTTATTTATTTTGAGAGAGAGAGAGTGTGTGTGTGTGTGTGTGAGTGTGAGCAGGGGAGGTACAGAGAGAGCGGGAGAGAATCCCAAGCAGGCTCCATGCTATCAATGCAGAGCCTGATACAGGGCTCAGTCCCACAAATCATGAGATCGTGACCTGAGCTGAAAGCAAGAGTCAGATGCTTAACCGACTTAGTCACCCAGGATCCCCTATTCCCTTTGTTAACACCCACAGTTAACATCTCTGTTATACAGTGATTGCATTTTGCTGGTCTTATGGTGATTTCTGTATTTGAAACAAATGTATTATGAAATGTTTATGGCATGAAGATAAATAAATGGTATTTAGCTAATTGGATCACTGAAATATACTTTCAAGTTTTCTAACCAAATACTGTACATCTTTTGGATCACCAGCTCTGATGTATCCTGGCATACACACAAATTATGATTCACTTTCCTTGACACATTGGTTGAAATAATTAAAATAGTTGCTTAAGACACAATCAAACTTTACAACCTCTACTGTGCTATAGTTATCTCACTGATTAGGAGTTGTGACACTTTCTTCTGCATAAAATCTTGGGGTTAAAGCTTGTTAAGGGAATAAGAAGTACTATTTTCTTCTTTTCTGTTTGGCTAAATGAATGTTTTCAACATATGATTAATTTTTTTTTTTAATGTTTTATTTATTTCTAGGAGAGAGAGAGAGACAGCGTGAACAGGGGAGGGTCAGAGAGAGAGGGAGTCACAGACCGAAACAGGCTCCAGGCTCTGAGCTGGCAGTCAGCACAGAGCCCGACGCGGGGCTCGAACCCACGAACCGCGAGATCATGACCTGAGCGAAAGTCGGACGCTTAACCGACTAAGCCACCCGGGCGCCCCAACATATGATTAATTTTATAAGTGATTATTTTTGAGAGAGGGACAGAGCATGAGTAGGTAAGGGGCAGAGAGAGAGGGAGACACAGAATCTGAAGCAGGCTCCAGGCTCTGAGCTGTCAGCACAGAGCCCAACACAGGGCTTGAACTCACAGACTGTGAGATCATGACCTGAGCCAAAGTCGGACTCTTAACCAACTGAGCCACCCAGGTGCTCCTCAACGTACTATTAAGAAGACACCAGGCAACATACAGAGCTATTCTGTAACTTTTTTTGAAAAAGTCTTTTCCCATATTAACTGAGTCCAAACAGCTCAATTTTTAAGAAAACTCAAGGCAAAACTATCCTAATGCTTGTTAATACCAAGGCGGAGGTCATTTTCAGCCTTACTGGTTTCCCTGGTGATCTTATTCCTGGCCCCAGCCTTTCTGATTCCTGAATTGAGAGAGGAAATCATTTCTCTTTGCTTGGGGCAATGATCAGGCCCTGACTTTTGTGCTCACAGCTAGAACGCTTTAATGGGCAGGACTCCAGTATCCTGCCCGGTTTTGTCCTGGAGCAGCCTGAACACTGGGGAAGGGAATGATTTGTGGCTACTCTAATGAGAAAAATCCCACCAAGTGGTAACTGCCACTATTGTGAAGCATGCTCATCAGGGCTGCTTGCTGGAGGTTATCTGGAGAAGGGAAAAAGTGATGTCATTATAGGCTGTGGAGTTATATCCTGGGACTATGCTATCCATATTCCTTCCAATTTGTCAAGAGGTTCAATGATTGGGATTCTGTCTCCACCATCATGCTCAGAATATTGTGAGATAACCATCTGTGAGGCATAGTGATGTCTTGATCTGAACAGAATTTGGATGACTTATGTTAAAATTTTAATTCCATTAAATAGATTCATTGAGTAGGGAATAGATTCTCTATGGTGGAAATATGTCATTGCAAATTATTTTGTTTCAACTTCTTCATCCTTTGCAATTTTGTTTTTATTGTTGTCATTGCCTTGTGGAAAAAATGTGAAGAAGAACTCTTGGTTCCTTAGGAGTGAAGGTTGCCTATAGATTCTAATGCACATTGGCTGTGGCAGACCAGTATCTCACAGTGAAGCCCCCAAACAATAGCATTGTCTTGGAGGTAAAAGGAGCCCTTCATATGCCCATCTACCAGCATGTCATCGATGCACATTCTCTGCCCTCTTCTTGTCCCCTGATGGGAATGTAATATTTACCCTCAAGGAGTTCTGTAAGAATTGACCTTTGTGGAGATTTCTGGAGTGGCATCTAAATGTGTTACAGGAAGCAGAAGTTCCAGGCTTTGTGCACTGCAGACCACCCCAGAATTTGGCCCAGAGCTAGACATCCCATCCATCTAGGACAAAGTGGCAAGCTGTCTTCAGGAGCCCAAGGCTGAAGTGACTCACCTGGCACTGGCTTTGCAAATGACTAGGAGGGAAAGAGGGCCTTAAAGCTAGAGTCACACTGTAACGCTGCCTGGGTCTACGATTGACCACTCGAAGGCGTTGGGAGCATCTTCCTTTAAGGACTGTTGATTCAGTGTTGGTCATCTTTACAGAGATTATTACCTTGAGAAGCCCTAGTTCGAGAGGACTGGGAAGCCTCAAAGACTGTAAATAAAATGTGTGTTGATACACGTACAAGAAAGAAAGAGAAACCATTGTGTTCATTTCAGTTTTTCAAACTGGAGCATAGTCAGCTTTGGTCATTTCAGAGGCCAGGCAGTCGAGGGAGTTGATGTGAAATCTGTATCATCTTTCACAGATGCAGTCTTTAATCAGCTGACTATTGTTCATGGGGAAGTGAATTTTTTTAAAAAAAATTTAATGTTTATTTAATTTTGAGAGAGACAGAGCATGAGTGGGAAAGGGGCAGAGGGAGAGAGAGAGACACAGAATCTGAAGCAGGCTCTATGGTTAGAGCTGTCAGCACAGAGCCTGATGTGGGGCTTGAACTCCTGAACTGGGAGTTCATGACCTGAGCCAAAGTTGGATGCTCAGCTGAGTGAGCCACCCAGGCACTCCAATGGGGAAGTGAATTTAAACACTCCTGTCCACTTCTCTCCTGGCTGTGCTCTGAAAACCTAAAGAAGAACGCTGCTGTGCTAGTGCTGAACAACACAGAAAGCAAAACTGACTATAACATGAAATGTGAAACTTTAGGGATGAAAAGTACTTCCCATCTTAGAAATTTTCCCTTTGAGGAATTTCCACATCCAAGAAGTACAGGGGAATGTGGTCCTGGGGTTTTAAAACCAGTGGGTGGCAAGATAGCAGCATGAACTAGGAAGAGGTTCTGGAGTGACACAAAACAGTTAGAAACAGGGCATTGCTGCTTCCCCACTGTGGGGCCCGTGAGAGACCCCTGAAGTCAACCCTCAGCTTCTTTCTCCACTGCTGGGGACAACAGTATTCACTGCATAGAGCTGCTTTGACCACTTAATGAAAAATGTCTAGGGTATTTAGCAAATAGTCTACCACATAGTCACTCTATAAACGACAGATATTATTTCCATGTTCTTTCTCACTAAGTTCCTGAGATAACGTGGGAGGGAAGTAGAGATCTCACAGAAGAGTAGGAAGTTAGGGGAAATCGAGGAAAAGGGTATGGGTGGACATGAGGCAGTAGCCCATGGCCTTGGATCAGCATAAAGAATGAACCTGCCTACCAAGATATGAGTAGAATGGCTGTCACTTCTCTGAAAGTCCCAGCCAGCTACAGGACTTGGAAAGGTCCCTGTAGGTATTCAAGCCAGAGCCAGAATTGCTGGGAATGAAGTGGATTTGGATGGTGAAACAAGAACTTAGGAAAGTGTGACTGGTGAGCTTTGAGGCTGCCTTATTCATGGTGTTTGCCTCTTAACAGCACAACACCCCCATTTTGCACGTCTGATTTTTTGGGAAACTCCCCACTTATAACATTATGGCAGAGTTTTACAGTAATAAAAATAATAGTAATTTTTGTTAAAGGAATGGGACTCTCTCTGGTTGTTATGAAGACAAAAACATTTCTTTCCTTCTGGCCCTGTGTCATCAGCTAGACCCCAAGAACTGAGCTTTACTGCCCACATGCCTGGACCCACCAACCTTTGTCCCATAATTTTCCCTAAGCTCTCCTTTCCAGTTTATCTCTTAACTTGAGCAAAGGACCCTGTGGGTATAAAACCCCATGATGGAAATTGAAACTACCCCTCAAGCAATAACAACAACCCAAATCTGGTGGCCCAGACCACCCAGACCAGCTTAAGCTAATTCCCTGACTCACACTTGCAATGATAGACCATGGAATGACCTCCAGAATGACCGACAATTACTTTTGCCTCATTAAACCCCAAAATCTCTGCCCAAGGAAGAGCACAGCCTCATTTACATAACAAACAATGTATGTATAGGCATATTTCCATAAGGTACATGCACGACATACATACAGTCTGCCTCTATATAAGATGCAAGTCTTCCCTATTTAAATATTCATCCTAAATCTAAATAGAAGGAATCCATTCACCCTTGCTGGAGGAGTCATAGCTTTGGAAGTTATTCCCCATGGTTTCTGTATTTGCTGCAAATAAAATTTCCTTTGTGTGACAACTCACCTCGTACAATTTCTATCTTTGACCCACTAAGAAGCAAACTCACATTAGTTCAGTTACACCTGCAGATTTCCATTCACTCACTATACCTCCACTTCCTAAAGTTTGCTCAGACATGTGATAGGAGCTGACCTGAAGAACAAAATCTCTTCCTGGCAGAATGTGAAGAACCCCCCTTCTACTCCAAAAAGCAGGATGGTCATGGCTTCCAGGGTTTGCATTGAGGAACAACCTGGGGCTCACAGAGTCTTGTAAAAAGAAGTTGAGAAGTGGTCTCTCTGGGAAAGAAGTGCTGGTCTTGCCCAGTCCTGCATTCCTGATGGATTGATGTGCTGGTTTAATCTGTACCTGAAACCTTCCTCATACTTTTTTCAAGTACAGAGGTTTAAAGATGGTAAATGGAGTAGTTAAGCTCATTAGAACCCCAAAATGTGCAATGGAGGAATTTGGGGTGAGGAGATAATTGTGCTTATAAATAAGCAATTTGTGGTGAAATGTGTAGTTTCACACTAGGTAGAATCTTCAAAGTAAGTCGAGGACAGGAAGTGGAAGAAACGTGCTGGCAAGCATTCTAGAACTTTAAGAACCAAAGGTGGGCTCTGGCCTTTTACAACTGGTTATTCAAGTGTTAGGAAAGAGATCAGCCAACCTATTTCCTTCTACTCCTCTTAATTCATGTGGCCTAAATCTTTTTTCTCTCAAGTTTCCTTCAGGGCTGTTGGACTTATCTTTTTTTTTTTTTTTTTTTTTTTTTAAGTTGGGCCCTGTTGGGGCTCCTGGATGGCTCAGTCTGCTGGGTGTCCAACTCTTGATTTTGGCTCAGGTCATAGTCTCACAGTCCATGGGTTCGAGCCCCACATCCAGCTCGGTGCTGACAGTGTAGAACCTGCTTGGGATTCTCTCTCTTTCTCTGTGCCTCCCCAACCTTCATGTGTGCACACATGCACTCTCTCTCAAACACATAAAATAAACTTTAAAAAATGAATAAATAAAGTTGGGCCTCATTGTGTAATGATGTTGTCAAACACAAGGAAATATTTTGCTTTTGTGTGTTGGCCACATTTTCACAGTTGTCCCGCCACGTGCTCAGCGCACCTCTGTGTAGCCCAGACTCTCATGCCAACAAGGGTTTACTGAGCACCTTACTATGTGGAGACAAAACAGTCCTGGTTTTATTTTTTAATTAATTAATTATTATTTATTTAAATATTAAATAAATATTATTTATTTAAATATTAAATATTACTTATTTTTCAGAGAGAGAGAGAGAGAGAGAGAGAGAGAAATAAAGAGCAAAGGAGGGTCAGAGAGAGAGGGAGACACAGAATCTGAAGCAGGCTCCAGGCTCTGAGCTGTCAGCAGAGAGCCTGAGGCGGGGCTTGAACTCACGGCCCTGAGATCATGACCTGAGCCAAAGTCCGAGGCTTAACTGACTGAGCCATGCAGGCACCAGAAAAGAGTCCTGGTTTTGAGTGGAGGCTTTGTCTTCACCACTTACAAACTGCCTTGTGTCAACACCACTTTATAACTTCTTTCTGCCTCAGTTTTCTCATCTGTTATGTGGGATTAAGGGTATGCATCCCAGAGTTGCTGGAAAGATTCAATGAACTAATGCATGTAAAGCACTCAGAACGTGTATCAAAGGCACATTCAGCAGAAACTGCTCTCATGCACTGATGTGCCCTTGTGCCAGGAACTGCTGCCCTGAGCATTTGTATGAATTAATTTATTTAATAACTACCATGGCCCTGTGAGGCAGCTACTATTATTATACTCTTTTGTGGATGATGAAACTAAGGCTTAGACGTTTGAAAGACTAACAGAAGTGATCAAAGAGTAGTCAGTAACATAAGAAAATATAAATTAGTACTGTGGTATAATAAAAAAATAAATATTTGGTTTTAGTCCTTGCTTCCTGGCACAGAGCTTCTTAAGACCTTTATACTCTTTTGTACGCTAACGAAATGATTCATTGGGGAGGAGGGTCTAGATGGCTAAAGGAAGGGACTGGCCTCCAGAAAGTTCAAGCCACACAGTTGAAGGGATGGAACTTTAAGCCCTACCCCTCTGACCTCTGGGAAGGGGAGAGGGGCTGAAGGCTGAGTTCAGTCACCAAGGTGAATGACTTAAGTGTCGTCCTGGTTACGTAATGAAACCTCGCTAAACAGTTAGGCAATCGGGTTCAGTGAGCGTCTGGGTCGGCCAACACCAAGTGCTGGATAAGTATCACCCTGCATTCTCTCCTTCCCAAACCTTACCCTATACATCTCTTCCATTTGGCTCTTCTTGAGTTATATCCTTTATCATGAACCAGTAGACATAGCAAAGTGTTTTTTCTGAGTTCTGTGAGTTGTTCTAGCAAATTACTGAACTTGAGGAGGACATCATATGACCCCTTGGTTTCTGCCCAGTTGGGTAGAAATATGGGAGGCCTAGGACCTGTGACTGGCGCCTGAGGAGAGGGCCGTCTGTGCAACTGAGAACTTTAACTTGTGGGTTTGGACACTAACTCCAGGTAGTTAGTGGTAGAATTGAATTGAATTTGTGGACACCTAGCTGGTGTTTTAGAATCAAGAACTGAGAAGTATTGGTCTGACCCAAAGCTCTTGACTCTAGGTATCCTCTCTTTTCTCTTTAAAAAATTTTTTTTAATGTTTACTTACTTTTGAGAGATAGAGAGAGCACAATCTGGGGAGGAGCAGAGAGAGGAGACACAGAATCCATCTGTAGCAGGATCCAGGCTCTGAGCTGTCATCACAGAGCCTGAAGCAGGGTTAGAACTCATGAACTGCAAGATCATAGACTGAGTCAAAGTTGGACACTTAACCAACTGAGCCACCCAGGAGCTCCTCTTTTTCTCTTTTTTGAACTGAATCTTCATCTCTTCCACTTTGGAAGGATTCTCCTTGCTGAATGTCACACACCCATCCTTATCTCTGCAGTCCCATGACCAGGAGGTCACGTGTGCCTGCTCAATGGCTGTATTATCTCAACTGTCTCTGTGTGTCCCTGTGAGGACTCCGCCCTATCTGAACATGTTTGGGAGGATCCACAGTGTAGCCCTGCTGAGGTATCCCTGGTGGGGGGGGGGGGGTGGTGTTTATATACTCTTCCTGCAAACAGCTCTAGAGGAGGAAAGAATCAAGTCCAACAAGAGAAGACGTAGGTCTAGTGTTGGGAGGGTGGGCTGAGTGTGAGGACAGCAAGTCTGCTACTCAGCTTGTGCTGAGTAGTGCCTCTATCCCAAGGACTCTCTCTCGGGTCCCAGAATGGGGAGCTGGAAATGAAAGAGAGTCAGAACTCAAAAGGCAGTTTCCCTCAAACCTCTGGGTTTGACAGCAGCCTGGGGCACAGACAGATAGATTTTCTCACAGGCAGGCCTGGCCCTGTGGGAGGGGAGTGGCATCAAAGCCATCAGTGGACTCACAGGTGGTGTGGCTTGCACAGGGCAGAGGCAGTTTAGCGGAGCCTCAGTGGCCTCGACAATAACAGTTTCTCCAGGGAGAGGGCCCAATGCAGGGCACGGGGGAAACAGTCGCCAGGTAGCTGCTGAGAGAAACATTTCACTTGCAGATTGAGTAGTTCCTCCTACCAAAGCCATGTCCTTGGGACTTCAGAATAAGAGCTTATGTGGAAATAGAGTTGTTACAGATGTAATTAGTAGGGTGAGCCCTTAATTCAACATGGCTCGTGTCCTTGTAAGAAGAGAAAAAGAGGCTCAGAGACAGACACTCAGAGAGGACCAGGCCATGTGATGATGGTGGACGAGACAGAACAGATGCATCTACAAACCAAGGAGCATTAAGGATTGCTGGTAGCCACCAGGGGCTCGGAAGGAGGGAGGCATGGGACACACTCTCGCTCAGAGACTGCAGAAAGAACCCTGCCAACACCATGGATTTGGACTTCCAGCCTCCAGAGCCATGAGATAAACAGTTTTGCTGTTTCACGCCACCCACCCCATGGGGATTTGTCAGGACAGCTTTTGGAAACTATATGCGCAACTTAAATCTCTTCCTGGACACTCCCAAAGTATACGGGGGAGGGGGGGGTGGGGGGAGGGAGATATTTTGAAGGTTTGCTGTAGAGACTGTTGAGCGGGAACCACAAAAAGACTGTTTTCTGATTCTTTGATTTTTGTTTTCTTTCTCAGGCTAATAAGTTACGAGGGAAAGGAGGTCCCAGGACTACATCTCTCTTCACGGTGCCAAACAGAGACCCATGGCCACTGATGGCAGAGGGTGGCTAAGTAGCTGCATTCAAGGAGGACCAGATCACTGTGAGCAATTCTGGACCTGCCTAAGTGACACCCTGCAAAATGTGAGGAGCTTGGGGCTAAGAGTCTGCAGGAAGCACCTTGCACAGCCCCAAAATCATGTAAATCATACGGCTTTGTTATCAGCAGAGCTCAGCCCTGGAAATCTCTCCCAGCTGGAAATTGGAAGGCTCTTCTTTTCCATGTCCCTTATGTCCCTAAAATTCCATTTCAAGTGTATCTTTCCCACGATCCTTAGCTTACTATCCTCATTCAACACAGGCAACTCTTTTCTTCTCATTAGTCTTAGTGTCTAGGTCTCTTCTAGTCTTAGTCTTAGGCTCTTCCAGTTGCTATAACAAAAATATAATAGATCAGGGGGCTTAAAACAGCAGAAAATTAGTTCCCACAGTTCTGGAGGCAGGGAAGTCTGAGATCAGAGTGCAAAGATGACTGAGTTTCATCTCTTCTAGATGCAGCCTTCTCCTTATATTCTTGCACGGCAGAGAGCAGACAGGGGAAGCCGGTGCTCTTGTGACTGATGAGGGCACCAATCCCCTTCACAAGGGCAACATCCTCATGACCTCATTTAGCCTCAGTTCCCTCCCAAAGGCCCTACCTCCTAATCTCACCATGCTGGTGGGGGGGAGGGGATAGAGTTTCAGCATATGAATTTTTGGGGACATAGCATTCAAGTCTTGGAGTGCTTAATTTTAGTTGTTTGTTTTTCAGCCCCACAGCCTAGGATTCACCACCCTTGAATTCTAAGCAAGGCTACACTTGCTTTTGATACCCAAATTATTATGCAATTGGTCTACCTCCATCAAAAAAGATTCCTGCTGTTTGTAAGCACTTCCTGAAGCCCAGTCTTCAGTTTGCTCTGGGGCAAACAGCTCTGGTCCCTAGGCTTTGACCCTTCCATCAACTGTTATGCTCCTGCTATCTTCTCTGTTCCTGGTGGTCCTGGAGAAATGGTCTCTCATAGTCTGGCCACTGCTACCCTAATTCTAGTTTTGAGACAGGGGACGGTGCTCTATCTTGCCTGTATAACTCTGTCCAAAGAATGGAGACAAATCTTGCCCTACTTTCCCAAACCACAACTGAGACAAAGCTGAAACTTCTATAAGGTCTTATCGAAGATTCAACAATAACCCAAAGAAAAAATTAACATTGCTCTACAAGTGTAGACTCATCTTAGAGTCTGCTACACAGTCAGCATCCCACCCAGGGTCTGGATAGTCTTTAACAAATGAGGGGGGCTGCCCAGGTCTCTCCAGGCTTCATTTTCAGAAAAAAACCCACTGTCTTGGATTCCATGAGAGGGAGTATTTCCCTCTAACCATCACCTCAAGTCTGCGTGGCTGGGTCTTCAAGTTCTGCCTCTTCCCAGCAAGATAGAGAGTGAGGGTACTGATCCGCTCCAGAGAAAAACTTGCCTTTGGCCATATAAGTATCATCTGGTCCTTGGTCCCCAGCAACTCAACCATGCTCACTTTGCTAATAAATGAATATGTCAATGCTCCATTTTCTTCCAAGGAAGATGCACGAAACTCAAGTTATGAGGCTGCATCATGAATAGGCATTAGTGGACCTGTTCTTTGCAGATGCGGTGTTCACCTTCACGACTGTGTTCTCATCTAGGCAATAAGATTCTCAGTAATAGAAAGAAAGGGCTGTATTCCCTTCCTTCTGACTTTCTTATCCCCTCCATTGCTATGCTGTTCCAGCTACACACACACACACACACACACACACGCACACTCAAGACCTAAAATCATGAAATGTGTATATACAGCAGGTACTCAATGATTACCAGATTGTTTGCTTTGTCACAAAACTTCTGATATGAAAACTGAAGAAAGAATGTAAATAATGCCTGCTTTCATTCTGAAGAGGTTTTTTCCTTTCAGTTTTTATATGCCAAACTCATTAGTTTCTTTTAAATTGATAAAATGAAAATAAAAATATTTTATCCCAGTATTTCTGCAGTACCAGTCTCTGTCCCAATTACCATTTCCCTGGACACCCCCCAAGCCAGTTGCATTGGCGTCACTAATTCGCTACTGGCTTTCTTAGCTGCTACTCACACATCCTACACCCTATCCAAACCCACATTCCCTGGGAGACCTCCCCACCATCTGCTCCCGTTCATTCAGCCACAAATACTCAGGCATTTCACACACAAGCTAAGCTCTTTGCTGCTGCTGCTGCTTTGTCTCCTCTCGTGAGAGAAAACAACTTGTGTTCTTGCCTTCCTGAGTCCTCACTTTCTGCCCCTCATACAATCAAAAGAGAAAGAAAAGATATTGATTGCTTAGGGGATATTTTGAAAAAGAGTCAATTGTTCCCAACATTTCCCCAAGTAGCAAGAGGGTTTTTTGCGGTTCTATGTGGCCCTGCCAGGTCTGGCAGATAATGTTTTGTCACAAAACCTGGAAGCCATAGGAAGACTCACACGTTCTGCATCTCTTTGGGCTTGCCATATTGGAGAAGCAGCAGACAACAGAAACGTAAGAATCTTCTTCAGTCAGGCTTAGGGGAAGAGGCCTCAAAGTGCTTTGCAATTAATGCATTTTGCTTTTAGGTCCGTGGAAAGTATGCAACGTAATACTGTCCATACGGACCCTAGACTCTTAGGTCATTTACTTCTCAGATGAGGCAACATAAGCAGAGAACACACTGGAGCTTTACTTTGCAAATTCCAAGAAGTACAGCGAAGTTCTTAATTAAATGAAAGCAATGAAAGAGAGGTTGTTTTTTTTTTTTTCCTCCTCGGCACCATCTGAATATAGTATCTTCTTCACACATCACCTTCAGCTTAGAGCTGGATCTATTTGAATTTGTCATGTTGACAAGTATGAGAAAATAATAAATGCCAGGCTCTCTGGCTACTTTGTACTATTTCTCTAATTTGAGAAATTTCAAGGAAAGGGAGACATGAATCAAACAAGATGTAAGACAAGGCATTGTTGCCTTGTTTGAAACAAGGCAAGTTTGAAACCAGAAGACCCCTTTCCCATCTGCTGTGTTAACTTATACTCTTGCTCTCACTTGATGCATTAAAGTTTCTAGAATCAAACTCAAGTTTGCTTGACTGTGTCGGTTTGCTTGATAGTTTATTAAAAAAAGAATAAACTCACCTAGAAATATGATTATTTGATCACGAAAGTACTATCTAGTTACAAATGAAATAACCCCTTTACCTTCAATTAGGTCTTAAGTTAAGCTCAGCATAAATGGGTGTATTTTCTGGTTCCATCAATGAGTGAAAGTGAAGACAAATGAGCCTGGTTGAGGAGATAGGTAGGGTAGGTTCCTTTTCCAAATACACTCTGTCCCCAAATGCTAGCTTCCTCTCCTTCTCCTTTTCTCAATTCCCACAGATGAGAAAGAGAGAAGACTTGACTATTTTCATAGTGAATTCACCCATCACGTAGAATTCACTGGCTTCGGGTCAAGTTTGAACTTACATACCTTTTGCATTTTTTTTAAGGAAAAGCACATAGATGAATGAGTTTGAAACACACACTTTTGAACTCTTCATTTCTCATCTTAAGAGTCTTTCCCCCATTTATCTTTTACATACATTGTTGAATCCAGATCAATAAAACATTGGCAGAAAATAGAAGAGTCTGAGTGAGAAAAAACGTAAAGAGTATTTTTTTTTGACATCTATGTTGCTATTCATATCTAGGACTTTCCATTTTCTATGAGTATAGTTCAAACTGGAGGGGAAAAATGATTACATTTCCCCAAAGGATAAATACAGACATCCATGGTTGACTGGCAACACAATCAAGGTGAGCATAGGGTAGATTCTCCCGGTCCTTTCTCTACACCTCGCGTGACCAGAAGAGTACGGCCTGGCTGGAAATGGGCACTCCTCCCAGCATGAACAACTTCAAGGGCAGCATGAAGCTTTTTGGGAATGCTACACGCCACAGAGCTCTCCGCAAATGCAGAGTCTCCAGGGACCAGACTGGCCATGAGCCTTTACACACGTCCACCAGCTAAACCACAGATCCAGTGTGCAGCACTCAGAGGCCCCATGTGGAGTCTGAGATTGCCATCATCATGTATAATGTCTACCCTTGCTTTAGAAGGTGGGTGGGAGCAGTGGAAAAAATGCCCCGGTCAAACTAAAAATATTTCTTGTAGTCAAGGCAGTATAATTGAGGAGAAAGCAAAAACCAAAATGCAATGCCTACCAACTTTCTGATAATTATGGTTAAAAAACAATGAAAAAGCAAACGGCTTATTTCAAATCATATCAGGATGGAAAGAGCAAACCTGATCGAAATCTAATTACGTTTTCTGAGAGTCATTGGAGCGTCTAATGTTTGTATGTAGATGAAACCACGTGGCTAGTGTTAGCTATTGTTTCCTCTACAGTTCCAATGATAATACTCCAAAACAACAAGAGAGAATCCAGAGGTGGCATTTCTTGGAAGCTAGCCCTCTGTTTATTCAGTTGGTTGATTCAAGAATGGAAGGTCCCCATGAGCACACCGAGATTGTTTTCCATCCTTAGCCTATTGTCAGGATCTGAAATGGTCTGGGATTCAATGAAGACATCCCATGGGTAATAAAAATAGCTTTAACGTATTTTGCACTTACTATGCGCCAGGCACTACTCTAAAGACTTTACATCTATCCACTTATTTAATAGTTACAACAGCTCTAGGCATGGCAAGGTTAAGTAGCTAGCCCAAGTTTATCCAAGTGGTAAGGGTTGGGAGAAGGATTCCAACCTATGCAGTGTGGTTCCACTGATTTTGAAAAAAATCAGTAAATATTTGTTGAATGTTTCATTAAAAATTTTTTTTTGAATGGGGCGCCTGGGTGGCTTAGTCGGTTAAGTGTCCGACTTTCACTTAGGTCATGATCTTGCGGTTCGTGGGTTCGAGCCCCGCGTCGGGCTCTGTGCTGACTGCCAGCTCAGAGCCTGGAGCCTGTTTCAGTCTGTGACTCCCTCTCTCTCTGACCCTCCCCTGCTCACACTGTCTCTCTCTCTCTCTTAGAAATAAATAAAACATAAAAAAAAAAAATTTAAAAAAAAAAATTTTTTTTGGAATCTTTGTTTTAGAAAGAGAGAGAGAGAGCGAGAGAGAGCGCACAAGCCGGGGAGGAACAGAAAGAGGGAGACACAGAATCTGAAGCAGCTCCAGGCTCTGAGCTGTCAGCACAGAACCCAATGCAGGGCTCAAACTCACCAACTGTGAGATCATGCACTCAGCCAAAGTTGAATGCTCAACTGACTGAGCCACCCAGGCGCCCCTCAATGCTTCATTTTAAACACTGGTGTGCACAAATAGTTTTCATATATGGGAATTAGTGTGTTATAAAGATGGCATTCTGTAGTTAGTGGGGAGAAGATGAATTATTTAATTAATGTTTGCTGGCACAGATGGCTAGCCACTTAAAAGAAGAAATATTAAAAGAAAACACAGGTGAATGTTTTTTGATCTTTGAGTTGGCATGGACTTCTAAGCTTAATAACAAAGGCAGAAACCATAAAGGAAAACTTGATACATTTGACTACATAAAAATTAAAAATTCTGTATTGTAAAATTCACTGTAAATAATGTTAATAGGCAGATAGCCAATTAGTGGAACAATTAGCAGCATCTAAGATTCTAATGCACAGGACTTAACTTTTCTAAGGTACTCAGAGCACTACAAACCAATAAGAAAAAAAATTTGAACAGGCAAAGGATTTAATCAGGCAGTTTCATAGAAGAGCCCAAAGCAGCCAATAAATATTTGAGAAGACATTCAATAAGTAGATAAATTAATATAAAAACAAAGTATCTTTTTAAAATATATTATCAGATTGACAAAAGGTAGGAAGACAGGCACTAATGGTGAAAATATAGTGGATACAATCTTTCAAGAGACTATGTTGTCAGTATTCTCCTCGTCTCTAGATTTTTCTTAGCTAACACATTAGGTGTCCAGCCAATTCTAGCTAAGGAATACAAGAGAGAATTTACTAAGGGCTTCTGGGAAACAATGTGCTTGTGATAAAAAGAGATATATGAGAGGAAATGTTCTTCTTCATACTGGTATTGTCATGTGATGCCTGGAACTCTGACACCATTTTGTAACCATGAGGGATAAACTTGAGAACTAGGCCAATACACTGAAGATACCAGATGAAAGAGATGGAAAAATTTGTATTTGGTGACCTTACCGAGTTATTCTCTTACCCCTAGAATGTTCCAACTGCCAAACTTGTTGTTATGTAACTTACTCAGTTCCTTATATTTTTACTTTTTTAATAGGCTCTCCTATTTTTTGTAACTGAAAGAATCCTGACAAAATGAATCCTATCTATATGCTTTGAACCCAAACTGTAATTTCTAGAGCTTCATCCCAGAGAGATAATAGACAAGTACAAAGAGATGTACATACAACATACTATAAGCAATGAGAAACTCAGAAACGACTTAAATGCCCTTCAAAAAGAAATTGGTTAAATACACAATTAAATATCTCACTTTTACATAGTCAAAAAAAAAAAAAGATGATGTGGATCTATATTTACAGACAAAAAATGTTATTCAAGACGTATTGTTTAGGGGAAAACCAGGTTACAAAAAAGCATATATCAGTAAGATATCATTTATGTACGATTATGCGCATCTGATTAAGGAGATGTGTTAAAGGATATTCACCAAACTGAGGGTGAGCGTAGGGTTGTTAAGCCATAGTGCATAGAAAATGACTTTCCCAGAGACAAACACAGGCAGAGTCTGATAGACCAGTGCTCCTGGGAAAGTGAGTGTCAGCCATTGGACTTCAAGTATTTTTTTACCAACGGCAAGGCTGTCTCTAAGATGGGGATAAGTGTAAGGCATTGTAATTGTAGCCAAGGAACTTCAAATATTTCTGGTCTCGTGGGCAAGACTTCCTCTTGTGAGATGGTACGTCCATCAAAGCTGGTGTCCTCTCTTTCTGTTTGGGCGCCTTCAAGTGTAAGTTACAGAATTGTCAACTCTAAGCCTTGAGGAGATGATGACCTTGCCTAACTTAAGTCCTGAGTCAGAGTGGACTCGTGGTGTGACCGACTTATCAAAGACCCAGTGCTCTTCCTCTCCCCCACTCTGCTGTCCTCAGTGCAGGCTTCCTCCTCAGCATGTCGCCAAGAAAAGACACCGTCCAGAGGAAGAAGAGATGCAACTCCTCCGACTAGCATCCCAGCAGATTTCCTCTTATCCCATTAGCCACACTCTCTCTGCTGCACTTGAACTAACTGCTTATGAGAAGGATAATGTTGCTCTAGTCCAACTACATTTTCATCAGAACTGAGGTTGGGTTGGCTTTTCCTGGGTGGCGGGCACCTGAACAAAATGTTAAGAAAGAAATAGGGAGTGGTATATGGGTTATGGGTGGGCACTCTACAATGTCTGCTAAGTCACTGAGCTGGTGACTTTCCTACTCCAGCTTTCTTGTTTTAATCCCCAGTGGTTTTGTCTACAGGGGCACAAGGTGCTGATCTTCCAGACACCGCATGTTTTCTGTTTCTTTGAAAGCGCTTCTTAGGATAACTTTAACTATATAGTGCTTCTAATGATAACTTTAATTAATTATATATAACTTCTTTTCTTTTTTTTTTCTTTTTCTTTTTTTTCTTTTTATTTATTTATTTCTAAGAGAGAGAGAGAGAGACAGCGTGAGCAGGGGAGGGTCAGAGAGAGAGGGAGATACAGACTCTGAAATAGGCTCCAGGCTCTGAGCTGGCAGTCAGCACAGAGCCCGACGCGGGGCTCAAACCCACGAACCGTGAGATCATGACCTAAGCGAAAGTCAGATGCTTAACCGACTAAGCCACCCAGGCGCCCCAATTATATATAACTTCTTATGATAACTTACATCTCAGTTATTATTTAATGAAGCACTTACCATATGCCAGACACGATTTTAAGAGCTTTGTGCATAGGAAGGAAAGAGTGTACTTACTCTGCAGACGTACTTAGCTTTAAACTTATTTTTCCACTCTAAGTAATTAATCTAAAATTATAAAAATGCAGGGGCACCTCAGTGGCTCTGTCAATTAAGCATCCAACTTTGGTTCAGGTCATGATCTCACGGCTCGTGAGTTCGAGTCCTGCATCAGGTTCTGTGCTGATAGCTCAGAGCCTGCAGCCTGCTTCAGATTCTTTCTCCCTCTTTCTCTGCCCCTCCCCTGTTCGTGCTCTGTTTCTCTCTGTCTCTCAAAAATGAATACATGTTAAAAAAATAAAAAATATATAAAATTATAAAAACACATTAAAATTAATAGCGCCTGGATGCCTGCCTCAGTCTCCTTGGTACCATGATTATTGTGTGTCCATCTCTCCAGCCTCATTTACTCTAGAAATTGACAAGAGTCAATCTCTGACTCTTCAAAGCAGAGTCAAGATCCAGATGCTTCTTCTAGCTTTAGTCCTGATTTGTCTCACTGAACTGAGTCAGACACTCGCTATGTTATTTATAAAGTTATCATTCTTTCAAAGACACTGTTAGGTTGATTATATTATCTTGAGAGATTTTACAGATCTGGCAACTGAGGCTCAGAAAGTTCTAGTAACAAATCCAAAATTAAAGATAACAAAAGCCAAAATTCTTTCCGCCATGCTCCCTCTTCTCTTAAAAAAAAAAAAAAAAAAGTCTTACATTATATGCTTTAATTGCATATCCTTAATTTAGTGATAAACCCCTTACTGTTCTTTTGAAACTCACCAGGTTTCAACCAAATGCTGAGCACGTAGTTATATCTTAATAACAATCTGGCCATTATCCAATCGAACTAGGGTAGACTGGGGATCACCGCTTTAAACCACACAATCTTCTATGTGAATTTAGCTGACTCCCAGCTGGTATATATTCTCCTGCTGGTGCATTCCAAACTACTTAGAATTTCCTATCTGTCTCAGTACAAAAGACGCTATAGTCAAAACATGAGAATTAAGTCTACTTGCTATATATGTGTCATTGAAAAATTACCCCATAGGTTTTTAGCTCACGATAAAAATTAAGAATCGTTACAAATCAGAAATAGAAATTGTACAGCTTTCCCAGGACTTTGGGGGGAAACAAATGACTCAAAAGCTTAAGAACAGCAGCATATCAACCAGGGATTTGGAAAAAATCAAGTCATGTTCTTTCTGCTGCTTAAGTCAATACCCAGGGTAAAGATTTTGCAATCAGAGGCTCACCAGCAATTTTGCTAGGAAGTGCTCAACAATGGAATGCCACTTAATCCCTCCAGCTGGATGGGAGCTGTGGCCCAACAGTACCAAGTGTGTCGTCCTCATAAAATATGACTCAGAAGCATTCATAGAGCTGAGATACTGAGGTCCTAAAAATAGCCTATTTTTATATTGGTGTTTTCCCTAACTACAGCCTCCCTGAAAGAATGCATGTGTTCACAGTTCCACTTTCCCTTTCATAGTGCTTGTAAATTACAGGCCGTTTCGGCCACTTCCAGTCATTTCAGAAATACTTATTGTAAAACAGTGCCCTGTGAAGGCTGTCATCTGAGTATCTAATTCCTGCAGCCGACATTGCCATGGCCACCAGAGGGGAAGGCTTTGCTTTAGCCTTTGGGAAAGAATAAAGGCTTCTTCTTGGAAAATTATGATTTCTTCTGCATGAACTTTTAAGGGCATTCTCCTGGTGCCCATTACTGTGGTGCTCTGATGAATTTCAGGGATCAGGATATTATGCTTTTTTTTTTTTTTTTTGAACACTAAGGAAATGGATCATTCATGGACAGAGCGGCAGAGGCAGTTTTAGACTGCAAAACTGTGTTGATACTAACATATGGTAATGAAGCCACCTCATATTTGCTGGATACCACACCATTTTCTAAGGTTTATTTATTTATTGTGAGAGAGACAGAGACAAGCAAGTAGGGGAGGGGAAGAGAGAGAATCCCAAGTAGGCTGTGTGCTGTAGTGTGGGACTCGAACCCACGAAATCGCAAGATCATGAGCTGAAACCAAGAGTTGGATGCTTAACCATACCATTTCTAAGCATTTTCATAGCCCTGCCTAATTTCAGTGGTAGTGTATGCTCAGCCCTAAACCTGTTTTTGGCTCACAGGGTCCTTAGTCACATGTACTGGTTTTTTTTTTTTTAATTTTATTTTTTATTGATGTTCTACCAATAACAGAAGGAGGCAGATGGAGAATAGTGGCCTTGCCTCATTCAGTTGAACTTCATTTTTCTAGTTCACATTTGAAGTAGCATCTGAGTGTAGGCCTCTGTGCAGCCTCTCTGTTTTCCACTGAAATATGTAAGTCACAGAAAATAAAAACTCCCTCAAGTACCCCAAATGGAAACATCAAGAAACAGAATCTGGAAGACATTTCCAGTATCAGAAAGGCTGTTGGAATCAAAATAAAATAAACAGTAGCCTAGCCACACTTTTATGAAATGAAAAAGCCCGACCATCATGAAAAAAGACAGAAACATGTCATCCCTTCTTCTTTGTATGTTCCCTGGCTCAGACTCAGGGCCTGGATAAAGCATGAAAAGGGCTATAGTACTCTCTTCTACACGGAATAATTTAGAGGTAACCAGAGTCCTAGCCCCTAATTGTCCCTAACATAATTATACTGGCATAAGCATCCTTTGGCTTCCAGGAAATAACAAAGGAAGAAATGTGAAGTAGAAGGGATGTGAGACATATGTGTGTGTATTGGGGGAGGTTGATACAGGGACAGAACTGGTGGCAGTTCTGTGCCTTCTGGGAGGTGTCACTTTCAGACATGAAGCATAATGGGTAGAGCCTGGTAGACATGCATAAGGAGAAAATGTTTAGAAATAGTGTAACTGCAGACACCTGGGCAGCTGAGCAGGAGACCCAGCTTGGTGCAGAAGAGCCCCACTAGGAATCTGGTGGGATGTCTTGGGCTTCAAACTGTTACTCTTTTTTGGAGATGAGAAAGGGGAACTGGCCTCCCTGCAAGGACAATTGAGCCAAAGCTACATACCTCCTCTGATAAAGGTGACTGGGGAATAGGTGTGCTCAGGGTGTGCTCAGGGTACAGGTAAGTGTGTGTCTATTTCCTCAATGCCTCAAGATCAGGAACCTGGCTGAGTGTAGCTCAGGTACGCACTTGATATCTGTTAAAGAAACGGGAGAATACTCTGAGTCTGGATATAGGGGATGAGTAAGGAGGATGAAAATTACATGTATGTGTGTTAGAGCTGGAGAGAGAACTATACAAAAAGCACACAGAAGTACAATAGGGAGCAATCACCACTTGAGGGATTCAGATGTACATCCTGTGTCTCTGTGCTCTACAGTGAAGTCATGGCAAAAAAAAGCTGACAAAAGACTAAGAAGAACAAAGTATATTGGTGAACAACACAGAATCCACAATGACAACAAAAGTCATGAAACTCTATGTAGTAAATAACCTAATATAAAAATACATAAAGCAAAAACTATTAAAAACATAATGAGAAACTGGGAGAAACAGGATTGTTATTGTTACAAGACACTTAAATGCACATCTTTCAGCCTATTGAATAGGCAAAATCAAATAATACTATGGAAGAATGTTAATGATCATAGAGCTGTACCAACAGATGTACATCTAACCTCCTATCCTTCAGGGAATAAACCTTCTTCTCAGGAGGCCATACAAAAATGTGTGATATAGTCAATCACATAGAAAATCTCTCATACTACATCTCTCAGAGAATTTAATATGTTTTTAAACAATAACAACCAGGATAGGATAGAAAAAGAAAAATTAAAACTCTATAAAACAAAACAGAAAGAAAAAATTTAAACATGAGAAAACCAGCCTGTTTATGACAGCAGAAATAGGAAATAACACAAATGTATCAGTTCCCTGGCCTGCTGCCTTATTAGTAACACACACACCCATGTGTATATACACAGAGTCAGCTCATTACTGGTAATAGTGGTAGCAGGGCCAGGGCCAATTCTAGGTATCAAAAATCATAACGAGTCTAGCAAGATTTAACTTGTACTGGGAAAGTTTCCTTTCACTACAAATATGCCCCAACCAGGTGTCATTTCATCTGAAATTCTACCATTAGAAGTTCACTTTAATAGATTAAGCAATGTGCTTTCTAGGATCATCTTTCAGAGGCTAAAAATTCCTGAGAGGAGTACTGAATGTAGTCATTAACACCTCAGCAGGAATTCCAGGTATTATAAAGTGCACCTTTTTCACATTCAGACCCCAGGGAGGAGGGAATTTTCTGCTGGTGTCAGTGGAAGGAGCAGTGTGTCATTTCACTGATGGTTTTTCCGGGTTGATTATACCAACTATCTGAGTGAAATGTTTGACAGAGTGAACTGGTGATGATCAAGAACAAATGATACATATCAGATCGCCAATATTTATATGTTTACCTGTGATTTTATCATTTAACAAAATGTAGTTGAATACAAATTTGATTAATTCAAGTAATTATTTAGTAATATATAAACATACTCGATTATATATAAATGTATAGATATATAAAAATATAAATGTTAATATAAACACATTTATATATAACCGAGTACATTTATGTATTACTGTATCTTGTTCATTATGTTTATATTAAAATCTGACTTTGGGCTGTGCTAAGTAGCTATCCTTGGAGTTTTTAATCTTGGGATCTAAAAGTGGTTACGGAGGGTGGGAGGGCAATTGCCCTTTCCTTACCAGTGAAAATAATCACCTGGTACAGAAACAAAAGTACCTTACATTTGATATCACTTCCATATGTGTGAGTTCAAAATTCTCACACACACATGATCATAGCCTGCTGGGTAGCAGCTGAACTCAGGATTTTTACATATTAGAATGTTAATTTTATTAGGGCTAATTCAAATTGTTTCCTGGATTTCCACCCTCCCTTTCCCCCACCCCCCACCCCAGGCTAAGCAAGATGAAGGAAGCTGTCTTATTTACTCTGTTCTCTCTCTTAAAAATATGCTGAATGATTTGTGGGTATATTAGTCTCTCATGTCAACGTGCTAGGCTTTTGTTCTCTGTCTATTGTCACTGTTTCCAATTATCTTCTTCCCCCCAACCTCCACTCCCACTCCTGATTCCTGCCTCCAGGGAAGTAGGAAAGTAGATTTGCTGATTTACTTTTCAGTACGTTTGGGGAAATGTCATTTGCTCACCCTGCTATATTCTCAGAGTGTTAGGTAGTTTGGCTAAGTCAATGTTGAACTTAGGTCATGTGAATTTTATTCCTGCGTCTGCTACTAATTCACATGGTAATAGACTGTTAGTTATTGAACTGTCATGCCTTGGTATCACAGCTATGAAATTAAGAGAAGATTGCAAAAACTACTGGCTGAGGTACGTGTAATTCAAAGGACTGATCTCTGCTAGTGCAGTGGGTTCTCTGGGGCACTAGTGCGTATTTTAGAGGCGACTCCCTGACGTTCTCTGCACAAGCTCATGAGCATACACATGTTTTCTTGGGAGAGAGTTCTTAAGTTTCCTCGGGGTTCAGGAGAGCCTGTGAGTCCTGGACCTCTAGGGCAGCTGGCCGTAAACACTGGTCTTGGGACTCATGAAGAATTTTCACTGGTCCATGGTGAAATGTGAAAATAAGAACTGTTGTAAGGGAGTTTCCACATAGCTGAAAATGTATTCAATGTTAAAAACTGCATTTCATTTTAAAAGCATATATTTTCTAAGTTGTTGGTGCTGAACACTACTGTTATGATAGTGTTAATGTAGGGTAGTCCCCACGACCTGTGCCCCAGTGGCCTCCCTTGGAAAAATTTAAGTTATCTTCAAAAGACTTTTTAATATTTTCATGGCCCATGAAACCGAAAATTTGGGAATTACAGATTTTTATAGAGGAGTCTCCTGGCCCTTTGTTCTCCCTTCTAACTTTTGCTGTCTCTCATTGGCTTCTTTGAAAATAATATTAATCAAGTATCACTGGGCTGCCTCTAGGGCCAGACTATTCAATACCAATCAAGCATCATCAGTCTTGCAGAACTAACAGGTCTTCACCTAACATGTTATCGAAGGGCAGCTCACACACACGTCACAGTGCATTTAGACTTTTCTTCCCTTCACTTCTCATGTTGATCTGAACTGCTCAGCTTCTTTCCCTCAGCCCTTGCACCTGCTTCTGAGCATGGTGCCAGGTCCAATGCCTTGTTCCTTCCTGGGGACCCTCCCTCTTGGCCAGAGCCCCAGGGTGTGTGAGCCAGCATCTACTCCACCTCCTTTCTACCACCTCCTCCCCCGAGCCATCTTCCTAGAATTTTGGAAGAAAAATCCTCCACCATGCAACAGAAGTTACAGTTCAAAGAAGTGAGGCTTGAAAATGAAAACTAAAGGGGCGCCTGGGTGGCTCAGTCAATTAAGCACCCAGCTTCAGCTCAGGTCATGATCTCATGGTTCATGGGTTCGAGCCCCGTGTCAGGCTCTGTGCTGACAGCTAGCTCAGAGCCTGGAGGCTGTTTCAGATTCTGTATCTCCCTCTCTCTCTGACCTTCCCCTGCTCACTCAGTCTCTCTCTCTCTCTCAGAAATAAATTTAAAAAAAATAAAAAAAAGAAAATGACAACTATAAACTACATTTCTCATTCTTGATCTCTCATTTTATTTATTCCCCCCACCCCCAGTCTCTATCTTCTACTAAAATTTTGTTAGCATGATAGAAGATCGGCTTGTTAAAGAGGAATTGGATGAAAGTACGACATCTGGTCAAGGAGGGAAAGTCTTGAAGAGAGGCAGAGAAGTGAAGATCTGGTCTTCAGTATGAGCAAGAATGGACCTGATAACAGAGTGCTATCCATTTAAGGTTTTGGAAGGACCAGATGACTTGTCTACCCCACGGCTCTGAAATGCCTTTGAACTGTTATCCATGTTGTAGTTCTATATCTGGGTTCATTCACTTATTCAACAACTATCTATTGAATGCCTGCTGTGTACTAGATATTAGGAGGCACTGAGGATGCCATAATGAACCAATGCAGATATGGTTTCTGCAAACATGGGCAGCTCATACTGACACTGAATCAGCAGGATTAGGGAGCATATATGCTTTAAGATCAATGAGTAGACAGACACATTGCTCAGGGAAGTTTCCTTAGCTTCTTAAAAGGAGATGCAAGGATTTCAGAACAAGAGTGATGCACCTAATCAAAGGCAATTGAAGAGTTGCAAGACAAGATCCATACCAGTGAATCTTTAGTAACTATTCTGTAGAAAAAAGGCATAAACTAAGGTCACTGAGGTACCAGAGCAAATACTCCTTTCGAAGATAAGAGCCCAGATTCCTGAACATTTGTGTCTTCCTCAGTTTCTTGATTCACTTTTCTGCTGCTCCATGCGGCAATTCCACGTGTGAAAGTATTTAGACTTCAGTTTCTCAGAAGTCAGTCAAGAACAAATATAAATCCAGGGCTGATTTAGTGGGCCCTGAAACATGTGTACCCCATGCTACATTCAGAAAGGAAACCAACTCTCTAAGAGACCAAAATTAATTCAAGCTGACATCTGAGTTGGCTGGGGAGGAAGTCTATTTAATGCAGATGACCTTTAAACAAAGTTCATATTTACACTGGCCACTGTGTAAATCCTGCTTTTTTAGCTGGAAGGCAAGTCCACCTTTCATACATCATGCCCGTGTTACCAAAACACAGATGAAAATTTTGGTTTAGGATGAATTACATTAAACATATTTTAATATATGAAAAATTTTCTTTGTAAATGATCCAGTAGTTTTTGATCATCAGATGGAAACAAGATGTAACACCGAAGTTATTATTGTCCCTAAACTTTGTTGTTAGGAGGTAAGACGACTGGAACTTGGGTGCCCTTGGTGCCTTAGGATATGGGTGGTAATGGGTTAGAAAAGATGACCAAACACCTGAGTGGGTAGATCAGCACTTCTCCACGGTAAACACTGAATGAATGAAGGAGGGTAAGACTGGCTGAGAGCACCAAGAGATGGTGAGTACTGGGGTGGATGATGTACACTGGGGTGGATACTGGATGAGTCCACTGGGAGCTGGTGGCTGGGGTGAGAGGAAGAGGGAGTTATAAGGGGTAGTGGGAAGAACGCCTTTCCCAAACAGGGCTGCTTCTCGTAGTTTCGTGGCTTTACCACAAAGCACAAACGACTGTGGCAAACATCTAATAAGCTTTAAATAAAAGTGGATGTTAACACCCGAAATTCTTCCCATTAGACCCTGAATTATGCTAACAACGTCCTCCATAAAATAAAAATTCTCTTGGGGAGGTCTGAGTCAATTGACCATTCATTCTCTATGATGAATGTTTAATAAGACTGATTTCTTTGAGATATCTTGTTGAGATCAGCTGAAAAACCAGAGTGTGATGGTCAAATAGATAAGAAGAGGCAAGCCTATTTGGGGTTAAGGAGATATTGGGACTTGGGAAGTCAGATGATCTTTATTTCTCCAGGATAAATGTCCACAGAGTGTCCAGTAAAGGAAGCACCAGGAAGAATGAGCCAAATATAATAATTGTGGCTTTGTAATTTTTGGCATCATGTAGGATTCATATAACCCTAACTCTTCTAAGTTGTAAGCATTCTATGGAAAATAAAAACTCTCAAATATTGTTAAGATTTAAATTCTGTGAGTTGAAGTCAACAGGCTTTCTAAAGCCTAGTACACTCTGAGCCTCGGTGGTGTTACTCCATCCTGCAATCATCCACATTGGCCGTTCCAGATCTGCGAAGCTCTAATTTTGAGCAAGAAGTAGGCATTTGACAGCAATAGAAGCAGCACCACAACCATGACCACAAAGGATCATTTATCAGTTATTTTGGGAAAGGGGAGGACTTTATTTTTTTTTTAGAAGAGAGGAAACTATGCTAATAAGCTTTTTGTCTGCACTCATTCCTCACTGAATTCCCATATCAGTGTGTCTCAGTTTGCTGCATATTTACCCTTAAAGGAAAATGAGGTGAGATGGAGATATTTGAGTCATAAAAGTAATAAAACATGCTTCTGGAAAACAGCTTTTCTACCCTTCCCCAACCCTGCAACTCCCATTTATGAGAATTGTTTCTTCAATACAAGTCTTGGTAAAGTATAGCTAGGGACACGGATTACTAGGAAAAAATATACATATGTTTATAATTTATATGAAGAGAAAGAGAGAAAGAGCCAAAGGAAAAAACGATTAAAGAAAAATAGCATAATATTAGACAAAGAGAAAAGAAACAAGAACAACGCTTGTTCTTTGAGAACACTCTGTTACCTGCACCCATACCAGCTTCCCAGGCTACTCGGGGTGCCCCCATTTCTTGGCTCAGATGTTGATGCTAAGCAGTACCTTCTATTTATTTGACTTTCTTGGGGATCTTGCTGATGGGTATACTTCTTACATTTCCTTGAATAGGTTGGGAATGGGGGTGATATGCCTGCTGGAGCTGAGGGAAGGGCTGTCAGGAGATTGATGGGAAAAAGTCTGAAAGTATCTTGGTATAAAAGAGGTGTTCTAAGTATGAAGAACTAAATCCATTGGGTTCTCTGCAAGAAATGTAACATTTCCAGGCGATTCACTTGACTTGCCCATCATCTTTGCATGATTGGCTTTGAGGGTATGTGACTGAAACTAAACACAAAGGACCTTAAATATTCCCTCCAAACCACTATATAACTGGGGCCTGAGGTCAGATATTACATGGCTGGTGTCCATGATGGGAAAGATCTTGCATGAAGGCTAATGTGGTTGGTGGTGTCTTGGCTTGCCCAAGGGCTCTTGGAGGAAGAGGAGGTGGAGTGAAGGGCAGTTCTGGGAAAGGAGTAAGCCATCTTCATGGGTGCTTCATGATGCCATTAGGACCACCCAGCTGGTCAAGTTGCAGTCCCTGAAAACTCAGATTCTGGAAGATTGAAAGTTGCCCTGTATAAGCAGGTCATGAAAAGTTCCTTTTACATTCTGGGTAGCTAGTACCATGGCAACAGCAAAGTACTTAGATGATGAGCAGAATGTGGTCAAGGTGGTTCATGAGGGAGCTGGTTATAGAACAGCGACTCAGTGGAAAGAGCAAAACAGGGAGGAGTGAAAGGGGGCAGGGAGGGCATATGTCTCAAGGGTGTGCCAACCACCCATTAGACCCAGGGTCCAATCTTCCATTAGTCCAGAGACTGAGGATCAGATTCAGACAGTGCAAATGTGTAAGACCTGGATCTTCAACAAAATGAATTATCAGCTGCCTCATGGTTGCAATGTGAGATAGAAACAGATGAGAAAAAGTAACGACAACCAAAACCAATAGTTGAGAAGACATCACAGCCATTGCAAGAGCTATAAAGTGCTGGGCAGAAAAACAGCATTTCTGTGTCCCCATACATTGCCCTGGAAAGTAATGCTTTCACAGTCTGTGCCTAATGAACACAAAGAAGAGGAAATGCTTAGCCAGCAGGGGGTTGGATGGATCTGCACATACTTTTGGTTGTAAAACTAGTTCCTTCCCCTTAAAAATGTATTCAGTCCCTATAGATTCTGGGAAGCATCCAAGAATTAGCCCAATGCTTACATATAGTTACACATAGCTGGTTTGGATGTGAATGCACGCGGGGAGAGGAGGGGACCCACAAAGGGCAGGCAGGAGGGGATTGTATGAAGGAAACCCTAGTAAGCTCTGGCTAACCACCTGGGACAGGGGACGGAAGGCTGTGTAAGAGAAAAGCCTGAAGGTCTTGACTTCTAGGGACTAAGCTGATTTACTCTAGATCCTATAGAAGCTTATACTATGACAGATCCTACAGATAGGTAGAGAGGATTACCCAGAATTAGGTGACAGTCTACATATTCCATAGAAGATAGTCAGAGAAAAATGCCCTTAAAAAATGACAAGCAAGCTACAGTAATCAGAGCCAACTTCCAGCTACTATAACACTGCCAAGAAAAGGTTCTGCAAGGTCATCAGCAGTGACTAGATGTGGCTTATTTAAATTACACTCACATTTGCATGCAAACAATAAATGGTCTACATCTCTCAAAAATGTTTTCTCCTCTCCAGTAAGTACTTTATGTCCTCATGAAATCTTGCCTATGTGATTATGTTACTACACTGGGAAGAGGGGAGGCAAGATGGGGGGAAAACATTATTTCCTTTGCACCTAATCAAGCGGGCACATATTAAATACTTTACTTCCGTTATCAGATTGAACGACACTATGCATTACTTATTACTAATTCTATTTTTCAAATTAAGGTCTGAAGAGTTTACGTAGTTTTCCCAGCCACTAAGAACAAAACAGGGGGCAGGGGGAGGGCCTGGGGGGCTCAGTCAGTCAGGTGACCATCCCTTGACTTCAGCTCAGGTCATGATCTCAGAGCTGTGAGATGGAGCCCTGTGTCCGGCTCCTTGCTGGGGATGGAGACTGCTTTGGATTCTCTCTCTCCCTCTCTCTCTGCCCCTCCCCCATCTCAAAAACAAACAAAAAACAAAAACAAACAAAAACAAAACAGAATTGGAACCCATATCTATCTGCTTCCAATGACATTGCTCTTCCTCGTATACCATGTTGCTTCTCTAAACCAACAGTGAAAAAGTATATTTTAGCCCAACTTGGGCTGAAATATTTTATCTATGAGTGCATGAAGATTGACTGAGTATGTATGATGCAAATTCTTAAATATTGGCTACATATATTTGTGTGTGTGCATGTGTGTGTAGGCATTATGTGTATGCATATATATTAATGTTTCATGAAAAATTATATGTATTATATATGATATATATTCCATTAAATATATTAATAAATACATAATCCATTAAATATATATTTGTATTCCATTAAATAGCAAGCCTACACTAGCGATGCTCTTGTATTGCTATAAAGACAGAGAGTGGGACTTCCCCAAGTTACAGGGAAACGCTGTGTGTCTGTGTTTGTGCCTGTTTGTTGATAAATGCATGTTAGGCAGAATTTGGCTTAAGACTTGTTTTCCTTTTCATATACCACCTATATCTAACCACAGGAAGATCCTAATACTTAGAAGAATTTGACCTTAGCTGGATGGCTACCTGATCTTGAGTCCATCCGCCACTACTAAGCCTGATGACTGTGAGGCCAGCCCACGAGGCACCCCAGCTCTCCATGACTCAGCCCATGACCCCAGCAGCTGAGTCATGGAGAGCTGTGTATGAATCCCTAACATTCTCTCCCCGTCTACCTGCATGCTTACTAAGGACCTGGGACTTTCTGAGCACGGCCAAGGAAGGAAACGTGCTTGGGTTTGCTTTATTTCCAGGTTTCTTAAGCCAAAAGGTGGATGGTTATGAAAACACATCACTGTTTGTTTGCGGGGGATAAAACATCAAGACGGATAAAATCCATAAACTTGCCTTTGCCCACACTTGTCTGTACTTTGCCCCTCATAATTAATTACTTAATTCATTTCTCTGCACATCCATTCCACACATAATTCCCTGAACATGGTAACTCGTCCTGGAAGGCAAAGTGGAAGCTTTGTGCACTTCCCTGTCCACTCAGGGAAGGGAGCAGAGGGGGCACCACGAGGGATGGAGAGGCGCAGGGGCTAGGCGAGGAGGTGCGCACCGTGCAGGGGGTGGGGAGCATCCAGGGCTTGCGGAAAAGGCAGTTCCCCATTCTACCCTCCTGCCAGAGAGCTTGGGTCTAGGAGCACTTTGCAGCTCCCATGAGGTCCAGCTCAGTGTCGCTCAAACACAGAGAAGTGAGGAGACATGGGAATCTCACGTTCTGCCGTGCACTTAGGAAAGTGCTGTCACGGACTGAAAATTCAGATGCCCCGAGGACGATCCATGAGACAAGAAATAGATGCTGCAAGAGCTGTACTCTGGGCCCCAAACTGTTGTTTCTGGTCAAGACTCTTCTCACTTCCTGGGACGTAAGATGTGAACCCGGTCAGCTGGAAGGAGACCTTACCTCTGCCGTTGGACGACTGTAACCTCTGAGCTGTGACTTTCTCATTCATCACGTGAGGGCAGTAATAATAATAGTCCTAATCATGCCTTGTCCACTGACCTCTCCTGGTTGTTATGAGGCTCAGAGGGGATAATGCACGTGAAGGTGCTTTGTAAACTCTAAAGCAAGCCTAAACTATTTGCAGTGATGATGATTTGTGTTGGCAAAATGTCAATGTCTGCATCCCCTTCTCCCTGAATGGAGAGCCTTTTCCTTGCCCTGCTATTAGGAGGTCATGCAGGTCAGTTTGGAGAGGTCCTTTGCAACATGGAAGTCTCATGTGCACCTTGCAGGGAGTGACCCATTTGGGGCAATCTACTCTGAAGTTCTGGTGAATGTATTAATTTTTAGAAGCAAACGCAAGGCGAAGCAGACGTGTTGAGTTGAGGTTTATGTCTAATGATCAGAGGATTTTAAAATGACATGATAGATTTTATCTCCTGAAATGCTCAGAAATAGTCCATTCTCATAGAGGAACAGGATCTTGCATAGTCCTATTGCTGGTTGGAGGCGACCCATGCATCACGTGGCATGAGCGTGCACACTCACCCACGTATGAGCAGGGCGAGGGTAGGGAAGGGAAGAGACGGGAGGGGCAGAAGTTGTGCAAAATATAACACAAAGGTGACAGCCCCAATCCACCTGACGATTGCTCTGGCTTCGAGGATTAATGACACTTGTCATTAGATTTCAGAGGCAGACAGCATCTCATTGCAGGGGACCCTCCCTTGAATGAATGATTCCAATAGACAGCAGCCAGAGGTCTATCTTGTTTGCTTCACTGGGCCCTGAGGAAACAACAGCCCTGTTTGTAGCATTCTTGGGTTCTTCTCCCGGAATCCCAAGGGTCAAAAGGAGTTAGAGGGTCACTCTGCTTTGTCCCTTGTCTACAGGCAAGACTGCCCCCAAACCCAACCAAATGGTGTGGGAATGACCTTGACAGGCTATGAGAACAAGTTCAAGGCTTTAAAAAATTTTTTTAACTGTTTATTTATTTTTGAGAGAGAGAGAGAGAGAGAGACAAAGCATGAGTGGGATAGGGCAGAGAGAGACAGGGAAACACAGAATCTGAAGCAGGCTCCAGGCTCTGAGCTGCTAGTACAGAGCCTGACACGGGGCTCAAACCCACGAACTGTGAGATCATGACCTGAGCTGATGTTGGACGCTTAACCGACTGAGCCACCCAGGTGCCCCCAAGGCTTTAAAACCCAGGCTCTGAGGAAGTCTTCCTACTGTGTGTGGAATCATACATGTATCTTACATGTAGTCAGGGCCAGGGGGCAATGGGACTCATTTACAGTGGCACAACTTTAGAAAGCTGCCTTTTCTTCCCCTCCAGAGGACATACAGGCAATGCCTTGGGTGACCAAAGGTCAAAGTGGAAATGGCCTCACTCAACATTTATTGAGCATCTATTATGTGCAAAGTGCGCTTTGAGACATGCTGCATTTTACAATGTTTGACATGTTTTCTCACAGGACCCTCACAGCAACATTCTGTGTTAGGGCATGGTGGGGGTTGTGACCCCTAGGTTACGGATGAATAAACGGATGCTCGAACATGCTACATTGAGGTAACCAAAGTCCAAAGACAGTAGAAGTCACAGTCAGGTCTTCTGGCTCTAAACCCGTGTCTCCTGTTCCAGCGCATTAACTACCCTGGGCTGTTGTCCCTCTCTGTGGAGATGGGCACATCCGCATTCAGCCTCTTCCAGCGGGCTGCTTGTTAAGACTCCATATTCTGGATGAGTCCTAAGAATTCTTCACAGGAATGAAGACACAAGACTACCTCTAGGTCTTAAAGAATTTCCCTTAGAGGATATTATTAGCTCTATTTCAGAGTCATGTCCAAAGTTTCACCTATAGGTGAAATTAAATATGTGTCATGAGTAACTGTGAAATTCCAATGTTGGGGCATCGTTGATTTTCCAAGCTCCCAATATTATCACATACTTTTAAGGACAACCTCAACCTATCTGTCATTTGGTTCATGGTACTGTAATATTCAACCATTTCCTTTACCCAGAGACATTAAGAAATCTAGTTTATAATCAAATAAGTTAGTAGCTTTTCAGTGTTCAAAATGTCATGTTAAACACTTAATTTGTTTTAATTTTCCTAAATAAAAACCTCTGATCATGGTTGCTTGAGCTGGCTGCAATAAACTCTTCTGCTTTTTCAGGCACAGGTTTGCATAAGAAAACGAGATAATTTAATGTATTAATGAAATAATAATTCTTACTGATAACGAAAGCCCAGAGAGAGAAGATGTTTTAGATGGGACAGTGATGACCTGTTTTCAGTAATATTGTGCAGTAAGAAGCATTTTTCTCTTGGTCATTGCTCACCACTTCCTGTCACTGTCTCCTTTTCTTTTCCCATGTTTTGACATTAATTAATTTTAATTTAAGATGAGACATGGGCAAAAGGTACAAAATATGAAACGTTTGAGGAGCAGTGAAGACAAACTGCCTGTTTTATAAATTTATATAAAGTTTGTTTTATTTGTTTATCATTGTGAATTATGGGTATTATTATAATATGTCTAGACATCTTTCTCTGGAGAGGAGAAAATTACTGCTGGTAAAATAGAAAAGGAAAGGAAAGAAAAAAAAAGAAAACAGTAAAGCATTGTCTATATAGCTAAAATTAAAAGTGGAAAACAAACATATCAAAACAAAGTCTTTACTCTGGGTGATATGAATGCCAGAAAGTGACTTGGCTCAAAAAAATAATAAAATGGATAACAAATATCGGAGAATCTATAGTTTACGGATGAAAAACATGCCAAACATGCGGGCAGCCTGGAGGTTGGCATGGGCATCGTGCACTTTTACATGCTTGGGGGAAAGTAGTGATTTCCTTCTGCCAAGTCGGCCTCAGTATTAGTGTCATGGGGATTCTTCCCATGTTTACGGAGATTGTCCNTGCTGACTGCCAGCTCAGAGCCTGGAGCCTGTTTCAGAGTCTGTGACTCCCTCTCTCTCTGACCCTCCCCTGCTCACGCTATCTCTCTCTCCTAGAAATAAATAAAACATTAAAAATTTTTTTAAAAATTTTAAAAATGTAAGGAAGTAAATGAGACAAAAATGAGTGTTTTCTAATATTTCCATTAATGAAAATTATGGTTCCTGGTTTCATTTTTTGTTTTAACATCCAGAACTAAATTTCAGATAATCACGCCTAAATAGTAATGGTGTATAATGAAGTCAGTGAAATACAAAGTGCTTTTAGACAAGATATTTGCTGCCAGAGAGTAAAGAGCTGTGTAGACTTGATTCTGTGTATCCTTCGGTCCCTCAAACACCTCTGACACTCAGCAAGATGGTGTGATATTCTGTGAAATTTGTGTTGGGCAACTTGAATATTCCCTCCTTCCCCGACACCTGCAGCATCCTAGGGAGAAACGTTTCTTTCCAAATAATCCACGTTTGCTGCTACTTTCACATTCTTTCATTTGTTCCTTATGTACCAACTGAAAGATGTTCTACATTCCCCCCACTTTTTTTCTCCACATTTTCCCAGTCTGTGGACATGGGAACTAGCTTCTATGCATGGATTCATCTAGAAAGGCTCCCTCCCCCACCTGCCAATGTCCTAAGCCCTCAAGTACCTCACACCCTCTTTCATCAAACTGGCCTCATGGGAACAGCAATTTGACAAGCAGGCAGTGTCCTCTGTGGGTGCCTGGCTCTTCCCTCAGGCCACGTTGGTACCAGGGCCAAGATGACGAGTCCTTCCCGGGCTGGGGCTTGTTAGCCAACACTCTGCCAGACCAGATGACCTTTTGGATAGTGGGCACGGCCTGCAATGATTAAAGGACACTGGAAGCCAGTTGTGCAAGTCCCTCATTTTGCAACTGAAGAAACGGAAGCCTGAGAAGGCACTGGTCCTGCCAGCAACAGGCTGAGTTGGGAAAAGGACCCGAGGATCCTTAGTCAGGATCCCTTCAGCCTCTTAAGTGGTCTTCTGATCATTTGCCAGGCTAAGTCAGCAGCATTAGGGGCTGTTCTCAAGGAGATAGAGGTGTCGAGTCAAAGAGAGGCTTGGACAAAGAGGCACTTCATCTAAAGTGGGGAACGCGCTGCCGGGTGCCTAAGGCTGAGATGCGGGTGGGCGTAGTCGTTATCTCTGGAAGGGGAGATGGCCAGCGTCATCCTAACGAAATCACAGATCTTCGCTGCTTTCATACAATGATCACTCATTTTATAATAATAGCCCATAAATTAATAAATGCCATTAACTTTATGGGCTTCTCCTACTCAGAGTTCTTTTTAGCTGTCAATTTAATTTTTAATAAACTCTCCGTGACTTGTAAAACCACAGTAGTCAATTTTGGTCTGTGCTGAAGTGACATTTCTGATATCGACTTCCTTCTCCACGTGTGTGTTCGCTGAGGGTGAAAGGGCCAATAACAAGGCCACGAGACATTTGTCAGCTCACTGTGGGAGGCACCTGCATGAAGGCTGATGTGCCTCCCCTGGGGTCCAGGTGTGCGCCCAGCTGTACAGCTTGAGTGAAGAGCAGACACGAAAGTCGTCTCCTTTTGAGACCTTCTGAAGCAGAACTAGGTGGGGACCTTGGCTGACCAGCAAGTGATTTCTCATTTAAAAATGGTAATACCAGCTCTGCAGACCCTATGGGAGCTGACTGAGGATAGAATGAGTGAAAGTTTAATAGCAAGCTCTATGTCATGGAGCATATAAATGCAGTAATATGATAATAATAATAGTAAGAAACTACTATATACAGAGTGCCTTCAACTATGCAAGGCAGTGTGCCAAGCACTAGACACTCATTATTGGTTCTGATCCCTACAAAATGATGCTTAGGAGGCAAGGATCATTCTCCTCGGGCTCCAAGAAGATGGGTAACTTGTTTGGGGGTGACACATCTAGCTTAATGTGGCAGATTCAGACTTCCAGGGATGGTCACCTGGCTCCACTCACCTGGCTCCACTCATGGCAGGGGTCCACCTGCCCTGGACCCCTCAGCATGCAATTTTCACTAAGGCCTATCTGTCTTACTTCAGACCACACACTGCAAAGATTTTCTATTAATTGTTAAAAACACAGATGTAATCCAGCATATTTTTATTCATTTTCCAGGTGTGGATTCTCCAAAAGACATGCAATCTCTACTGATAGCCAGTGTAAGAAGTTAGCCTTTCTTTCCCAAGAGTGACTAAAAGCCCTGCAGACTTGGAGGGTGGGAGATGAAGGGTGGGGAAACAGTAAGGGAGGAGGGGCTAGAAACTGCTTATTCAGGAAGGGACTAGAACTCCTAATGGCATTTGGAATAGATTTTCCATGAACCATTAAAATTGGAAGAGATTATAGAATCCTTTGAATCCAACACCCTTATTGTACAGAATGGGGTTCTGTAGCTTAAGGAGTTTGTGGTACTGTGTCCACTGTTACCGACTAGTTGGTAGTAGAGTTGGGTTAGTTACTCTAACCCACAATGCACCTTCCTCCATGCCATGCTATCTCTTGGGCTACGTGGTACAGCCTATGGCTCACTGCTCTGGCACTTATTTCACTGTGACCCAAGCTGCAGAGAGGCGGGGCTGTGGCCGGGTGAGAAGGAGGCATCTGAAACTCAAGGGCATTTGACTTAGTAACTGGCCTTTATGGGCAGTGTTAAAATATAAACAGAGTAGCTTTGTAGCCCATAAGCTAACTCTTCAAGTCATGTCTCCAAGGGTATTTTCAGACCTATCAATGATCATGATAGGTAGTCACTAATTTGGGTTGATTTGATTGTGAATTTACTATAGCCACTTGCAAAGGCCTGACAAAGATCGAAACACATTGATTTTTCAAGAATGTTCATTATTATATTCCAGAACCTAGCAGGATCTTATATAGAACATTACTGATAAATATTTGTTGAACAAGATAGCTATTAAGGTTTCAGTTTACTTGGTTTCCAGAAGCTAAATCCAGTAGCTTGTTCTATATCATATCTATGTAAGACATAAGGCACAAATTTGAAGTTACACGTGTCTGTCTGCAAAGTCCCTATCCTAACCACTATGCAACCCTACATTCTAAGGTGGGGCTCTCACACATTAGTGGGCTGAGTATACAGCCCACTATATATACCAGGCTGTCAGAACGATCGTTAATAGGAGCTGATATTTTGGAGCCCTTACTCTGTCCCTGGAAGAGTTAGTTAATTCTTTCCTCTTACCAACTTGACCAATCTATTATATCATTGCATTCCAGAGATTAGGAAGAAACCTCTCGGAAGCACAGAGAGGTTAGGTGACCAGCACTGGTCATTGAGTCGGTAAGATATGGGGCCAAGTGTCATGCTATAGAGCATTTAGCCATGAGGCTCTGCAGAGGGCGAATGAGGAGGGAGAGAGGAGTGTGATGGACTGTGATTGTCTCCAATGGGTTCTGCCTTAGCATTAAAGGAATGGGTCCCTGGGCACCTCCTCATGAGGGAAAGGCTAACAAAGTGGCCCCTCCAGACATGACTTCCATCTGGGGACACACCAGAAGGCAGAGCTAAGCTGGGAAGTGGCAGAGGAGCAGCACAGTGTCTCCGATTGCCCACATTACTGCTACACTTTCATGTTCACTAATGAATGAGGAGACATTTCGAGTAGATTCCTGTCTTAGCCACAATTTCTTCCTTTATGGCAGCAAAGCAGGCAGATAATTGCCAAAGACATAAATAAAACAAGAACTCGGTATAAGCTCACACGATGACGCCAATAACCGGGGTAAGTACCTCCTCCCCACCTTTGCTCAGCTGAAACCGCAGGTAATGAAAACTTGGGCTGGTAATGAAGCAGATCATCATATTTCTAAAGAAATGTTTCCATGAGTCAAGCCTTGGAGCTAATAAAGCCTCATTTACGAGAGGTTCCACCCCAAGAAAAGGAGTCCAGGCGCACATGTTTCAGGCCTCACAGACTTGTAGACGGTGCACATGCGGTGTGCTCTGACAATGTCAAAACTGTCCTGTAAAATGTCTGTAGCTATGACTGTTGCTTCTGCTGTCATGTGGGAAAGGAAAAAAGGCCCAGCCCCAGAAGGTGTTTTAGGTGTTCCCTTGTAATAATCGTATTTTTTATTTTCTATATTTTATGCTTTTTTTAAATGTTTATTTATTTTGAGAGAGAAACAGAGAGAAGAGAGACAGAGAATCCCAAGCAGGCTCTGCAATGTCAGCACGAACTGTGACATGGAGCTCCAGCTCATGAACCGTGAGATGAAATCTGAGCTGAAATCAAGAGTTGGACGCTCAACCGACTGAGCCACTGAGGTGCCTCTTTGATGAAGTTCTGACATCTTGGTGCCTTGTGGATATGAGTGTGGATTGCTTCTCCCAGGATGAGCTATTTCCTAGAGACAGCAAGCGACGTGCCTGCAAGCATACCTCAGTATACAAACCGACCAGTTCAGAGTCTGCACCCCAAACCACCTCCTTTTATCAGGCTCCTGCAGGCCAGCACACTCTTCCCTTACCCTAGGTCAGCCTGGGGCCAGGCACAGGACAACTGGGGATCACCTCTATTGCCCAGATCCTGCCCCGAATTAGTCAAAGTGTCCAATTCCAGTGGCGAACCCTGACTTGTCTGTTGTTTTCTGTGAAAAACCACAATAAAGGCTTTGGCTCATGCCTTCTCCGGGCTCCTTCTACCTCCTGGCCAACCTTAGTGTCTCCCTGGGTGGCCCTGCCTGGTGCCCAATGCTCCCTCCTCTTGGGAACTGTGAGTCACAAAGTTCCTTTTCAATGGCAATCATCTCCTGATGTTGGCCTCCCTGAACCTGAATGAAAACAAGATCCCAGGTACATTATGAAATGCCTCCTTAAACTAAAAAGCAGAATTAAACCTCCTCCTTTCTATTAGGGGAATCACTCCCCATCTGTTTGTGTAAGAAGTGTTCATCACATGCTCCAAAAATCTCCGCACATCATAGGTTACCTCAAGCCACTACAGAATAGTGGTTAAGTGTATGGAGATGAAAAAGCGGCTGACTTCAAACTCCTAGTTACTAGCTGTGCTACTTTGTGCGAGTTATTACCTTCAAGCCTCTGTCTTCTTGTCTGTAAATGCTGATGTGAACATCTGCCTCATAGGGGGATTGGGGTGACCACAGATGGAGTACACGGATGACCCAGGAGGCTGTTTGAATTCCAGTTAGTTCTATATGAAGGGTGGTTTTTAACAGTTTTGTTTTCGCCAACCAACAGTCCTGGTACAATTTCCTGACCGCCCCTGGGTGAGGCTCTGACACTACAGGGCGTACATGCTCCCTTATCATAAATTCTTTCTGCAGTGGAGAGATCACAGGCGTCTCAGAAGCTCATATTCAGAGAGCTTGCCTTGCAGCCCAATGCCCATGGGTATGCTGGGAAAGGAAGACCGTCTCACACACTGGGCACTGCCATGCACCAGCGACAGGGCTCAGCCTGCAGAACAGGGTGGGAACTTGGGGGTGGCTATCTTCCCATCTATTCATTTGTGCTCACTGTCCTGTGAAAACCTCCTCTTGCTGAAATTGGTGCAGTCATGATTTGGGGGATGGACCATCTGCCTGATCCCAAATGTGATTCATGAACTTGGAGGGATTTGCATTAACTGTTCCTTTCAGCAGGAGGAATTATCAATCCAATTCACAGCTTTGAGGATCTGAACCTTTTTCATACTGTAGCAGGCACGCATAGACTCTGATGATTTTTTTTTGATTAGCACCGAAACCAATTCTTGTCTTCTTCTTTTTTTTTTTTTTTTTTTGCAAAATCATCTGCTTTCAACTTTAATGTGATTGGCAATAATCCTTATATATTTATGTCTTTCAAGAACCCTCTGTCATATTTAAAGGCACATATTTTCACTCTAGATATATATTTTTCTAGTAAACATATACTTTAGTAAACGTGTAAAATAAATGAAAGTGATATACTTTTCTATTTAACTCCTTAGATATAAAACTAATTAGGTAGCTTGGGGATTGTAGTACACTGGCTAATTTAATTATCTATGTAACTAAAGGGTAGACAGAAGGCTCATTTTGGTTTCCACCACTTTAACAAAAAAATCTTTCAAACGTGCCAGGCTGCTTTTTCTGCCTTAGAGGACAGAACATTTGATTAATCTTTGATAATTCAGCTTCTGATGTTGCTTCATAGTCACTAATATGAACCTCAAGTCTTCAAGTACAAAATATTTAAACCAATGTTTATGTATTCTAAAAAAAAGTTTAGAAAAATTATTTTTTAAAAATTCTTCATAGTTTACTTTTTTTAAGTTTATTTATGTATTTTTGAGAGAGAGAGAGAGAGAGAGAGCGAGCAGTGGAGGGGCAGAGAGAGTGAGTGAGAGAAGCCCAAGTAGACTCAGCGTTGTCAGAGCAGAGCCTGACACAGGGCTCAAACTTATGAACTGTGAGATCATTATCTGAGCAGAAACCAAGATTTGGCTGTTCAACCAACTGAGCCACCCAAGCGTCCCTCCTCATAGTTTATTTTTTAATGATCTGCATCATGCTTTCTACAAGTGAAAAATAGGACTATTTCTCACTAATAAAATTTGGGAGAATCAGTTTGGGTTAAAAAGTATTTTATCATAAATTGTCTCCCCTCCTCCTTCAGCCAAAGGGGAAATGGCTGTTTCCAACACTGACTTAATAGATTTGCCATTCTTTCAAGGTCCTATTGTGGACAAATTTGTGGCCCTCCTTGAGTAGCCAATAGTTGCAGTGAAAGCCTATCTTGACAATCTTTTATGTGTAAAACGCCTATGAGTTTATTTATATGATGCATATTTTCTTAGAATTATGAGTAATCACCATGGCATACAGAAACATCCCTGAGTGCACTGACCCTTGGACATCTGTCTGACTTTAGAAGCTCCCTAGCCCTGCATCCACGACTACCCAGCAGGAGCTAGATGAATGATTTCTCACCATTCTCCACCTCAGCTTCTTCATTTCTTCGGTGCATCTTGAGGTACCCCAACTCCAGAATGCTGGAATTGCATGACACATTATGCCAGTGGTATTGTGTGTGTGTGTGTGTGTGTGTGTGTGTGTGTGTGTGCATGGGCATACGTGCACAGGCAAAGACCAACCATCCTGGTTTGCCCAGAACTGAGAAGCATTCCCAGGACCTGAGACTTTTAGTGGGACTGCTGGGAAAGTTCTCGTCCCATCTGGGGCAAGTTGGCCACTTAGTGGGGACTGGGTGTGTGGCATGTGGTGTGTGAGAGCACAGACACTGATTTATATGATATGCTATTAACAGCCTTTGACTTGGGGGGCCGAGGTGTAGAAGAAAAGATATAATGGTAAAGTACCAGCACATGACCTGTCATGTGATGTTAGTTATTATTATTGTCTTTCTCAAGCATTTCCACAATTCGTTTGTCATATTCACAGCCATTCTGTGTGTGAGGCAGAAGCTCTTTGACTTCAGAAGGTGTAATGACTTTGTTGGTGCTGTGGGTCCTGGTGGATCCAGAGAAGAGCAAACGTTCTGAGTTGAAGCAAACCTTCTAACTTGGAAGGTGGCTGTTATTCAAATAGCCTCTATGCAGCATAGATTTCAAAGTAATCTGCAATCAATAATTAATCTAAACAACAGTGCTGTGTGTGCCACATTCTTAAACAGAAGAGGAAACAGAGGAGACTAAGCAAATTCCCACCGAAGGTTCATGTTGCGGTGGCTGCTACTGGATGGTACATAGTAAATGCTGATAGGGGACTCCCTGTCACTCACGAGAGAGAGAGAACTGGATTCCTTTACTTTCATGAAGCTGCCTTGGTATCTGGAAGGATAGTTGTAAAGTAGAACCTAAAACAAACACGTGTAAACCAAACACGGCCTTGACATTAAGGACGTTGCCTCCCACCTGCTCACATATCTCCCTAAGCCCAGAGCTCAGATCCATCTATTCTGCCTCTAGGAAGTGTGCCATCATTAGCCCTAACCTTAGGGAAGCTGTAGCTAAGTTTCCACTCACTTGTCTCTCAAAGCAAGGCTAATTACAATAGAACTGTTTTGTATTTGTTTCTGTGTATTGGACCCTGTGTCCCATATCCATCCATCTATTTTTGTGTCTGTCCATCTATCCGTCTCTTTATCTATCATCTATCTACCTACATCATCATCATCATCGTCATCGTCATCATCATCATCTATCTGCCTATCTATATGTTTATCCATCAACCTATGTGTCAGTCTGACTAACCATCATCTATATATCTATTCCTTGTTAACCTTTAGTAAGCATGATGGCTCTTGAAAGTCAGGGGAAGGATGGGGTCTGCCTTGCACACTGGAGTCCTCTCTGCCAACTGTCTGCATTGGCACCAATGTCCTGTGTGATGGGGACAGCCCTGTCCTGACAAGCCTCTAGAAGTTCAGGTGGTCTTTGGAACATAATGATGGAAGGAAAGTTCACAAAGAACGTCCACACAATTTCCTCTTGTCAGCCCTTCCCTGCTTAGCTTTACATCTTCTTTCCTATGACAGTTTTCTGAATATCTGAAGATATTTGCCTGCCTAGACTTTCCTTGCCTGGCTAACCACTGCCAGCCCCTCCAATGCCCTCTGATCTAAGTACACATTCCAGATTGCCCATGCTTCTCCTGGAGGGCAGTGGCAGGAACTGCTCATGACTCCAGAGATGGCTGAGTGAGCTTGGACTCGGATAGCACTGCTACTTATAAAGTTCAAAAAAATTATAGTTCTAGGAGTGGAGCTAAAGTCAGTATTATGTTCTTGGTAGTTTCAGCTGTGTGGTGACTCGAGGGAAACACATTTTTGGCTAAGTCTCCTGTGCCTTTCCACCAGTTTCCTATACACCCAGGGTGGTTGGCTTTTCTCTCTTGTGCTCACCCACTGCTCCAGCTCCTGTGGCCCTTTTAGTTGCTCATTCTGTCATCAACGGATTCCCCGTCGTCCTGGTTTTGAGTCATCTACCCAGTGGTTTTGCCTCACTGAGGAGTGGTCCTATGAGCGAGTAAGCTAATCACTGTGAAAGCCTCCAACGAAGCCAGCATGTGTAAAATCACAGAGAGGAGTGACCCTGTTCCCAACGTGCTGGGTGGGAAGCTGTGATATAATAGACATGATGCTCATTGGCCAGAGAAGAGAGTTACTGAGCGTTTACTATGTGGAAATCTCCAGGTGGGCACTTTGCAGGAATCCACTCACTCATTCCTCACATCAACCCTATGAAATAGGTACTATTATCCTCAGTGTAGCAGATGTCCCTGCTGGTGCCCACACACAGCCTCTGTGGGCTTGGCTGCTAACAGCTGGCACCTGCTGCCTGCTTCATAGGGCTGCCCTCAGGCTGTCGGAATTGTTTTGCCAAAGAGAGAGCGTCAGAGGTGCATGGAAACTTAAGTCCACCTTGTCACCACTGCAATGACCTGACTGTTGAGAGGGTACACTGGCCTGGATCCCTTCCTCAAGAGAGGGTGAGCTCAGAGATGCGATTTACACTCCAGAGCTCCCAGAGGATCAGGCTGAAGCAGAGACTTCACACGAAGTCCAACCCGCAATCGGCTTCTTCGCCTACCCATCCTGCTTACCTACTTGTTTCTAGGTTTTCCTAGTTAATCCCTTTCACTGGGCTCCGTGGTTCAGAGTCTGCTTCTGGTTAGACCAACCAAGAACTCAGTTTTTGTACATGAGGAAATGGAAGCACAGGGAGGGTGGGTCACCATGCAAGTTCACACAACTGGGATGCAGGAAAGCAGAGGGTGTGGGCCCAGAAGAGAGCAGGGGGCCAGGCTCTGATGATGACCCTACTGCTAGTTTGACTGGAAAGGGCAAAAAGTGAGGGCAAGGGTGAAGCTGGAGGTGTTGGGAAAGGCCTATAAGATGAGGCTCATTTATGAGGGAGCCGGTGGGACTCGACCACAGCTGCCGGTCGCCACCACTTCAAAGCCTCTTTCTGGGAAAGCCCCCAGAACTTGAAGCCCATTTACTTCCCCAGCTGGTTTGACTGTCACAAAGGTTGTTCCCAACTCTACCTATTTTTCCCACAGGCCCTTGGCAATGGCTTTCCGGCAGCTCCGTGTCCAAGGGGAGAGAACAGTGAGCAGTGTGACGGCCTCTGGCCGACTTCCCACCTGTTATTCATTCTTCTCCCCACTGGACCGGCCCAACAGCCCCATGTATGCACGCATCAGCCCAGTTCCCAGAGAGCAGGGCTGCTCCAACTCTGACTGTCACCTCTTACAAACAAAGAAAACAAAGACTCTCTCCCCAACCTTCCACGCAGTAAGCTGGGAACAGGGTCAGCGCCATTTTATGTTTTCACTAAGTTTCCAAACGTGTTCATTTCAGCAGCAGCTTTTGTGGTGATTATCTCATTAGGGTCTTGGCCTCAAAACACCTTTTTTATAATGGACTGAAAAAGTTTACTCTCTCAAGCTTTAAAAATAACAACAACAACAAACGGGCGATAGTTTTACCAGAAACTTTTCCCTTGTGGGAAAATGTCTATTTGGCCTGTTGAGAGGTGCCATCACCAATGGTTTGGATTTGTGGGAGGCGACGGGGCCGGCTCCGCAGAGCAGGAGCTCACAGAAGGTGCAGATGTTCAGGTAATTTCTAGACCTTGTTTTGTTTCCTCTGTCTTCTTCAGAAGCCCAGGATTAAACCTCAGGAGCCAACAAGCTCCCAATTGCTCGGTATAAACTGCATAGATTTTTCATGGAACTAGAGTAGATCTTGCTCTCTCCTGACAGAGCAGTGCTGACATTCTCTAGGAGAAAGGGGAACGGTCAAAATGGCTCTAGAATGGATGGCAGAACTGTGATCACATAACCCAAACAGCGAGCATAAATAGTAAAACTTGGCTGCAGGCATAGATGCCTACTGGGGGCACATTTATAGCAGGGGCCAGAATAACTATAAAGGAAAAGCGTCTTGAGTCATAAGAGACAGCTCTTCAGGGAACATGCCATCGAGGAGGTGTTCTCGCTCCTGTCTGAAGTCCTGGAGGCCTGAGGGTCCACGGCCACCCAGGAGGGAAAATTTGCTATGTTCACCGAGCGCACAAGATCCATACCTCAGGTTCTCTGTGCTGCACAGAGGAAGTGGAAACAGGACAGAAAGTAGTAAGATTACTGGGAGCATCATTTGGGAATTTTGTGCTGGGCACTGCAGATGTGCAGGGGAGAGCCTGAGGATGCCACAAACAGCAGGACAATGGACATCAGAAAGGGGTTACTTTGCAAGGACCCAGCAAGACTCAGGTGGGAAATGTAGAATCAGGTCAAGGAGAGGAGCGCGGGGGTCAGGGCCCAAATCAGGGTACACCACCCCAGCTGCTCTGTAATAAAGTCTTCACCAACTTCCTCAGGAAGTTGGTTATTAGTTATTGCTGGAATTATACTTTATTTAGGCCTGGGTACTATTTTTTTTTTCTGTATTTCTACCTTTAGGAACTGTGTCAAGTGTTATTTGTAGATGGGTTCAGTACCTTTGCATTAAATCTTTTTGTCACTGTTTAAAATGCTTGAGTTTCAAGTTTTACTGAAGAGAAGTACCCAAATTAAGTAATAAGGGGACCACCACCCTTGGGTTCTGACAGCATAGTCTAGCAAAACATGAAATGACACCAAATGTATGAGAACTTCAAGGCATGCAGGAGACTTCCAGAAAATGAGAGTTTAGACTCCTAAAAGTCTTCCTAAAAGGATATCCTGAGATGCTTAATTTCTTAAGCAATTTAATCTTTTAAAAATGCGTTAAAAAGCAATCAGGGGTACCTGAGTGGCTCAGTCAATTAAGTGTCCGACTTTGGCTCAGCCCATGATCTCACGGTTCGTGAGGTTGAGCCCCAGGTTGGGCTCTGTGCTGACAGCTCAGAACTTGAAGCCTGGTTGGGACTGTGTGTCTCTCTCTCTCTGCTCCTCCCCTGCCCACATTCTGTCTGTCTCTCTTTCTCTCTCAAAAAAAAAATAAATATTTTAAAAAATCACCTGATGTGTATATGTGTATGTACATAGTACACAGTGGAAATGGTATCTTGCTTGCATACAGCATTCAAACAAGATAGTCATATCTCGATTTTAGAGAAAAGAGCTGCATGAAAAAATTGCACTGGTATGTAAGGGTTGTTTGTTTGTTTTTTTTTTCTAAAGAGTATCTTTTCCTCAGCTGATTTTTCCAATCTTACTTTCCCTATTAGGAGATTTTTCTATGTCTCCCTCATTCCAATGGGAGAAACGAAGAGGAACTTGGCATCTACTTATTTGCTTTCCAGCTACTATATCACTAAGACGTTCAATGCATGTCTTTTAGTCCCCAACTGGAATTGCCATTGTGATTAACATCCTGTGCTGCTCACTTACAAGATAATTAACACAGGATCAGGAGCACAACTCTCCTAGAAGGTACACCTGTCCACCACACATGGAAACTTAGCCTCAGATGATTTCATTTCCTAGCAGGAGAGAGCGTGTCTTCTGCTTGACACCACCTCGGGATATCTTGATCACCTCCACAATTAAAAGCTAAGGCAGGGTGATTTTACACTCCTGACACAATCATCTGTCTTACAGCAAGTTAATCAGGCAGAACTTGGCCCACAGTTTCACACCCCAAGACATGCAGTTCCCTCACATCTGCTCCGTGTTGTATTTTCAGTTGGGGCAGTGGTCCGTGCAGACCCAGAAAGACAGAGACTGGCTGAATATTCAGCACTGTGATTCTTGATCATGTTGAATAAAGGTGGCTCCAACCTGAAGTGGACAGCTATTGAGAGAGTTATACCTGAAACTGAGACAGGACACTTTGATGACCTCAGGCACAGCCAGGCAACATCCAGTTTACTGCAACAGGACTGGGAGGGACTGAGGCCCAGGAAAGCATCTCCCTGCAAAGGTGGGCAGGATGGGAACAGATTCTGCAGGCTGGCGGTAGCTCTCTGATGACAGGGCGCATGTCTTACGTCCACTGTATCTCTGACACCCGGCTAAGAGCCTAGCTCACAGGATGAGTCGTTGAGTGCAAACATCAGCAACGCTGGAGTTTTTAATGATGATCCTCAATGGAGGGGTTCAATGAGGAATCGTGGGGTTTCCACGCAGCTCAGTGGAGGACTCTATTCGGGACTGGGAGGCTAATAATATTCAGTGATCAGAGGCATGCAGTTGGCATGGAAGAGGGAGTCTGTCATCAGACAGTGGGGTCCCAGGCTGGGCTACAATGGTAGCACTTTTACCTTAGAGGGTCTCTGGTAAGAGCAAGGTGGGACCAGAGGGTGTCGACTGGTTACCAGGATGGGGGCTCAGGTCTAGGGAATGGCAGAGACCCCTGTGTGGAGATGAAGCTAGAAGTCGGGAGACACCCAGCCATGAGAGCTGGACTGTGAGATCGGGGTGAGAACAGCAACAGGACCGACCCAACATTGCCGCCGTGTCCGAGTGTTTGCTGGAAATAGAGTTTCTGGCACCACTTCCACTAAGGTCCTGGGGCCAGGGGGGTAGCACCATAGACGGGGAGCAAGTGGGGAAGGGGGGCCAATGTGATGATGCGACAGCATCTGCACTCCTGACTCCCTGTGAGGTCAACTCTCAGCTGTGGGCAAGACTCAGCAGTTTACAGAAACCGCCTTTTCAGTTGATTTACAACTGTTATCCTCCCCTCCGAACAAAGTGCATTTAGGTTAAACACCAGGCAGTATATAAATAAACTAAGTGACAGTGTAGGCAGTCAGATTTTAGTGTTCTTTCATAAACTTTAAGTTTCAGAGTCTTCCCAAAGCAGAGGCAGCGTAGACTCCATGCTTTACCTGCTTAGAAAACTGACCCTGGGTTTAATAGGGCAGAAGGAGGGTCCTTGATTGAGAAAGGGAGATGACATTTATATAGAGAAATTAATCAAAGAACAATGACACTTACTCCTTGAAGTCATCATGAGGCACAGATTCGCTGATGCACCCACTCACATTTACACACACACATACATACAAAGTTGGGTCTGAATGAGTAGGACCCGGTGGTAACCACTATTTTCTGCAAAGGGAATATGTTTATAAATAACAATAAAATGCCTCTGGTTTCGACAATATTACGAATACAACTAGGATAGAAATGATCAGCAGCATGTTCAGAGGAGGTTTGACAATAAATCTTGCATTTCATCATTTAGTGAAAATGAGGTGTTTCCTTAAGCTACAGTTAGTCTTTTATTTGGAAGGTACCTCTGAGCCCACAGATCGAGGAAGGAGTTTTAAAATTCACCGTTCAATACCCTGGAATGTTCAACAGCACTTGTCTCTGATGCTTTTGAAGAGAAGCTCTCTTTCCCTCCTGCTCACTGCCACCTAGTGAATTTACTCGGGAAAGAAACTATAGCTGGAAAGGAAATGGCCTTAACGAGTGACTTCTATTGCAGATTTTAATGTGTATTGGAGTAAGAAGGTGGAAGCTCTTGCCAAATGGCCATGGCTGAGATAATGAAGTCAACCCAATGCAGCAGAACACATAAATGAACTGTCCAGGGGAAGCTTCTGGAAAGTGCGGGTTGAAGTTAGCAAGCCATGACAACACAGGGCTTCTGATCAGGACAGCCTGGCTCGGACAAAATCAGTCCATTGCTTTGCCTTGTGGTTGAAGGCAAATGCAGGGCATGTCACACTGCCCACCCTGTGCAGATGTTAGGTGCTGGGTGTAGGGAAAGGGTGTTTGGATGTCTGTCCAGAAGCTCCAGTGTGCAAGTGAGGCATTAAAACTATGTTAACGAGGCCCCCTGGGGGGATGATCACAGAAGTGAAGGAGATGTAATTAGAATGGAAATATAATCATGTGCAGCTTTCCTACATCCTCCGCTCAGTCTTTGGCCAGCCTTCCCTCACTGGGAACACAAAGGCTGTGATCTCGTGAAGGGAGACCAGGCCAGGGTAATCTTCTATTCCCCAAACCCAGACTCACTCGGCACTTCTTCCTCCCTCACTCCACACACAAGACAGCAGGAGAGAGGGGCGCACAGGGCTGACGTAGTGTGCTGCACATCCCAATCGGGCCATCCTGGAAAAATGCTATCCATTCCCACATCTGCCTCGCTGCTCTCTATGTGAGAGCCTTCGGCCCTGCTGGGTGTCTGTGCACATGCATGAGACATGGGTGCTCAGGCTCAGGGAGGAATACCTGTGCTGGTCACTGGAAAGAAACACTGAAGAACCGCAGTGGCTACTGCCATTGGAATGTGGGGGAGGGGGGGCGGGCAGGTGCGTGCATGGTTGTATATGTGTGCTTGTGCATTCATGTGCATGTGCGTTCATGCATGCGTGTGAACGCTAAGGGAATGATGACATTGAGTCTTTTATTGTCTTAGTATACATTGTCTCTGAAGGGTGAGTTTTATTTTTTTATTAAAAAATGTTTATTTTGAGAGAGAGAGAAAGAGAGAGGGAGGGAGGGAGAATGAGCAGAGGAGGGTCAGAGAGAGAGAGGGAGAGAGAGAATCCCAAGCAGATTCCACATTGTGAGCACAGAGCTCGATGTAGGGCTCAAATCCATGAACTGTGAGATTGTGACTTGCGCTGAAACCAAGAGCCAGATGCTTAACAAACTGAGACACCAAGGTGCCCCTGAAGAGTGAATTTTAATGACTACGACAGTTGACGAGATAGTAAGACTGTGTGGCTCCGAAACTAAGAAAAAGAACCCAATGATTTTAATAATTAAATGAGACCAAAATGAAACTCTAAGATTTATTCGTTCACTTAGGAGATCACTGACCATTCAATTCATGACATCTCTTTCCCAGGCATCCTCCAGAGAAAATCTTTTCTCCCTACGTACTAGTTCACATGTTAAAGATTCTACCTGTAATGGAGAGCTTCCTGTAGCCACCACTTTCACGCTTGAAGAGATTTGCCCCATTGAAAAAAATGGCAATATCATTTGGCATAGGGCCATTCACTGATTTGATGGTATTTGTATTGTAATTTACAACTGTCATTTGAATTGGAATGCTTACACTATCCGTGGGGACACAGCTATTAATAGAACAATGTCTAAAGAGCCTAAACATATTGCAGGAGATAACTCAGGTTGAGTTATTTTACATATGCACTTGTAAACATAATTTCAATGTTAGCACTTTGCAGTCTATGGGCCAGTGTTTTTCACTGCATCTATTTCTCCACATCATTCTAACCCCACATGGTGGACCAAATCCTTATTCAGTATGAAGGGATGAAACAAAGACCACATGTATAGGTGTTAGCCCAAATACGGTGTGGCATATGTTAAGCATAGCTAACATGCTTTCCAAACAATAGCCAACTTTTCCAGAGCTTAATGACACTGGACCTCTTCCAAAGGTTGATCGTCCCATCACAGGGCAGCTCAAAGTGCACTAGTGCAATGGCCAGAGCACTAGCTCTCCACAGATCAATAAAACCAAGAGAATAGGAAGTTCTGGGGAGTAAAAATGACAACTAGAACACTCCAGCACTGCGATGAATTTGGATCATCTGTGCCCAATTGAGAGACACTGTAAAAATAACCCTCACCATCCTGTTCTTAGAGAAAAAATAGCGCCAATCCTTAATTAGTTCTTTTCCTAGCAGCAATTACGTAGAGGGACTCTGTGATATCCAAATCCCACTAGATGAATGTAGGAAGTTGGCTTAACAGAAATCTTCTGGGATGTCTGAGAAAAATTACTTTCTAACCCAACTTTTCAAATAGATTTTTAAATATTAGTTATTTCCCTCCAAAGTAACAAAAGATAATTCCTTAAAAAGGGTAAGTGTTAAGCAACTCATTCAGTGTGGGACTCACTCTGTCCATGAAATGAAGGAGATCAGAATTCTGTTGTCCAGGAGTTGAGGACCCAAGGGGGACACACTGGTCTGAGCCAAACAGGCAATGAAACAGAAACTTAACAGCAACACACGATTTACCACCCATCCAGTGGAGGTCATTAGCAACACATCACGGTACCTACCACAGATTCTTTACTGGTCATAAAAAATGTTAGAAATGCAGCTTTTGGAAATTGTTTAAAAGAAATCCTAATGAAATTTCAAAAACTCCTTCCTTCTAATTCTCTACTGTAGACTTCTGTTCTCTGGTTGACAGGAAGGATTAAGGCAGTAAGGAATATTAATTATTATAAAGACAATGAAGAAGCTACTATTTATTGAGCACTGACTGTGTGCTAGGCAACTCTATTATAATTTCTTTTATGATTCATCTTTTTAGTCCTCATTTTTATAATATCCTTTAAGATAATACCATCACAATGGATTGAATGTAAGTATTCCCCCAAAATTCATATATTTGCAATCCTAACCCCAATTAGATGGTACTAGGAGGTGGGACCTTGGTGAAGTAACTAGGTCATGAGGGTAGAATCCTTATGATTGGGATTTGTGATATTATCAAAGGGATCCAAGAGAGCTCTCATGCCCTCTGTCTGCCTTGAAAGGATAAACGAGAAGTTTGGCAGTTTGTATCATGGAAGGGGGCTCTCACCAGAACCTGACCGTGCTGATATTCTGATCTCAGACCTCCAAGCTCCAGAACTATGAGAAATGTCTGTGTTTATAAGCCACTCAGTCTACGGTATTTTGTCACAGCAGCTCGAACTAGCTAAGACCATCATTATCTCTGCTTTACAAAGGAAGAAGGTTCATGTCCAAGGTTAAAACTAACACACGACAGAACTGAGATTCAAACTTTGAACTGCACAATTCCAAAATCAGTGCCCTTAATTGTTACAGTTATGGATATATTATATTTTAGATATTTAGTTACATATATCAAATTTTTTTCCTATTCCCATTTTCCTAGTGCAGGAAACCCTCAAGGGATTATTGTGGTAGTCTTTAAACTGGTCACCTTTGACTCCTGACTTGTATCTCTGCTCCAATAAAACTAGCCCCAAAGCTGCCATTAGTTATAGTCTTAAGATGCAAGTCATATCATTCTCTCCAATATCCAAAAGCTCTCCATGGCTCCCTTTACTTGACTAATAAAGTAAGAACTCCTGACTAATGGTGCTCAAGGACCCCATGATCCAGCCTCATGTCCTACTGTATCTCTCATTTCCGTATGAACACCTCTGTTCAACGTTCAAAAAGTCTAAGACTTTTATGCATGCTCTGGCCCCAGTCTGGCTTGCCTTCTGCCAGGCAGTAGGACACAGTGTGCATGAATATGAGCTCTGGAGTTGAGCTCTGCCTCCTACCAGCTGTGTGATCTTGGACTAGCTGTGTAGCTTCTCTGAACCTTGTTTCCCTCATCTGAAAACATGCATTGTTGAAGCATGAAATGAAAGAACGGATACACTGTACTTAGCATAGTTAAGTATCCAGTAACCAGCACACAGTATCCTGCAAATAGAAGCTATTTTTATTTGCCTTGGGAAGTTGTCTGCCCTTTCTTACTTAGCTCTGTGTTTCAGGGGCTACCGGACATACAGGGGCTTGCTCTGTCTCCACGAAGCGTCATACTCCATTCATGTCAGATTCATGACCTGACTTTTGGCTTAAGCCCCAAACCCACATCTATGGTTCAGCTTCCCCTGGGTCTTCCAGATGACATCCAATAAAACAGTCTTTATAGTCTAGATTTATAGGGTGGAGTCAGGAGAGAGGTCAGAGGTAAAAGAGTGTAAAAATCAGAAAGCTGCATAACAATTCTGACCAAAATAGCTAATATTTATCGAACACTATGTGTCAGGTCCTGCTTTAGGTGATTTAGATGTATGTACTTCATAAGTCTTCAAAAGATGGGTATACTTTTTATTCGCTCTCTTTTGTAGACAGGGCATGGTAAAAGTCAGAGAAATTACGTAACTTTTAAGTGACAGAGCGTGATTTGAGCCAAAGCAACCTGGCTTTAGGACAACCGCCCTCTCTTCCATCCATTGTCAGGCTCTCCCTTCAATTCCCCGTCACTGTCATTCACGCAGACTCTCAGGGAGAGCAGAGACCTCTCTGGTTATCACCCCACAGGTGCCAGCCTTGGGTCCTTGTTTCACAGTCAGCTCAGCCTTTCATCCGAACTCATGCATTTAAAACCACTTAGAGAATTCATTAGAAACCTCAGGTGTGACCAGAGCTTGCGTACCTGGACACTTGGGGAGAAATGCTGACAAAAATTCCCTGTTGCATGTATTTTCAAATTGTTCTGCCATTATCTGCAGGGATAGGCTGGGTCTGGGTTCAGGGAACCTGAGCTGGGGAGTTCTGGGACAAGATATTTTAAGAAGACTGTCTTACCATATAGTTCGCCTCCCTAGAATCCAAATAAATGAAATAACTCAGCTTTTCTATATGCAGTTATCATCTAAGGTCTGGGATATTTGGTTTCATATACTTACTTGGTCTCATGATCCACCACACTTTTGAATCAACATGAGAAAAATCTAAATCTCTCTAAGATTTTGAAGTTAAAATTACTAAAGATTTTTTTGCTGGAAATAACATATAATTTTTCTTTGATTGATCCTACACTTTGTAGGCTTTCTAATAATCAGAAAAAAATAAGTTGCCTAAGGGAGAATCTGTCATTTGTTCACTGTTATAGAACTCTGAACTAGAAGTATGGGGTGTTGGATCTGGGTTTTTAACTCTGGGCTATATAACTTTTATTTTTTAATTAAATTTTTAAAATTTTATTTTAGAGAGATGGAGTGTGCATGTGATAGCAGGGGAGGTGCAGAGGGAGAGCAAATCTTAAGCAGGTTCCATGCTCAGCATGGAGCCCACACACAGGTCTCAGTCCCCTGACCCTGGGATCATGACTTAAGCCAAAATTAAGAATTGGATGTTCGACCAACTGAGCCACTTAGGTATCCCATGGGGCATGTAACTTTGGGCAAGTCTTTAAGCATCTCACCCAAGCTTCTGGATCTTCATTGTGTGATTTAGAAAGGGCAGTAGGGTTTAGACTCTTGACCACAAATCCGAGGGGTTCCTGCAAGAGCTACTGGCTTTCCTTCTCCCTCCCCCAACCCCCTGATATCCACCCAGGTTTCTACTAAAACAGCTCTGCTAGGGGCGCCTGCGTGGTTCAGTCTGTTAAGCTTCTGACATTGGCGCAGGTCATGATCTCATAGTTCATGAGTTTCAGCCCCGCATCAGGCTCTGTGCTGATAGCTCAGAGCCTGGAGCCTGCTTCTGATTTTATGTCTCCCTCTCTTCCTCTTCCCAACTCACACTGTGTCTCCCTCTCAAAAATAAAAAAAACATTAAAAATTTTTAAAACAGCTCTGCTAGATCTGCTCTATATTTTCCATAGTAAGAATCCCCATACTGTTTCTGTTAAAAAATATTCCACTTAAAACCCAAAATATTTGGAAACCTCTGGGCTAGGTGACAGCTCGAGGAAGTTAGATCGCTTCTCACTGGTGATTTTATAATCCTTTTGTCCACATTAGATCTCATGCAGGCTACACGATCGCCCAGAACTTCCTGCCTTGGTCCTTCTTTGTGGTCAACGAAATCAGTGGAACTGACCTGCCATCATTAATTTTGCTGAAATACTTCCCAGGTTTTTTTCTTCAAAGTTACTTGCTGCACAGTTAGTCTTATAAGAAGGTAAAAAAGGCCTATGCAATCTGCTACTCAAAAGATCCTTCCTCAGATCTTTACTGCTGACTGAAATTCCAATGAAACCCATTTACACTCTATGACAAGTTAGGTATGAATTGGTTTTAGCAGATCATTTTGACATGGGATAAGAGAGGAAACAGTGACCAGGGATTGAAGGGGGAAGGTCATCAGGTGAAGATTAAAATGATGAAGAAAAAGGATATGGGGGACACCAGTGATGCATTTTGCCCACGTTGTGTCCTATTCATATCTGCCCCTGGTCAATATGGCTGCCATTTCCTTGCTTGAGAATTTCTACTTAGAAGACTTAAGCTTGATCTCTAAGGCTAACACAACATGATGCTTCTCCCTAGGAATAATGCCCACAAACTATTCACAGAGCAAATCACAGAAGTATATTCTCTTCTTCTTTTCTTCTTCATCAAGGTCATTTTATCTAATTTAAACGTATCTCCCACTAGATATTTGATGACCGTCATCTCTCAACTATTTCTAGACTGAATGAGAAAATTCAGCTTTTACTGAATAGAAGTCCAAACTACGTACTACCATGATTTTAGGGAATTGAAAATCCAGATTTCCTCCCAGTTAAGCATATTCGGGGAAAAATGCAAAAGAGCTCAGAAAAAGCAATGGGGACAGAACACAGTTGGGGCAGTCCACTGAGTGGAAGTCTCTTTGATGAGTGACAGACCGAAGGTCCCACACTACCAGTAAGGCTTCAGTAATAAACATTCACAGCATGTAGTTTAATCTCCCTCAAGAGAAAGACTGAATCATGCCCTGCTCATTTCTTATTAACCAAGCTTTTGATTACATAGTATGTCAGGGAACCCTGACCAAGGATTATCAAGACCCACTTGAACTTCACATAATGCTTAAGCCATCAGCCTCCCGTATTACAATCCACAGTTTTAAAAACCTTGAAAATTAAGAGACTTTGTATGGAAAAGTACACCTCGAGAAGATTTCCCTCAGCTACACTGGCTTCTGTAAGTTTTCTAAATTTCATACACAGCAGGTGTCTGAACTTCAAAAGCTTACTCAATTGGATTTGGTTTCTAGTACAATATTATTAAGTCTTAAAAAGAGTAAAAAAAAGAGGTTTTGCAAAAACGTATTCTTGAAGAGAGCGGGGCTTGGGTGTTCCCATTTGGCATGTAGCCCTTAAATAGATCTGACAGCTCAATTTTCCAATATGATATGCAGGAAATATGAAATTAGCTCCCAATTATATCCGGTACAGTGATTATGTGCACGGGCGGTTTCACGCAGGGCAACTTGTCACAGCTACTTCTTGAAGCTTTATTTTCTAAAATTCTAAACTCAGGCTCAAGAAAAGAGCTTTTTTAAAAAGTTGGGGTGTGGGGCATGAGATGATTTACTTTTTGTGCCGTTGGGCGTCTTGCATACCTGCTGTTATAACATCCGCTTCTCCTTTACGCAGGTGACGCGGCCAACAGCGGGCTCCGCCCCGGAAGTGTAGGAAAGTGCCATGTCAACCCCAACACGCGTTATCCTCTTCTCCTGACAAAGGTGCATTTTAGGCCAGCAATGAGCCCATCTAAACGGCAATGCAAGTACAGATAGGTTCTGTGACTGTGCTTTGCCACCTAGTGGGATGCTAACGACAGTCTTCTCAAATAGGCTTCTCCCTTACAGCAGTTTGAAATACAGAGGTGATGCTTCAGTCTCAAGGAGACTTTTGGGACCATGAGGTGATGCGGTGAGGACGACGAGACAGTGAAACACAAGAGGCCTGGGTCCCTGCTGACCATGGAGTACGCAAGCCAGGCCTGGAGTGCTCACGTGCATACCGATGTTTCACGAAAGACAAAGATCTGTCCTGTTTAGGCTGCTATTTGTAACCCTGGTAAACCTTATGTTTCTATTATATGCAGCTAAATGCCAACCTAATTGGTATAATTAGTGTCTTTCGAATATCAGGTTCCAATTAGTACACAATTGCTAAATTAAGGCAGCACCTTTGTGGGGGAGGGGGGGGTGGTGCCTTACCATGTCTGCCCACTCTATGGGCCAGGATTTTCATTGGAGTGGTTAGAAGGTAACCAGATAGTTATTTTCCTCCCTCCCTCCCTCGCTTCCTTCCTCCCTCCCTCCCTCCCTCCCTCCCTCCCTCCCTCCCTTCCTTCCTTCCTTCCTTCCTCTGCCCAGGCCCCGAGTCTGTGCAGTAACTCCAGTCTGGCATGTGCAGAAAAGTGAAGGGAGATATAAAGCCAAGAGACTTTCCCGAATGATGAAGTTGGAGCATGTGAAACTGCCATTAGCCAACTACTGCTGACCCATGAAGCTGGCCATTCCCTGTGGTTCAGCTTACCACTCTGGCTTCACTATCTACCCCTCTCCTGTGAGGGGAAAACCAAAATCACCTCACACAATCCTATCAGAACAGCCATCTTTAAAAATTCTAATTTGCATGTGCTGTAGGAGCAGGGCTGAGAAAAGTGTCCTTGGATGACCTTTCGGCGGGGGGGGGGGGGGGATGATCAAGGGCTCTCAGGGTTTAAAAGACCTGACCTTGGTGACATCAAGCTTTTCCCCATTACTTCTGGTGCCCTCCATATGGGATATTCCTCCCATTGTTCTAGATCTTCACATGGCCGGTCCCCTCTCATCTTTATAGTCTCAGCTTGAATGTCCCACTTACCCCCAATGAGCCTGACCCACAAGAAACAGTAAGAAATAAGAGTGTTTTTACAGTTACCTCTTTTCTTTGGGCTTTCTTTTTTTAATGTTTACTTATTTATTTTAGAGAGCCCACATGTATGCAAGTGGGGGAGCGGCAGAGAGAGAAACCCAAGCAGACTTTGTGCTGTCAACACAGACCCCAACGTGGGGCTTGATCTCACAAACTGCAACATCATGGCCTGAGCTGAAATCAAGAGTCAGACACTTAACTGACTGAGCCACCCAGGTGCCCTATCTTGGGTCTTCTTTTAAAACAATTTTTTTCCAGGCTTATTGAGATAAAATTGACATATAACATTGTATAAGCTTAAGATGTACAGTGGGATGATTTGATACACTTAAGTATTGCAAAATGTTTAACACAATATTAAACTAACACAATATTAGTGTGTGCATATAAATATATATATATATTATACACACACACTATACACACACAGGTTATATATATATATCCTATTCTTTACATCATGTAATTCCTGTTTCATAGTTATGGTGACAACATGAAAGCTCTCCTCTCACTGCAAATGTCAAGTATATAATACATGCTATTAATTATAGTCACCATGCTGTATATGAAATCCCTTGAACTTACCCATCTTATAACAGGAAGTTTGTTCCCTATAACATGTCCCTACCCCACCCCAAGACTCTGGGAACCACCATTCTACTCTGTTGCTATGAATTTGACATTTTTAGATTCTGCACATAAGGGAAATCATACAGGATTTGTCTTTCTCTGGCTTATTTCACTTAGCGTAATCCTCTGAAGTTCTGTTCATGTTGTTACAAGTGGCAAGATCTCCTTTTTCTCCTGGCTGAATAATATTCCATTGTATATCTATACTACAACTTCTTTATCCATTCATCTGTGGATACTTAGTTGTTTCCGTGTGTTGGCTACTGTTATTAATGCAATGAATATGAGGGTGCAGATAACTCTTTGAGAAAGTGAATTCATCTTCTTCAGATGCATATCCAGAAGTCAGATTGCTGGGTCAAATGGTAGGTAGTTCTATTTTTACTTTTTTGAAGAAATTTCATACTGTTTCTATAATGGTGGCACCAATTTATATTCCTACCAAGTGCAAGATGCTTCAAGCTCCACAGCCTCCAGAATAGTAGGTATTCATGTACTTTCTGACTTGAATAGGAAATATGGGCTGAGAAAATTCTAGTTTGGTCAAACCATCTCAGGAAAGGCCTTCGAGGCCATAACAGTGGTATAATATAACAACATTATACCCTGCACAGGCCAGGAAGGATTTGTTCATTGATTCTTTTACACAGTCAGCTCTCTAGCAAAGCATAAGGTCCAGTTTGGCCTACTGTGCTATGGAAGTTGCAAAGAAAGTGAAAGATCTGGAAATAAGGAGAAGGACTTCACAAAAGTATGGAAAATTAGTATTTATAAGGAAAGGCAAACATAATTATACTTGTCTCTTCTAAAGAAAGTAAAAGTAGGAGGTGTCCCATTATTGTTTTCAAGTTCACTTAAATTTGAACATGTTCTAGCACTAGAAAACAGAACACATAGTCAAGTGTGTCTCCGCTTGCGTCTGAGCTGCCAGAAAAATGTATAGCAAGATTCCTTGACAAGTGGTATAAACTGCTCAGTGTAGGTACATAAAGGTCTTCACTATTTTTAATTCTTTTTCTTTAAAGGTTTTTAATGTTTATTCATTTATTTTAAGAGAGGGAAAGAAAGAACTTGAGCAGGGGAGGGGCAGAGAGAGAGGGAGAGAGAGAATCTCAAATAGGCTCCACATTGACAGCACAGAGCCCAATGCAAGGCTTGAACCGACAAACTGTGAGATCATGACCTGAGCTGAAATCAAGAGTTGGACACAACTGACTAAGCCACCCAGGTGCCCCTCACTATTTTTAATTCTTATAAATGGTCTCTCTTCTATTCTTAAATGTTTAACCTATGAGCCAATGAAAGTCTCATCAAAAGTAGATGAGGTAGGGCTGTCAACACGGAGCCTGCTTGGGATTCTCTCTCTCTCCTCTCTCTCTCTCTCTCTCTCTGCCCCTCTCCCTGGCCACACACACACATTCTCTCTCTCTCTCTCTCCTCTCTCTCCCTTAAAATAAATAAATAAACATTAAAAAGAAAGTAGATATGGTTAAAAAAAAAACTATGCACACACAAACACTGCTTTCAAATGTACAAGAAGGATGTTATGAGAAGGCTGCTAAGATCTTTCATTCTAGTTTAAAAGACCAAATAAGAATTGTTTTATAAAAAGAATGGAAAGAATTCATTTGAAAGGAAGAAAAAATGTCTTTTGCTCATGATCAAACATGGAAACGAGGTGGTGAAGATGTCAGTGACATTCTTATCTTTGAAAACAGCAAATATGAGAGATTTTATAAAGTGTAAAGTGATCTGAAAGGTTTTCCTGTTATTACCCAAGGAGAGAAAACAGAAATATACATTCTTGACACCTGATATGTGCATCTATTTTTTTTTTTAAGGCAAGGCTAGAAAACCTTCCAAGGAAGGGCTCATCAGCTACCTGAACTATATTCAAACAGATCCCTCACTTATTTTGAAAAATACCCATGAATCTCTGTATTACGCTGAAAATCAATACATAGGAATTTTTCTTGCCATTGTTGCAATGATTTTAGTTCTGCCAAGCACACATCTTAGAATTCTCTTAAGCAGTTACTTTTTAAAAAAAATTTTTTAATGTTTTATTTATTTCTGAGAGAGAGAGAGACAGCATGAGCAGGGGAGGGTCAGAGAGAGAGGGAGACACAGAATCTGAAGCAGGCTTCAGGTTCTGAGCTAGCTGTCAGCACAGAGCCTGATGCGGGGCTCGAACCCACAAACTTCAAGATCATGACCTGAGCCAAAGTCAGGTGCTTACCCGACTACACTACCCAGGTGCCCCACTTTTTTCTTTTTGATGGTTATTTAATTTAAAGAATTATGGTAAAATACACATACCATAAAATATGCTGTTTCACTATTTTTAATAAGCAGCTCAGTAGTGAAGTACATTCGCATTGGTGTGCAACCAATCTCTAGAACTATTTTTATCTTGCAAAACTGAAACTTCATGCACTTTAAACACCAACTCCCCATTTCTCCGTCCCATGCTCTCCCTGGTGGCCATCATTCTACTTTCTGTCTCTGGGTTTGACTACTCTAGGAACCTCACATAAGAGGACTCATATAGTATTTGTCTTTTTGTGACTGCATTATTTCACTGAGCATAATATCCTTTAGATGCAGAGGTAATATTTTAACTCTTATTTGCTTCTGCTCTATAAGATCACAGGCCTCTATGTTGTGGGGTTCCCTGAGGCAAGGATCCATTGAGAATGATGACAGGATATACCATGCTGTAATCTGGCTTGTGATTTTGTTGCCATGGGATAGTTATAAAATGCACACATGTCCAATGTCCAGCTCAGGGACTGTTCTGCTTTACATAGCCTTTTCTCCAAGACAAAGGTTACCTACAAAGCATTGCTGCCTCTCCCCTGGATGGATCCCTAAGCTTGAAAGGCTATGGTTGGGTCTATTATAGGAAATATCAGAGTATAGAGATCATTAATAAGATCGATCTACTAATGAATAAGGTCCTCTGTAGAAGACCTGTTTACTGAGCATGGTGGTATCTACCACAGGCAAAGCACTAAGTCAGGTCCCAAAAAGAATAAGCCATGATCTTTGCACTGAAAAACTGGAAATCTTATTGAGAGATGGTATATTACAGTGATGGTATTTGGAGGTGGGCCTCTGGAGGTGATTACGTCATGAAGGTGGAGCCCTCATGAATGAGATTAGTGACCTTATAAAAGGGACTCCAGAGAGCACCCCTGCATGGACCCCAGCCCCTTGGGGACATAGCAGAAAGACAGCTGTGTGTGAGGAAGACGGTCCTCACCAGATACCAAATCTGCCTGCACTTTGATCTTGGACTCCCAGCCTCCAGGACTGCGAGGGATAACTTTTGTTGTTTATAAGCTGCCCAGATGCTTGCGTTCTGTTACAGCAGCCTAAATGGACAAAGAGAGTTTACAGTCATGGCTTAAGAGATGGTCACAGGGCTCTACGGCTAACTGACAGGCTGATGACTGAAAATGAATAGCTGCGAGCTCTGGGGAAGGACATCCCACAGGCAGGCAGAGTTGAGGCTGGGGCTCCCATGCAGTCCCTGACACACTGTAGGTGTTCAATAATTACTGAAGGCAGGAAGGAAGGTTAGGATTTGAAAAGGCAGAGAGAATGATGTAAGATATTGTGGCCTGAGGACTGGCTTCGTGTGGAGAAGCTCATGAATTATCTGAGAAGCACTAAGCAGACTGGTTTTATCAGAAGGAAGGGGACATCCATGGAGGTGCCTGAAGACCTAGGCCAGATGTGAGGATGTGGGTCCTGTAGGGGAGTGCCTGGAGCAGCCAAATCTGGTTTTGAATTTAATTATCTAAGTAATTAGGAGCTAAGAAGATCGGCGAACAGGAGGAACATGATTAATGTTGCATTTTAGCAGAATTAATCTGGCAGGTGTATGCAATGGATTAGTGCAGGGAAAAAAGTGGAAGACAGAGAAGTTAAGGAACTTTGCTGTGGTCTAGATGTGGCCATGTCTGCATTTCCTCTCAGTCAACTTCAAGAGAATGAGACACAGCCTTGAAGAGATAACTGTGACTCTCCTGGGATTGCACCATCTCTACACTTTGGGTTAGGCTTATAGGAAGGAAATGATTAAACTTTATTTCTTCCCAAATTCAAAAGGACATCCTATTTTATACTTCTGTCTCTGCCTTTATTCAATGGGTGTAATTATTATAATTAGGGACACATACAAAGCGGTTATTAAATAGTGGCTCTGTGTAAGTGCATGCTAACTGTGAAATACACACTAAGAGGGCAGCCACAAATGACCTGTGGTGGGGAGGGGAGGCAGTGGAGAAGAGGAGCTCGTGTATCTGTATAGATTTATGCTTATCCATTTTAATGACTTATATTCTCTAAACTTCCAAGGAAAACCAGCTCAAATGGTGCTGGGAGGTGTATTGATTTTCATCCCATTTGTCACCATTATTGAATAAAATGTTCCTTTAAAAATACGTGTCATTTAAAAAATACAACTATGCATCATAAAGCCATTTTCAGAAATCATTTGTTACCTGTTTCTTCAAATAACCCAAATCAAAGAGTAACTAGTAAAGTCCTCAGCAGATATGCATATATGTATGTATATACTAGTCTTTCTTCTTTTTCAGCAGATTCCTATTCTTGAAGAAATCACCCTTCTTTCTTAGCTGAATAGTCTGGGAATCAGATGTCCTTGACCTCTGGGGTCAAAAACGTCTGTTCTTCTGCACCCCACACAGCCCCCAACTCATCCTATCTCCAAGGACGCTGAGGGCTACAATGGCTTGGCCAGACTCCAAAGTGTGGGCCGGGCTACAGTCTCAGAGGGTGGTTGGTGCCTTCCAAGGCACGGCATGCTTGGGTATGGCGTCCTGAGAACATGTCTTGTCCCTGTGGCTTCTCTGAACGTTAACCCCTGCCCAATGCCTACTGTGTGTCCTAACAAAGATTCAGCTCCCCTCAACTTTGGGGAGATTTGTTTTCCCTTCTCCCTCATTCTTTGCTTCAGCTCTTCTCTCTGTGCATGAGTGGGTCCCACTCTCTGTGATGGAGATCAGACTCTGAAAGCATTATCCTGGCCAGTTTCCATCTGACACCACTCACAGCAGCCTGGCTTGGGCACAAGAGTCCTCTGAGGCAGTTGACTCAGCTCACTGGAGCTCTGCAGTGGAATAGGAGAGCACAGCCCCTCCTTTCTCCTCGGTTCTCTGTGCATATCTTTTCCTCAAGATGCTCATTTGGAGGGTGTGGTTGGGTAGATCTGAGTTCCCGAATATTATCTTGACCTCACCCCAGTTGCTTCTAACTTTCCACACACAGCATTATTCTAGATACTCCTAGGTAGCCTCACTTTTCAGAGCTCACTTCTCTGGAAACACACTCACCTCAGACACAGCCAGGTACTAGCATTAAGAACCAAGAGAGGTAGTATAAGTCTGGGCTCCAAGGACTATGTCTATGGGGGCTCCTCAAGCCCTTGATTGGAACTGATTTATTCTTATTTTTAGATACAATTCTAAAAAGCCCATTTTTTTTCCTTAGTTCTTATCCATTTATAACCTATTATTTAGGAGAAACGGACCCACAACGAGCAGAAAGAATGACCACTGACAACGAGGGAACAGCCGGAAGAATGTTTCCAAGCTGGAACAACGGTTACAGAACTATCGGCTAAAACAAAGGATAACTGCATACCTCTTTGGGTCAACTAAAATTTTTGAGAAATAGAAGAGGTAAGAAAGCAGGGAGGGAGATCTGAGTATAGAGAGTCAAGCCCCCTTCAGAGAGTTTCTGAACCCACAGATCCACTGGCAGGTGTCTGGGCTCGCCAGCGCCCCCTTGAGGCCGCCCGTGCTGCTCATCTGCACACCGGTGCCTTGAAAAGCTCTGAGCGCGTCAGAAGGTATGAAGAAACCGAGAAAGGTGAATGAATGGGTGCAGAGTGAGATGATAAATAATCACCTACCTACCTGTGACAGTCGTGACTCGCACTTAACTCATGCACTCACTTACCCAGCAAACATCTTAGACCACCCTGTAGATTACAGTAATTGTGCTGTGATCTGAGGATACAGTATGAGAACCTGTCTTTGGGAAGCTTATAGGCTAGAGCAGCTCCGTCTGGAAATCCGGTGTGTAGTTTTTCCTTAAAGCCCCATAGTTGACATGAAGCACTTTGCAGTGTAGAGCAGCCGCGTGCTTACAGCACACGCAGACCTGTGCATATCTGGCTACTCCTTGATCACTGCATATGCAAAGGTCCCAACCCATCTTTGGTTGGTCTATTTATAGTTCACCGTGCAGCCCTCATAAAATCACACACTACACAGGAAAAATCACAAATAATTGCGATTTTACTAGTTAGATATACTATGAGTCTTCTAGTCTTCCTACCATAAAGTATTGCTTCCATGACTGTTCTCTCCTCTACCACACCCACAGAAATCAATATAAAATTCTGTTTAGCTCCCCTGAATCCCAGCCCATTGTCTATCAGCATCTTTGGCTATACTGTAGTCTCTTAAAAAAAAAAAAAAAAGGAAGTACCTTTACACAATAGACACTCAATAAATACCTTTGAATGAAAGACTGAAGAAATTAATTTTGTGAATGTTATCCACACTTGTCAATTTCAAAGCACCAGGAAAACAGCACCAATATTCAGAATCACTTTAGATCTCAGAGACTTGGTTGTTTGTCTCCCTGGGCCAGCACCGCTTTTGTGCATGTAAATGCAGGGGTTGGTTATGAAAATTTCATGCCCTGCCTCATTGCTCTGTCCTATTAGGAGCCAGGGCTGACAGAGAAAAGCAGGGATATGTTTCACCCTGGACACGTGCGCAGCATCCGTTAGGAAGACTGAAACATGGCTATGACAGCTTGTTTTTCACCTCGGATTCGAGGTAAGGATGCACACCATGGGTGGTTTTTGCATGTCTGTTCCTCTGTGAAGATCAAATTGGACCGGCTGGAACTGGTGGGCTGAACGGACTTCATCAAGTGTTACAGCTCGTGCGTTTGCTATCTCCGCTGAAAGCTCACGTGGAGAATTATCCCAGTAACAGGACCCACCACACTGTAATGCTATGAGAAGTCCCATGGCAGATGGGTGAAAGAGAGCCTCGGATGGCAGGATTCTGAGACAGAAGGAACCCCGGCAGCTTTGTAAACAAGCAGTAAATAAAGGCTATCTCATGAAAACATTTGCCCAGCACACCCTTCCTCCATAAATATTAGAGTGAACTCACACCAGCACCTGGCACAATTTATAGCCACCTGCCGTAAATTATTCCTGGTCTTTAGAAGATAGGTACTGGCTATCAGCCAAGCAGACCTAAGCCATCTCAGGAAGACGGATGTAACTTGCTCTTACATTAGATCTGACTTCATGCCAAAGTTTACTTGGGCTGGTTTTCCCATTCTAATTTTGGTTAAAAGAGTGGCTCTGGGGCCATCAGGAGAATGTGCCCAGCAGACCCCCTACAGCTTAGAGCACAAATGATGGGAGGGCGGCGTCCACTGTGTGTCGAAGTCCCCTGCTGCGCTTGCCCTGAGGCCTCACCTTGTACAGACTGCTCCCCGCCAGTGACCAAGTACAGTGCAGGTACTAACTGGGGTCCGTTGCTGGATGCTGCACTCTTACGACCAGTTTAGGCTCCAGTACTCATGACGGCTTAGGCACTGCATGTCTGCAAAACAGGTTAGGATGCTTCCACCCAAATCCTTTCTGTTCTCGTCTGCTTGGTGTGCTAGAACAGATGGGGTGACTTCTAAACGACAGACGTTTTTGTCTCACCCTGAGATCAGGAGGCCAGCATGGCCGAGTGAGGAGCCTCTTCTGGGTCACAGACTTCTTGTAGTCTACATGGTGGATGGGGCTGGGGTGTGTCACTCATGTTTAAGGTACTAATCCCACATATGAGGGCTCCACCTTCTTGACTCAATTATCTCCCCAAAGTTCTACCTCCTTCTCCTATGCTCACTGGAGGGAGAATTTTAGCACATGAATTTTGAGTAGAGGAAGAGGGGACACAAACATTCAGACCATAGCATGCCCTCCCCTTCACTCAAGGTCAGACTTACTTTGTTTTTGGAGAAGGGCTCTCCCAGTCTCTCCCAGCCTCTCCCTACCTCCTTTCACGTGGGTAATTCCCCTAATAAAACCCTTGCTGTGTAACCTGCTCCTGGTACCTGATTCTTGCAAGACCTAGACTCACATGGGCTCCTTTGCAGTGACCCCAGAGAAGTCACAAGTCCATTATAAGGCAGGACCTGAAAAGGGCCTTGCACACATAAGCCTTATTGGCTGAATGAATGAATGAATGAAAGACCCCTACACTCAAAGGAGGTAGCCCTAGCTACGAAGATGAATCTTTTTAGGACATGATGCAAGTGACAGTCTGCTGGCTTCCTTATCATTGGGGCCACGGCCTCCACACCTGAGGAAGCAGCAGTCCCATTTTCTTAAGGTGATGGGGGCTTCTAATGTCATGGGCGCTGCAGCAGCTCTCGGTCTCTGAGACTCTAACTTAGAATCAAAGCAGCCTGCTTTGTTGAGCTCCATGTTCTTAAGGCATCAGGCAATGAGCAACTTCTTTTTTATCCAGTGCGGCCAGAGAAAGGAGGCCTCATCAAGAAGCCAACATTGCCAAGTAAAGGCTGAAGTTAAGTGAAAGCAGGACAGGTTGGTTACTGTGCAGAGGAGAGTATGGAAGGAGGGACGGGAGAGTCTGAGGAGGTGACTGCTATTTCAGTGTGTGAACACCTGTGGACGCAGTGAAGACCTTGACTCATCCCCATAAAGTATCCTTGTGACTCATGGGAGTTCATGAGGGTAGCTCGGAAGTCTAGGACAACAGTGATGGGTTTCCTTGGGTGTAGATGTGTGTTCTGTCTAGAATCTGGGGTGAGGCACAGATGCCCTAAATATTCAAGCAGTTACTGGTGAGTGAAGTTCCTTGTGAGATGAGAGCGTAGGAGAGATTGTGAAATTCCCTAAGCATTTAAACTTTGAACACCTATCTACACCACAATCTTTGGATCTAGGACCCAGGAATCTGAATTTTAACAGGCATCTAAGAAATTATTGGCCCTCAATATAGTCTACATGATGAGTGTTAAACACTCTACAGTAGGCGATCTTGAGAGAGATCAGGCCCCTTTTGGGCAGCAAAACACAAAGGTAGAGAGGTTACAAACAGAAATGTAACTAAAAGAACTTCCTCTCTAAGTCAAATACTCCTAGAGTCAAAACTCCTAGGCCCTTCTTCCTCTGAATGCCCAGAGCGTAGGAGGCCACCAGCCCCTGTTAGCAGGGAGGCAGGAAGAAGGACAGCAGATGTTTATAAGCAAAGGCTTCGGGGAAGTGGCTGGAGGGTTGGACAATGGACCCATTGTCAGGGGCTGACAGTGTTAACTGCCTGTTATGAATAATGTTATAAGCCACCCCAGTGTTGATATATTTAAGCCTCAGTTCATCCCACAGAGGCATGAAAGAGAAAAAGCCCAACAACCAACCTCCTTCCTGTTTGGAGCATGCCCACCGGATGAGTCTCAGTGGGCCAGAGGTAATTTCCCACCATAAAAGCTGAAAATATATGGCGCTCACTGGGCTTCCCAGCCTCCTTTGCAGGGTGTGAGCCCTGGACCAGGGCACATGCAGTGACCTTGGACCTGGAGTCAGGCGCTGGTGTTAAGGAGTCCTGGACACCAAGAGGCAACCCCAGGGGCAGCAGCAGTGGCTGAGCGTGTGGCCCTGGGGAAACCTAGGGAGGCTCTCTCGTACCCAGGGTTAGCATCTCTGGGGTGCAAGCTGCAGGATCCGGGCTTGGCACTGGAAAGGAGCCCATGGGTCTCCTAAGGGGACCTATCTGGTGGTGGGATTTGGGACTTCCTTCCTGGCCACGTTAACCCTGAAACCCAGCAATTCTCTGGCTGGGCTCCCTGGAAATGCCATAACCTCCCGAGTGACCTCACTTTTAACAAATTTCCTTCTTGCGGATGTGTTTCTGCAGCAGGGAACTAAGAACCCCAGCTGACTGAGTAGTCTTTTGTTGCAGAGGTCTTGGTTTCCAGTTGGGCACGCTGCTCAGGGAGGTGGCCGTGAGAGGGCTAAGGGACACAGGGGCTGACTGCCAGCCTCCAGGGCAAGTCAGTGGGTGCTGTGACAGACACAGCAGAGGATGGCTCATTCTCACTCCTGATGACACCAGGGCTTCTCTGCAGGACCATCTTTCAGAGAGGAAGGGAAGATCCTTTCCAATAAGACTTGATCCTGTGGGAAAAGCACCTGTAATCTGTAGGAGACAGATGCCGGTGAGAGCAGGGCTCCGGGTCCCTTGGGTGGGACTGCACTCCAGGGAATATCCTCACTGGTGCATTTGCTGTGGAGCAGTTTTCAGGACCCACAGCAGGAAGAGGGGGATGGAGCATGCTTCCCCGACGCAGATTCTACATTCCCTTGCCCGAGATATTCATCAGGACTAGAGGCTGGGCCACTGACACTGATGCTTGCTGTGATATATTGGCAGTGCTTCTGAAGCAGATCGGGGAGTGGTGGCGAGGTTACCCCAATGCTAGGCTTCACATCAACCTGTCTCTTTTACGTTAGGAATGTCCCGTGATTAATGGGGGTTTTGTCGCCCAACAAATGAGAGGCGGTGACACAGTGTGGGCCGCTCTCTGTTCTGATTAAGTTATTAATCACTCCTTAATTATGAAGGACAGAATTTTGTCTCCTGTCCCACAGACTTTCTAAGGGACGTATTTGGGGATGGCAGTTCGGTGGAGATAAAGCTTCCGGCTTTCCAGAAAGCCCAGCACCACCCAAGGCTGAGAGGAAGTGTGAAATCTGCATATCCCTCTTTAGGTAATGAGTTCCCCAGGGCAAGGCAGGTGACAGCTGCTCCAGTAATATAAAATGTGGGGTAATTTAAAGCAGCCTGCACCTCCATTCTTGCAGTTATGATGGGCATCTTAGTGAGGAAGCTCATGGTGAGGTATGTATTGTCTTCTAGGCGGCTGGGCATGAGGGTGCCATGCACATGTGTGGACAGAACTATGTGCATCCTTTCCTTCAAGCCTGGGCCAGACCATGGGTCCACTTTTCCCCCGTCTCCCAGGAGACATGCAACTAAGCCATTGTGAACTGTATTCCTACCTATCTTCATCGTGCCCTGATATTACCGATCAGCTGAATGACATGTTCGCCTCCCCCCATCACCTCACACATGTGCTTGCACTGCAATCTTGAGTCTTCAAACCTTAATCTGCCTGGTTTATTCCTCTCATATGCCTAAACTCAGATCAGTGTTACTTCCTCCAGGAAGCCTTCCCTGATGTCCCTACCTGATGCGCATTCCCTCTTCTGTGTCCCCAGAGCACTCCTGCATATTAATACCCACAGTCTCCAGTCAGTGGACTGCTCATCTTCCCCTCTGGATGTTGGGCTCCTTGCGAAGAGGAACAATTTTACTCCCCTTTTTACTCTAAGCTCCTCCACATATCAGGCATTGACAAACGTTTGTTGCATGAAGAAAAGAATGAATGGGTGAATACATGAATCTAATTCGTTATTCAATATTATATTAAGTGGATAAATCGACGGTTGAGAGCTGAAAGTTTCCAGTGAACTGCGGTGGAGACACTGAATGGTTTTCCTGAGCCCACGGCGAGGCCACGTTTTCCACTTTCCCTTGAAGCTAGAGGTGGCTGTGGAGGGCAAGAGGGGGAAGTAAGGGACATCACTTCTAGTTTGCTGGGGAAGCAGCGCCCTCCTCACTGATTTGATTTCACACGAGTGAGAATTAAGTCTCCATGACATGATGTCATGGAAACTTAGTTTATCTGTCACAGCCGCTATTGGTGCCTTAATAGATCTACAAGCCTCTTCTCTAAGGACTGTGTCTCCTGGCTGATGTCCCTTCATTTGACACTGGGGAAAGTTGCCTTCCTCTCTCCCCTGTCTGGGAAGTGGTGGGACTGAAGAGAAGTGTTGCTGGTGTGACCTCACTCCACTCTAACTGAGGTCTGTGCTTCTCAGCCTCTAATGTGAACTTACATCATGTGGGGATCTCATGAAAGCACAGATTCGGATTCAGGAGATCTGGGTAGAGCCTGAGACTCTGAAGCTCTAACAAGCCCACAAGTGGTGCCAGGGCTGCCTGTTCACAGACCACACTTTGAGGAGCAGGAGCTGGAGAAACCGGGTTCAGCTGTCATCACACGTTCACTGAAGAGAGTATCACCTGCAGGTGTGACAGCGCAAGGCAAGCCCGCTTGGTGCCTTCACCCTGGGTATTCTGGGCTGAGGATGGGACTCTGCATTTCCAACGGGTGATGTTCTTGCTGCCGTTCCAGGGACCACGTGCTGAGAGCCACTCGCTCCGTGGCTCACAGTGTGCCCTTGGGAGCCATTTCCGCTGACTCTGAAACCTGGCTCTGTCGCTCACTGGCTGTGCATACTTGAGCAAATTGACTTCCTGGTGCCACCATTTCCTCATTCGTTAAATGGAAATGATGCATGTAATAGTATTCGCCTTATAAGGTGGTCACAGGCACTACATGAATGCGTGCAAAGTGTGTTCCCGGCACAGAATGGTTCTCTGTCAGGGGTAGCTCCTGCTAAAATCCAGTAACAACACACCTGACCTGGGGCCGATTCTGGGGAGCTCTCGCCCTGCCCCGCCCAGCAGGCAGGGGGCGCTGCAGCGGGAGGTAGGTTCCTGGCACCCTGTTAATGGGCCTCACTGTGAGCACAGGCTTGGCCGGACCCTAGTTCTGCTCCAGAAGCTTCCGTTCGTGCTGGCCTCTTTGGGTTTCTGCACGAACCTTTCAGCGGCTGTGTCCAATCCCACTTTGCTAACAGCTGGGAGGAATCACTTTGTGAAAACCCAGCCAAAGCTCGCAGGATGGGAGAGCTCCCGTGGTCTCCTGACATACGGAAACTGGGCTTCTCCGGAAAAGCCAGCCTCCTCTGCAAGTCTCTAGAGCCACCTTACTGGGCCTCCCCACCCCATTTCTCTTCCGGGTTTATTTGCAGTTGTGAAGGGACCGTGGGCTGGGCTCCTTTCTAAGTTGTGTTCCTCAGACAGCCTTAGTTCAGTGGAAAAGCCTTGTGTGTGCTAGAAATCCCGTTTACCCTTCAGAACCTTCAAGAACTGTTATGTGCTTTGGCTCCTGTCCTAGGAGAGAGGCCATTAGGCCGTTTGGAGCTGAAGTTTAAGTTGAAGTATGTGTTGTTGTTACTATACCTTGTATAGCATGTTTTCTCCTCATGCTCACTGCTCATTGAGCTTTGCTTGTGTTTGGTGGCGGTGGTCACTTTCAGACTGGCCATGTGATGTGCAACTCACCGTTCAATCCATATACTCATCCAGTGTGCCTTAGGGGGACGTGGAGGGTCCTATAAAATGCCACAGAGAGGGGGGTGTGTAGGGCAAATGTTTTACGGAAAGACCACCAACCCACACCAGTATCCCCCAGCAACCTGGACAATGTCAGTGTCTGGAGTTTCACGGTAAAACTGTTTCCTGAGCAGGTATGAAATGTGCATTACCCAAGAGATATCAAGGCTTCTTTACTCAAGCAGAGAAGTGTGGTCTAGTCAGATCAGACTCCAGCGACACAGAACCTAAGTTCCAACTTTTCTGAACACTACGTCTGTGACTTTAGATATGGTAATTATTACAATATAAAGCCTGCTCTGTGCCGGGTACCATGACTCTTGCTTGACCTGTGGATTTCACAACAGCCCTGAAAGGAGGGTGGTGATATCCCCATTTCACAGAGTAGAGCACCGAGGCTCAGATGGAGTGAAACTGATGAATAGGCAGGAAGCAATGGAGGCAGGATTAAACCCAGGGGAACCTGATCACCAACAGGGCTCCATCCAACACTGGCACGTTCCTGCCCGGGCTCCATTTTCTGCACCCGTAAAATGGTAGGTGTGGAGAGGGCATAATTCTCTGTCTCCTCTGGGTGAGTCCTTCCCTGGTGGTCACAGTAGGACGTGTGAGACTCTGAATACAATTCAAGAGCATATTAGAAGGAGAGAGAGGAAGAGAAGAAACGCTTCAGATTTTTAGAGCAGGGGAGCATGAAACCCTATGTAGGGCTGTTTCCAGCTTTCATTTTACAAATGAGGTTGAAGAAAGTAAAGTTAATGAAGCAACGCAGCCCTGACCAGGGCTGCAGCGGGAAGTAATAAAGCCCGGGACCGTGGGACGGTTGCTATGACATTCCAAAGCGTGCACCATGATCACCATCTATGAACATGCCCTCCCTTGATTGATGGCCGGTTGCCTCTCTTTTCTTGTAAGCAAATATGATAACAATATTAAGCAATTACAAGGAATGTCCCCCAGCTGCTGCTCCACTGCCTCTGGAATATTATTTTAGATCTGCCCAAATAATTGGAAACCTATTAACAAGGACGGGGGCAGCATAGGCGCCTACCTTTCAAAGACAAACAGGTAACAAGTCCCCTCCTTCCAGGACACTCAAAGATGCCATCGCCCTGCCAAACAGCCTGAGGCTTGCAAAGATCCAACTGTATTTTGAACATGCTTGCGGGATGAACCCTTTAAACAGGCAGCCACTGGAGGCATGGTCAGGAGCGAGGAGGGCTTTGTCGGCTCCAAGGTTAGAGAAGGCAACTTTCCCACCCAAGTGGGACTACCTGATCTTCACAAATGCTGCAGGCCAGTTAAATCCATTGAATATTTATCCACCACTTATTAGAGACACAGCAATCATTTGCCATGGGGAATGCAATCTCACACACGCGCGCGCGCACACACACACACATGCATGCACGTGCACACATAATTTCTGCTATCTCAGAGCTCTTGGCTTGGTCCAAGAGGAAATGCAAACATTAATAAATAAGTCCAATACAAGGAGGACTCTGATAAATGGACAACAGAGAATGCAACAAGAAGTGGAGATGGATTCTGACTCACTTTAATTTATGAAACCGAATAGGAAATGTTGCATGAAAATCTGGTCTGAACAGCTCTCATTTTATCCAGTGTTTTCCATCATGATGACTGCGGCCACCTGTCAGCCAGCCAGAGGTCCAAGCTGAGAAATGAGGATTCTTCCCTAAGACTGTCTTCTTCCTCATCTGATGTCCCTAAACATCATTAAGTCCTGTTCACTTTTATCTAATAAATATCTTCCCATTTTTCCCAAACCTGTTAGCACGACGTTGGCTACAGGATGATCACCAACTGGTGGGGCAACCAATAGGCTTATTCACCTACAAGAATACGTCCCCTTCCTTGGTCTGCTTGGGCAGCTTAGGCCACAGGCCACTCCTGGGCCAACACAATTGCCAGAAAAAGACCACAATGTGGTGGAATAATCACAATCTCTTTCTAGAACAGGGGAGTATGTAGATGCCTGAACAAAATGTGGGTTTTATAGGAAGGGGAAGGAGAAAGCTTTCTTCTTTTTTAATGTTTATTTTTGAGAGAGCAGGGGAGGGGCAGAGAGAGAGGGAGACAGAGGATCCCAAGCAAGCCCTATGGGGGGCCCAAACTCAAGAACCATGAAATCATAACCTGAGCCAAAATCTAGAGTCTGACGCTTAGCTGACTGAACCACCCAGGTGCTCCAAGGACAAAGCTTTCTTGGGGAAGAAACCAATAGTAATTTGCCTGAGGGAAAAGGCACCATAGGAGAATAACTCGTAATTAGTAATTCGCCATATTACATACTTATTTGTAGTTCTTGAGTTCCTAAGCACTACACAAAGCTATCATTTGTTCACCTGACAAGTATTGAAGTGGTGGGCACTAGACACAAGAGTGAACAAAAGTCCTCAGAGCTCCTTCCCTCACAGAGCCTGGGGTTGAACCAGGAGGGCTGACGTTACTGATAGGATCCTGTAATATGGGAAAGTGCAGAGGGGCAACTGGGAGGAGACCCACGTGCACACACAGGAGGAGGGGTTTAGGGAGGAGAGTTGCTGTGGCCAGGACAGCATCAGAAAGGCTGCCCTGAGGGTGGTCACTTGACCAGCACAGCATCAGAAAGGCTTCCCTGAGGGTGGTCACTTGACCTGAGACTGAGAAGGTGACAGGCAAGGGGTAAAGCTGACCCCTGAGGGTGGCCCATGAGTGGAGTGAAGGGAAACCCTAGGTTCTCAAAATTACTGTTGAGCTGCTGCATTTACCAGTGATGGCTCTTGTCTAATTTTTGGACTTCTTGTTTTGTGAGGTTATATATTTCCTTTGTTTAAGTCCAGTGATGTTGGGGTCTGTTGCAGCCAGAAGCAAATACTGAGTTCACCACGCTGTGAGGTAGAGAGGAGACCTCACCACACTCTGGGGAAGCTAAAGGCACAGAAGAGTTTTCCAGCACCCAGATAAGAGGCCCTAGCATGTGAGTTTGAGGATGGCTTCCATAGCCAGACCATGCAGATTCATTTCCTGGCTTTGTGACCATGTCTTCTCAGTGCCTCAGGTTTCTCATCTGGAAAATGGGATAATAAAAGCATCTGCCTCTGTCTCCAAGACCTTTCACAATTGGACCAAATGCCTACCTTTTCAGCCTTTACTCAGAACCCACTCTCCTGTGTCCTCTGCTAGCTGCTACCTGGGTCACTCATGATTCCCTCAACTGGCTCATGTTTTTCTCTTCTCTGCCTTTGCTCAAGGCATTTTCTCTCTCCAGAATAACTGTCCTCCACCTCCTATGGAAATCCAACCCATCCTCCAAAAACCAATTCAAATTCCATCTCCAAAAGTCTTCCTCAATTACCCCCAGCCATCTCTACTTCCTCCAGGCTCACTACTATACACTGGGCCATTTTTCCTAACATTCTCATCTCTCACTTTCTTGTACAGCTATAAGCACAGGTGATTCTTCCCTTTACTTAAATGTGATGTTATGGAGGGCAAATGCCATGTGCATCGTCATTGTATCCTCCTCCCCCAAATCCCAGGCACTCAAATCTGATGCAAATTTTGGTATGTTTTCTCCATGAAAATAAAACAAATTTTCTGATTTTGTACATGGCTTTGCATATTGTAGCTGGGCCAATCCAGCAACTAAGGTATTCTGCCTTCCCACTCAGTGTCCCAAACATTACTGCAGATGAGTCCTCTAGTCTGTGATGAGAAAAATGCATGGAGTGGCTTTGCAGATGATAAAGCACGACATGTATATTAATTACTACCATCATCACCACCTCCGTGGCTGCCATGGTCTCCCCCACTTCAGGCCTGACCCCATTTCCCTGACCCAACACCCTCTTAGCCTCATTTCTCACCTGTTCTACATACCTTGTCACTGGGTCATGAGCAGTAGATAAAGACCAAATGTGAAAAGTGACTGGATATGAGTGGAAGCTACACTGCTCATTTTCTCGTTGAGAAAGTAAGCCTCCTCTGCAGGTGCACCCCCAACCCCAGCTACCAAGTTCCCTCCTGCCCTGGCCTGTCCTCTGCAAACCCATTCCATGCCTGATAGGGCTGGACTTTCCACTGATAGTAACTCCATCCCACTAGTCGTCAATCCCTCTCTCTCTCTTTTTCCACCACTGTGAATGGTAGTGAAGCTTCTAATCATAGTATATCTTGTTAATAATTCAAAGGAACCAAAGTATAGAGACATTTTTTTTTTCTTTGATCATTTGATTTCAATTGGGGAAAAAACAAACAAAAACAGTTCTTCCGAGAACCTCTGGGTTGCTTACTGATTAAAAATCACTGCTGGCTTACAACAATGCCATTATTATTCCTAGATGGAGGGACACACAATTTAGAATCTGAAACGTAAAAGCTACCTTGAGGGCACTGAGAGGGTCAATACCAGAGTGGAAGTAGCACTTGGGACAGAAGGATGACTGTACACAGCGCCCTGCTCAGAAGGAGGTTCCTAGACGGCCCATCTGCTGGGCAGGAGGCCAGCCCCTTGAAAGAGAGGCATGCGCACACTACCAGCCTGGGAGGGAGGGTCACTTCTACCACGTCTGCTTGTGGAGCCACGTGCGGGTCTCCCTGGAGAGTCAACCCTCTGTACTACTGCCCGACTGTCCTATTTCTGCTACCTCATCTGTCAGCCCTCCTGGCAAATAGCTGAAATGGAAGACAGGAAGCCTTACCGTTGGGTGATATTAACAGCTTTAATTAACATTAAACAACAGGAAGTCAGTGGTTGATATTTGAGGTTGGCAAACCTCTTTGCAACAATACTGCCAAATTTTCTACTTGCGGGCACCTGGTAGCTGGCTTTCTGTGGCTGAAGCTTCAGAGAGACGTTCTGTCTAGCTCCTTCCATGTTGCAGCATGCCTTCTCGGTTCTCGTGGCTCCCGGGGAGGTGGGGGCAGAGGGGCTTTGTCCCCACTGCCAGCTTCCCTGGGTTGTGCTCCAACCACTGCATTCAGGCTGCTTTGGGGCTTGTGGACTTGCCCTGCTTGTTCTCTAGCCTATGTCGTCTTCTTCCCTGTGCCCTGTGTGACGGCCACAGAGGCACATGATCTTTTGCTGTCACTAACACTTCTTTCTGCCCTGACCCCCCACCCCCACCCCAATACCTCCTGTTTTTGTCTTTACTATATTCAGAGGCCTTCTGGGCTCCACTAAACCAGAATCCTCTCTCTGTGACACATGCTACAGCCAATACTTCCATCCTTGGGGCTTGTTGCAATGTTTGGTCTGAGAACACTTCCAGGCAGTACTGTCAGGTGCAGCCTAACACACAACTCTAGTTTTTCGTTCACATTGGAAAAATGGTGTGATGATCACACGTCTAAATACTGTATGTGATCTGCACAGCTTAGAGGCATTGCTACCTATCTGCATGTATACATGTGTTAATAGGTGTGTATTTGAGACGTAGGAAATAAGGCTTCCTATACAATTATCTTGAAACTCTGAACTTCCGGCTCCCAGGAGGCCCTGAAGTCTGTCTAACCTGGGATCAATTCTAAATTTAAAATTCTGATTTCTAAATTCCCCAATGGGACATTCAACTTGTCACCCAGGCTGGGGCTCCAGCTCCTGTCCAGGTGTGATTCACCACACAGGCATCTCGCCTCCGGTCTGGTTGTCACCTGGCACCTGATGAAAGCTCAGGTCTGACTCCTTCAGAAAAGGTCAGCTGTGCCAAGGAGTGTTAGATTCTCATGCGCCAGGTCCACAGTTCTCCTATAATTGGCCCTGTTACACCATAAGCACCTACCTGGGGCTGTACTATGGAAGTTACCCACGCAAATCCCCCAATTACACTTTTGCTAGAACAAAGGAAACCGTGAATTGCAGAGTTCACAAATTTCTCCTCTAATTATGCCACACCCAGAACACCAGGACTGACGAAACCACCGGAGAGAAGATAGGCTCAGGTGACACAGAGGCACTGAGGGACCTCTGGAACGGGTCAAAGTTGAAAGGTGGAGAAGGAGAGCTGACCTCTGACCTCTGGCTGCTGAGCCAATTAGCCCAAAGTTCAGTCCCCCAGATGCCTTGCTGCCTCCTCTCTCTGGTGTCTTTCCTGGGTCACGCTGGCTCAACACTCAGCCTTGAGGATGCAATCCAGTTAAGTGTGACTGTTCAAAATGACCCAGATCCAAAGCATAAACAAAACAGACAGTGTAACTTAGTTAAGTGTCTGTGGCTCAGCTGTGTGGCTGCTCTGGCTCCCATAACACATGTCTAAGGCTTTCATGTGAAGTTCTGGATCCACTGTCAGTCCCTTACAAGAAATCTGGGCACCAATGAGAATGCACTGTAAGATCCCAGCTCAAGAGATAAAGGCAAACAAGACGCAGCACCATGAGATGGATGGGATTCTTTTCTGCACTCTACTGAGCCGGGAGGGCTCATTCTTCCTCCTCAGCAAGGTCTGCAAAGTGCTATGAAGTCTGGGAACAGGGCCACCAAAAGCACGGACCCCTGTCCTATCCCTTTCACCCCTGAAACGACCTCTTCACTCTCGATCAAAACACCCTGCCTCTGCTTTCCTCTCTGAAGACCCCTTCGCTTCTCTGGCAGCGACCCTCTGGTCTGAAGGCACACAGGCAATTTCCAATTTCTTATCCTTGACCAATGGGGCATAAAACTCAAATACACAGAGTTCCCAGAGAGTCACGCATTTCAAGTTGTCAACCAAACAGACTGAGAAATATTGCAGGAAAAGGAGAATGGAGCGAGTGTGCTGTGGCTAGCACAGACTGTCAAGGGCTCGGAAGGCCGGGTTCCCCTCTTCATGTCTTTGACCTGATGGAGCTGCGGTCGTTGCCAGCCATGCTGGGCCCTGTTTGCTATGAGCCTTGCCCCCAGCACTCAGGGAGTTTCTGAGGCTCTCATCATGGAAAGGAAGGAGGACAAAAGCTGGTGCTCTGGGCTGAATGTTTGCACCCCCCTTAAATTCATATGTTGAAGCCCTCATTCCCCATGTGATGGTATTTGGAGATGGGGTCTTTGGGAGATGGTTGGGGTGAGGAGGTGAGGTCATGAGGTGAGACACAAAATTCCACCTCATTTCCCTACCTTCCTCCTTCCTTCCTTCCTTGCATGCAGGAACTAAGGAAAGGCCATGTGAGGACATAAGGGGAAGGCAGCTGCCTCACCAGACACCGATTCTCCCAATACCTTGATCAGGGTCCTCCCAGCCTCAAGAACGGTGAGAAATGAAGGCGTGTTGTTTACACTTCCCTGTCTATGATGTTTTGTTGTCACAGTCTGAGCTACGACAGCTGAGTTTTGAGTCTTTCCTACCACCCCGCCATTCCTCTCTTCTAGGACCTTCCATCTGATGTTGGGAGTTTTACCTGCATGGCCACCAGGTGAGCTGAGGAGGACACATCACAGCCATCGTGGGGCTCAGTCGCAGGCCCAACCATGAGAGGGCTCACTTGTGGGAACCACAAGGGCTGGGAGCCAGCCCAGTCTTGCTCTCTGTGAGTCACACTTATGGATGGACGGAAAGTGGCTTTATTCTGCCTCAGGCACAGTGTGGCCCTGCTATGACCTACAGAACAGGAGTTGAGCTCCTATCGTAGTCCCAAGAAGATTCAACAATGTACAAGTATTTCCTTGTACCATTAGAACTCTAGAGACAGGGCAGACAGTTTATAAAGAGCCAGTCCTATTTTTTCCTCATGCCTTGATTGGTGAGATCAGAATAGATTGGGGGGGGGGGAAGTCTCTGAAATTTGAGCAAATTAATTCTTAACAAACTTCAGAAGATGTGGCTCAAGATTATGGCTGTGGAAGGAACAGCACTGCTGACAAAAGTGACTTTTGAGTCAGCATCTTATGGAGTCCACCATTGTTGAATTAGCAGGAAGAGATGAGGCCTTGCTTAGGGGTCCTTGGGATGATGCTATTTGGGGCCAAGCAAATGCCAGTTTCTGAGAGTCTGTAGGCTTTAAGGATAAAGCTACCATATGAAAATTAAGTCAATAATGGAACATTTTAATTTTAGGTGACAAAGCAATGTTTGAAAATGTAGAAGTGGTGTAGGCATCTGGCCATGTGTTTTCAAAGCATTTGTGGGTCTCTCACATTGGGTAGCACAGTCTGTAGATGCTTGGCCATCTCAACAAGACACAGGACCATGGGTAATGAAGGGAGAGCCCAATGGCCATGGCTGGGATACTTCATCTTGGGCTCCTTTTTAGTATTTTCCCTTAGTCTTTCTTTCTTTGTTCCTTTCCTTTTGTAAGGCATGTGTTTTGTAACAGGTCTTGACAACTCTTTGGGATGAGACTCAGAAAGCGTGAATAGATAGATGGATGGACCATCATGTACATGGAAAGATGAACAGATTGGAGATAATGCTGGAGATTTAGGTGGTGAGGGAAAGAGTACACACTCTCTGGCTGCTGATGAAGGAGATCAAAGAAAAACTAGGAGGTAACTGAGGCTGAGGACTCAACTAAGGTTAATGACACACGGTCACAAACTGTATGGTGGCAGAACACAATACCCTCATCACTTGTGTAAAAAGGAAATAAAGAAGATTTTGAGGTGCTATTATTTAAAATTCTTATTAATTGTGAGAGAGGGGAGAGAGAGAGAGAAAGTGAGAGAGTAGAAGAGGGGTCAAAAGAGAGGGAGAGAGAGAATCCCAAGCAGGCTCTATGCTATCAGCACAGGAGGGACTATTTTGTTTTTTTAACTAGAGGCTACACAGGTAGTCTGCCACTCTATTTCCATGGAGATTTGTTTTTACAAAATAAGAAAACAAGCACTCGGTGTATCAGTATTAAACTGAAAATTTGGCTTTCAGATTCACCTTTTCAAGTCCTCCTAGGTATGGGGCCAAGGAATGAATTCCAAATGGTCAAATCATTGTGAATATATCCTGGGTCCTCACACCCCTCCCCCCAACCTTGATTCCTTAGTCATCAAGGTCAGTCCTGACCCTCTCACTGCCCTTTGAAGCAAGGCTACTCGAGGCTTTCCTATCATCTCACTGTTAATTAATCCCTAGGAAAGGGTGGGTTTCTGGCATTCATAATTAGCACCATGCATTTTGCAGGAGCCTGAGAGTGAGAGACCATCAGGCAGTGCTAGGAACTGCCTGAATCTAGAAACAATGCCGAATCTCAGTGAAATTCCGAGGGGCACATGTCTCGTCCACCTCCCTGCCAGATAACAGGTCATGACTAGTGTCACTCCCCTGCCCCCTCAACCATCTGCACTTGCTCATTATGGCAGTGAAACAAGAGCCGTGTCATCAGGTGAAGTCACCAAGGGTCTTGCCGTTCTGATCTCCCACAAGTCAGGACACATGGACGAATTTTCCTAAGGTAGCTCCTACAGGGAGGGTCTCACTACTTCAGCTTTGTTTCTCTTCCATGGGAAGGGAACAGGTATAATGTGGACCTCAAGTCATTAAAAATCAATCATCTCCCTCTGTGGGAACCACTTCCCCTCCCCAGTGGAAGGATGCATTCCAACTCTGAAATAAGATTTGCAGTCTACATGCAGGAATGTTGAGCTGGGCTTTTCATTCTGTCTGGGAATGTGTGGGTTTTGAAGTGATGAAAAGTGACAAAAAGGTGTTGGGTTTGACTGAACGGAAGCTTTGAGTTGGTTTGCTGTCTTTCCCTCTTTCTTCCTCTCCCAGTGAAACTCCCACCCTTTGAATTTTGCCTCGTGCCTGGAGAGCTAGCGGTGCACGCTGATTTCGACATCAAGAAGTTGTTTGCCTAATATGAGTGAACTGATTGAAGTTGAGTAGAGATGAGTAGAGAGGCATGATAAAAATTCATGCTGTGTAGCCCAGGAAGACCTGCTTTCACTGAATATAAACACCTGAGATGCGGTTCTCTGTTTCCTGCACCTCCTGACCCTCCCCCACCCACTTCCTTGCCTACCCTTGATCATCCCTTTTCTCATTAGTCACCAATTGCTTTTGTATTTTTTCCACCTCTGAAGATGCAAGGGTGCTCTGATGTCCCCTCTCTCCATTCTTTAATTTAATTTTAATTCCATCTGAGCACATTTTCATACCTGTCTCTTTTCCTTCTCTTATGAGATGGAATTATTTAAGCCCCGAGTGCTTTTTCTCTGGGATGCACTTTGGGGCTGGGCACACCAAAATACTTTGAAGAAAGCTGCTGTGCACTCTGCACTGGTAAGCGAACGTAGGCAACCTCTTCACAATAAGAAGCCAGCTGTTATGTACCAAGACCACCTCAGCATCCTGGCAGCGAAGCCAAGAGACCAAAAGGTGTCAAACATATTTACTTGAAGGGAAGGGAATGGAAAGTGAGTCATCAAGTTTTCAACTAGCTCTGGAGTCTGCAGGAAACAAAACCAAGCTTGTTCATTCATTCCCAAACTTTTACTGATGACTTTCTACTTACCTAGCTCCATGTCAGATGTTGAAAACACTGAGGTGACCAAGATGTATGTGCCTTTGGTCTCCAAGATTTCACAATATGGCAGCTAGGGCAAAGTGGCTGAATGCAACTGTGTCTGGTAGGAGAAAATCTCTATAGTTTTTTAAGGGGCTCATCTTCTCCCTAACATAATGGTCTATTTCCAGTAATGCAGTAAATGTTTGCTGACAATACTAGCAAAATAAATAAGTTCAGCTTGCTTTCCTAATTTCCTAATGCTACTGAGAGAATCAACCAGTAAAAAATTGGAGGCCTAGTAATTTCAACCTACCTACTAGCATCCCTGATAGTCAGCTAGTACAACCACCATGGCTCTCCTGGTTGTTAAAATACTGACACACTTCTCAAGCCATGACCTTGAGCCCCAGAGCTTGAACTGCCAGTGTCCTTGTCTCCTTAGCCTGGACTGTTGAGCTGCTCTGCCCCTTCTCCAGGACTGCTGAACCATCCTGTGATCCAGATCCTTAGGGCCTCTGGGATATGGCTCCATTGCTATGAACAGCAATCATTCTGGGGCACCTGGGTGGCTCAGATGGTTAGCATTTGACTCTTCATTTAGGCTTAGGTCATGATCTCATGGTTTATGAGTTCAAGGCTTGCATCAGGCTCTGCACTGGTAGTATGGAGACTGCTTGGTATTCTCTCTTTCCTTCTCTCTCTGCCCCTCCCCAGCTCGCTCTCTCGCTCTCTCTCTCTCTCTCTCTCTCTCTCAAATAAAGAATTGAACATTTAAAAGAAAACCAGTGATCATTCTGAGTAGCAAATACCTATATTCTATTCGGTGTTAGACATTTTTATAATCACCCTGTTTATATATTACTTTCCACAAATAGCAGAAACAGGAATAGATATAAATGTCAAATAAAGCCAATGGTTGTTTGGAAATAGGCAAGGTACAACTGTAACAATACTAGGAAGTCAGAGATACAGTGGTCATGAGATAAGTAGCATCATAAGAGTATCCCTTGTTCTGCAGAGTGTGTATCCAAGTCAACTATCATTCTGTTTCTTAAATGGTACATAGTAAAGGTCGCTGTAGTTATGGACTAAACAGTACTCTCATCTCTACTGACCAAGAAAGTTAATAAATTCTATCAAAAGCATGTTTTTCTCAAGACACATTGTCTTTCTTGGCTTCTTGGTCATCAGTGTCAATTCAGCCCTTCTGGAAACCCCTCCAAGACCAATCTCTGTGACTTTCCTACACATCCCATAACTCTTTTTCTTCACTCCTTTTATGTGCTTACATACTGCTGAAAAAACTATGAGACCCTATGATGGAAAGATAGGTTTTAACAGATAGATTATTTATTTTCCTTATTATTCATATTAAGTTGTACATGTCTACATTTTGAAGGATGTAGACTCCATCCAGAATAACTCCAAAATAGCATCAAGAACTTTTCAACAAAGTTTTAAGCTACCCTATGATCAGAGAGCTTTCTCAGCACTTTGTACATGTTATTTAATACCCATCACAACCTGGTGAGATGGGCATTAACTTCCCTATTATCATTTAGGGAGACCTGAGAGATGAAATTTTACGTCTCCTTTATACTTGACCACTGAAGCCTGGCCTCAACCCCCCTCACCTTAAAACTCTTTCTTCCCTTCCTTCCTCAGCACCAGTGCTGGTTCCTTTTCTCTCTGAGCATTTATTCTGAGTTCCTTTTCATGTGTATTCTCCTGAAATGCTGGTAGCCCCAGAGTTTTCTCCTGAGACCTTACTTTACTGTGGGTTCATCTTCCTCCTGTTCCTCAAACACTTGCGGGAAACCTCACCCTCACTAAATATAAATATATAATCGTGTCATCATTGTACCCATCATCCTTCAATTCTCCCATTTTCCACAGAGTAAGGCCTGAGTTCCTCAGCGAGGCAGGTAGTTTGTCACTAATGAGCTCAGAGCAGAGGCCCAGGGGTGGTCTGGCATGGGGTGTTGTTTCTCTGGGGCCAGGATGGGGCAAAATGACACATGACTGGCCAGCACTTGCGTAATGACAACAGAGCCATGACTTACAACGGGCAATGGGAGAAGCCAGGATAGACTGTCCCAAAGAAGCATCTGTCCTAAAGGGAGCAGACACTGGTATGAAGACACACTCCAGGGAGAGAGCAAATTCCAAGGAGATGGAATCTGGACATGTTTTCTGAGCTTAAGAGGAAGTGGTGATCTGATATTTCATCAGGAGACTGGTGGAGCCCTAGGGAAGGGTAGAGAAGGAGCCTTTGTGAGGGCAAGTATGATTATCTAGAGAGCACCAAGTAAGCGTTAACTGTTGCATGGGCCACTTCAGGTAATGCCTTTATTCTCACAGCAGCTGTGAGGTAAGCATTTTTTAATCATCGTTTTATAAGTAAGAAAAAGAGGCCCAGAGAGCAGGGCACCAAAGCCCTTTTACCATAGGACCCTGTGCTACGTATTCAACCTCAACTCCCCTTTCCTCCCGTAAAACCAACCACAAGCCAGTGTCTCCCTCAGGAACTCATCCTGAAACATGCTGAACATTTTCTCACTGCTCTGCCTTTGCCCAGTCTGTGATGGTTAATTTTATGTGTCAATTTGACTGGTCCACAGGATGCCCAGATATCTGGTCAAACATCATTCTGAGTGTGTCTGTGAGCACGTTTTTGGATAAGATCAACATTAAAATCAGTAGACTGAGTAAGGCAGATTGCTTTCCCAAATGTGGGTGGGCCTTATCCAATCAGCTGAAGGTCTGACTAGAACAAAGGGCTGATATTCCCTGGAATGAGAGGAAATTCTTCCTGGTTGACTTCCTTCCTATCAGGACATCAGCTTTTCCCCTGAAACTGGAACAGTGCAATTCCTGAGTCCCAAGCCTGCCAGTCTTTGGACTAGAACTTACAGCACTAGTTCTTCTGGTTCTCAGACCTTTAGATTTGAGCTAGAACTATACCACCGGCTCTCCTGGGTCTCCAGCTTGCTGACTCACCCTACAGATCTTGGGGCTTGTCTGCCTCCATAACTGGACAAGCCAATTCCTTATAATAAATCCCTTTATCTATATATGTATGTTTATGTATATATGTGTGTATATATTATACACACTTATGCATGTAAATGTATACATATATGTATAGATGTATATGTATAGTATACACATACACACACACACACACACACACACACACACCCTATTGGGTGTTTCCCTGGAGAACCCGAATATGTGAGCTGCTCCTCTTACCCATAATCCCTTTCTCCACACCTCTATCCTTGCCCCAGCTACTTAGTGAAATCCCCTTTCTCCATGAAGCAACACCTCAGAGGTTACATTTCCTGTGAAGCCTTGCTTGTGTCCTCCTAGACCTCCTCCTGGTCCTCCCATCTACAGGCAAGATCAATTCCTTCCCTCCTCTCCACTTCACAATGAGTTTGGTTGCTTCTACTTTCTTCTCTCCCTACCTTCTTCTTACCATGTGGTCTTTCTTTCTGGTTTAGAGTTTTGTGGGCATGCGGACCCACCGTATTTCCAGCTTCTTGTGTCTCTGGACCCTCTGATGCCTGACATAGTGAAAGAACTGAATAAAGTCTGGTTGACTGAAAAATCTCAGTTCCCTTGAAACATCACAAAATATGTATTTGCAATAATAGGCTATATTGTCACAAAAGAAGGTCCAGGCAAAAAGCAGGGTTTAAGGGGCATCTGGGTGACTCAGACTGTTCAAGCGTCTGACTCTTGATTTCAGCTCAGGTCATGATCTCACGGTTCGTGGGTTTGATTCCCACATCAGGCCTCATGCTGACAGCACAAAGCCTGCTAAGATCTTCTCTCTCCCTCTCTCTCTCTGCCCCTCCCCTGCTTGTGCTCTCTCTTTCTTAAAATAAATAAACTTTTTTTTTAAAGCAGGGTTCAAGTGACTGCTTTTCCTAGGATTGCTAATATGTGATAAAAGCCCTATTATAGATGAAGATAGTACCAGACACCAAAAAATTATTTTTTTAAAACAAAGCTGCTATTAACAGAAAATCTTTTTTATCAGAAACTTCCAGCTTTCTCATCTTGAAACCCTGGAGTAGGCTTCCTCTCTGTCATGAAATAATGGTTATTCAAGATGGGTACATCATTTATATACAGGTTCTGGTGACATTCTCTAAATTGTTGAGCACAGGTTTTCTAAGTGGAGTGTACTCTCTGCTATTAAGGGAAACTGTCAAGCAATTTAAGCAGAAAATGTGACCTAGTAAAATGCTGACCCTTCAGAAGCTGTCATCTCATGAAGACTGCTTCTCAGAGTACAAATACTGTCAAAAACCCATCATATACCGTAAGAGAATTGAAAGAAGCAGAAGCAGTAGGAAATCTGATTCTGGGATATGGATTTGAAGATACAATAAGATTCCCCTCCCTCAAACCAATGTTTGAATTGTTACTAGCATCAAGGACATTCCAAACCTGCAAGAGACTTTGAGAGATGATATAATCCAACAGCCACCTTTACAGATGAGGAAAACTGAGAACAGGGTCAGATGCTTTTAAAGCCAGAGAGTATTCCAATTGGCAGAATAAGAGACCAAGCACTGTAGATATCTGACCGTGGATCTCCCTGCCAGATCTGACTGCCAAGGTGATGTTGGGGTAATAAAAATAGTGCACAAAAATGGAATATATGTATCACTTTCAGTAAATGAAGACAAAGAGTGAGGGCTTAAAAGAGCTGGAATGTCAACTGATGACTGGATAAAGAAGATGTGGTTTATCTATACAATGGAATACTAGTTGGCAGTGAGAAAGAATGAAATCTAGCCATTTGTAGCATCGTGGATGGAACTCAAGAGTGTTATGCTAAGTGAAACAAGTCAGTCAGAGAAAGACAGATACCATATTGTTTTCACTCATATGTGGATCTTGAGAAACTTAACAGAAGATCATGGGGGAGGAGAAGGGGGAAAAAGTTACAGAGAGGGAGAGAGGCAAACCATAAAAGACTCTTAAATACAGAGAACAAACTGAGGGTGGATGGGGTGGGGGGAGAGGGGAAAGCAGGTGATGGGCATTGAGGAGGGCACTTGTTTGGATGAGCACTGGGTATTGTATGGAAACCAATTTGACAATAAATTATATTTTAAAAAAAGAAAAAAATTATATAATAATAATCCTGAATTCAAAGATTTGAGGTGACAATTAAATAAGAAAGTGCAAAAAGAAAAGCTGGAATATAATGTCCAAAACTGAAAAGATGCTAAAATGTGGAGCAACATAAGTGAGTGGAAGCGGAGGCCCCCCCACATGCCCTTGAGCAGGACTCAAGTCCTCCCCCCATCAAGTCCTCCCTATGCACTGGCAGATACTCAAAACTTCCTCCTTGGAAGTTCATTTGACTTGAGGTTGTGTTAAAATGCAAATCAGCACTGCTTCTGGGAGCTACAGCATAATCAGTCATGGTCACCGGCACCTTCCTTTGGAGAGAAGGGTTGGGGACTCCCCTGTGAGCTGGTTCTGAGGCAGGGAGAGGAGGAGGAGGGAGGAGAGGAAGCAGGTGTCTAATAACTCTAAGAATTTTTTCTTATTTTTCTTGTTCCTGTTTTTTTTTTTAATTGATTGTGTGTTCAGGTGAATCTTTTAATAGCACAGATAATTATCTTTGCTTCGCATCATACACAATTTACATTCCCCAAATTGAAAAGCAGAGAATCCTGATGGGTTTCTGCTCTAAACCACCCCACTGGCAATAAATGTGTCTTTACAGCACTTTTTCTCTCTGCTGTCAGTGGCATTATCCTAGGTTTGGTAATATTGTCAGTGCAATGTGTGTCACTCAAAGGGTATATCACATGGTGGGGCGCCATGTGGGAATTTGTTCCAATGGATGGAACGGCCATCTATGAACCTGGAAGAGGGAGGTCAGTTTCCCAAGCCGTGGGTGGAACAGGTTGTAGATTCAGAAGGAGAAAAACCTATAGATTATTTCCTGTTCTACTTGGCTCTGGGGCTAAGTGGCAAAGAACATGGAATGAGCTGGTGAAATGGTAGGGGAGATGCGTGCAAGAGGCAGGAATGGCTGGAAAGAGACTCAGATGTGGAAACTAACACAGACATTGTGCTTGACTAAACTGCAGTTGGGCTCCTCTGGGCCTCAACATCCAGGGTTGGTCCTCATGTACTCTGTGGAGGACATCACCCTGCTTCATGTCTGCATCGCCCCATTGGAGCAAGAATCTGGTCAAGCCAGTTTAGACAGAATCTCCACCCTCTATATCTGATCAAATTCCTCATCCTTCTTCACCCCCCAGGTGATTGATGTCTGATGACCCTGCCCCCCCCCCCATGCCTGTGCCTCCTCTTAGTAATTTTCCACCCACTGACCTCTACCCTATCCCTTGGCTCTCAATCCCCACTTGCTCCTGTTATTTTCAGGATGGAGCCCAGTTCCATTTTCCCTGGGTCTCTTTATCCCTATTGCTTTTAGGTCCTGATAAAAATGTGTGTTTATTGCTTTAACTATTGCCCAACCCTAAGTTTCTTTGAAACCATCCAGGGTTGCTCCTTCATTTTTTACTGAGGCTTGAAGAAACTGCTGGTGGTTGGCTGGATTTTGGTGGCATAGGGAAGGGAGCCCAAGGTCACTGCAAAGTTCATTTGTGGAATGACTTGGAGAACGGTGTTACTGTGGACAGATACAAGCTTACACTGAAACAGAAAGACACAAATACGCGCATCCAAGGACAACTGGAAGAAGCATAAAGATTACACGTCGGAAGAGGATGATAACCGCAGAACCCAGCTGCTCAGTAAGTGAGAAAGCCATGGAGAACTAGAATCCAAATCCTAATTCTACTGCTGACTTACTGAGTTGCTTTGGAAGAGTCACTTAATGAACCTCCTCCAGATCCAACTCATCATTCTCTTTTTAGATCAAGAAAATGTATACAATTAACTAATGTTCCTTGATTTAGAAAGTGAATTCTCTTTACAGTCACAGCAGAGCTGTGTCCAGTTCTGAGTACTGCTCTGAGGTGCTATCCTCCAGATTCAGGGGGAGGGTGCCAGCAGTATTAACACCCGCTTGTGTCAGGCCCTCTTTTACATGTATACATGATTAACACGTTATGACAAGGCTATTTTCAGATACAGCTACTAGTTTAGTAGTTTGTTAGTTTAGCAATCATATCTGCAAAATGTGTCTTTCCTCCTACTATGGGTGGAGAATGAAGCACAGAGAGGTCGGGTAATGTATCCAGGATCACAAAGCTGATGGCTGGCAGAACTGGGATTTGAATATCTGCTGCCTGGGCCCAGAAGGCAGGCTCTCGCTCTCTCATGATGCTGCTCTGAGAATCAAAAACTGATCCAAAACATCAGGGACTATGTTCACCTTACTTAGAGGCAAGGACTTAAGGTCTCTGACACAGGACTGGTAGCATTTTCATTCTGGGTGAAGAGTGGGTTTATTTTGTAATGAATCTAATAAAATAGGATCAGTGGCTTTGGGGCGCTTAAAAGCAGATTTCAGACAAAATGGAGAAAATTTTCCTAACGGTAAGATACAGAAACAAGATAATCAACTCAACAGGCTTGATGGTTAAGAGCTCTGCTCTCTGGTGGTGTGACCTTGAACAAGTTTTTGTGCCTCAGTTTCCTCCTCTCAGGAATGTGGCTACTCGCAGGACCTATGTCTGAGAGCTGTTGTAAGGACTGAGTTGATAATAAGGAAGGCATAACGGTACTTATGTTGACTGTGACGGCCAGACAATCACTTGACAGCAGCACAACAGGAAGAGAAAGAGACCTACAAAGTGTGGAAGGGAGTCAGGGTGCGCATTTCTTCCTGAGATCTGTGAGTCCTGTAACCTCACAATGCAATGCAATTCAATGCAACACACAGCAAAACAATGTCTTGCATATGATCAGCGCCCTATTCAGTACAGCTGTTGACTTCTATCATACCCATTATCAATATATGATGATGGGGTCACTATACCTGAGAATCCTGAAAATGTAGGAAGTTGCCTGCCCACACTGACGGGTTCTTAACCTCACAGAGCCCTTACTGATATCATTCATGACACAATAAGATATTGTGTTCAATAGCTGCCAGTGCTTGCCTGCATGCCAGACTTTCCCTGAGGCTGAACAACAGCATCTAGCAACGTCTTAAACATTTGTGAATCACCTGGAGCACCGAGCACCGGCCAGGCACATGGTAGACTCCCAGGAAAAAATGAGTAGATTGATGAGTTGAAAATAAATATGCAGTCGGTGATCCATTAGGGCAAATGAGAAGGTAAGAGCTAAAGGTAATGCACAATCACAGTAAATATAATCATTTATTTGCTTCAGATCTTTTTCAGGTTTGCAATTTCTGTTTTCATTTCATAAGCACGTGTACACATGTCTTTACTGTAAGTGGATTCAACTCCTTTTTGGACATAGGGATAAATTATAAATAAATAAACAAAATCTAAACAGGCCATTTCATTGAAAGATGGTCTGGATTTTGCACATTTAGGAGCCCTGGGACTTCTTATCTTTGGAAAAGATATAAATTTTGTCTTTCCTCATGCCAACCTGTGGCTGAAGAATGATTTATGAGCCAAAGTAGGTGAGAGTCTGAAGGACAGGTAGGGGGTGAGACAGTCTAAAGCCAACCCCAGGGGGCGCTTCACTGTGTTCCAGAAGTGAGTCATTTGGCCATGTGGAGATGTTGGGGCCAAACCACATCTCGAGACCAGAGAGCCATAGTGCACTGCTAACACTGGGCTCTTTACCCCCATTGTCTGGGTTCACATCCTGGCTCCTCCCATGTAATCATGGGACAGTTACTTAATGTTTCTGTGTCTGTTTTCTTGTCTGTGAAGGAGTGGATGGTCTAAATAATTCCTTCCTCAAGGTGTTTAAGTAAAATTTAATTCCAGTAAGTTTTCAGAAGCCCTATCTGGAACAGCGTATACTTTCAATCACATTGGGTGCTATCACTCCCTTAAGAGGTACACTTTACAGAAACGTGTATTATGCTATTGGTATGATGGTACAGAGAAGGTACTGGAGAAACTCAGACCACCATGCATTTGCTGAGCATACACGCAATGTCTATCATTCTGGAGTCCATGAGATATACTCAGATAACTGAAGAAAATAAACTATTGTAACTGGACCTTCTTCAGTACCAGATTAATGAGCTCCAGGAAGTTTATATGTCATGACTGCTTTATAGAAATTACCATCTTTCAACAGAGTTGACCAATGGTCAAGTTGACCTCCCAGCTTCCGCCAGGAACTTTCTTTTACAAACAGTGAATGAACAAAGAAGACAAGCTCAGAGGGATTAAGAATCAAGAGGAAACTTTTTTTAAAAAAAAAATAAGGAAAAGAGTTTTTTAAGAAATAAGGAAAATAACCTTGTGCTCCCCTGTTTCTGTGAGGACTTACAGATCCAGGAATGTTTGACTTTAAGATCTGGGTCAAGATCTTACAGTGTTAATGTGTTTCCTACATTATTAGAGGTTTACACTAAGATTTTACCTCTCACACATAGCCAGATATGTGCAAATAATCCCAGTTGGTTGTAATTACAACCAAGCTATAATATGGGATTACATACACATCACTGAAAGTAAACCTAAATCATACATAAAAGCACAGAAATGACAAAATATTGATAAGGATGACTCTAGAAACCTCAACATCATGAGCAAGTCAAAAGCCAAGTTCTTAAAACTTACCAAGCTGCACTTGTTTATAGCTTAAATGTACTCTTTCACAGACCATTGCTTTCATAGAAAATTCACATCATAGAAGCGTTTCAATTGAAAAATAAAGTAGAATATTCATCAGGCAACTGGATGCCTCCCATAGGATGCTTAGTATTTTAATATTAATTATGCTAGAGGCATATAAATATCCAGTGAGTTTAATCTTAATGTCTTTTAAGTATTCTCCCTCATCACCTTAAACATGAAGTCGGCTCCATTTCCTACCCTCAGGAAGGGTAGAGGAAGAAGGCATGTACAGATGGTTAGCTTACATGCTTCTAGTCCTCAAGTGACATCCCATCCTGGCCAGCTCTTTTTCATTTAGGTCCTACATCCATACTGTTGACCATAAAAAGAAGTAGACGAATGAGTACAGACTTTCAACACATTTATGACCTGGTCTCCACTGGGAAAAACCAGTGCCCATGACCTGATGACAGAGAGAAAGTAGTAGAGCTTTACTGTTAGAGGATAATTAGGTTGGTATTTTCATGTAGGCTGCAAAGCTGAAGCAGGTATGATGTGACTACGTCATTTGTATACTTGCTTAATTTTTCGCATGTTAATGGGGCAAGACTGTATTCCTGTCCAGCCAGCATACCTGTTATTACTTCTTCCATCCTACTCCTGTTTGGCCTCATCAGCAGTTCCAAAAGCTTTCACCAAGAATATTTTCCTTATTAATTAAAGACTGGGGGGGCTCAGCCAATGATTTCTTTTTTCCTTTCCCTGCGCGTATTCACCCACATACTTCTCACGATTCAGAGAGAATCTATCTGGCACTTTATCACAGGTGGTTTCCTAGGAGACGTGCTCACAGCCAGGACCCCACACTACACATTTCCATTTTCCTCCCCACCTCCTTTCCTAATAAGCTTGAGCTAGTGAAACAAGGTGAAAATACATCAGCACTTTTAAAAATTACTCTACAAATTACTCCACCGATTTCATACTCATTCATGGGGGAAAAATGTAATTGCAGACAATGGGCTTTTTTTAGACAAATCTCAGGGGAGAATCATACCTAGTATCCTAAGTATAGGATTTTTCACATGCACAGGGATTTTACAGGCTGCTCAGAGGGCTAAGACTGAGGTTACTGACATGCCCTGACTTCCCTGTCCTAAGCTCCAGGAGGTCGCTCTGGTAGTTTATTTGCTGGCATACCTCTTGCATACCACTGCAGGAAAACCAGTATCTGATTAAAGGAGCAGAACCTTCAAACTGTAGTGAGAACAGTCCACCCCCCTTTCTACCTCCAGGCTGCATTTCTTGGAAATGCTGTGGGTTAATTTTGGACATGTTTAATTCATTTCTTTTCTCATATTTTCCTCTCCTTTGCTTTAGAAAGGCAGCAGGCCCTGTGCTCCTCATTGAAGGGAACTTTCCACCCCAGGCCAAAGGCAGAAGTTGCTCATGGGACACTTTCTACCCTAGCTCTAGTTTCCTAAAAGCAAGCTCACTAAAAAGCTGTTGTCAGGAATTCCAGCAGGGGAGAAGAGATGCGGTGGGACTTTGAGCGCTATGAAAGGAAGGCTACATAACGCATTTCTGCTGTCTCTCAATACACTAGAATTTGCCAGAAAATAAATAAATATGTAGCTAAACCAGGATATATTCATGCACTTTCATTAGAGAAGTCTAAAGAGAGTATCTGGCTAGTATCTTGGTTGTACCCACCAAGGGGTCACCTGAGGACAAATGTTCTCCTTCTGGACCCCCCTTATTGAGCATCATCTGCATTTGAGAATGGAGAGAAGAGGGAATCTCCCAGCCTGGGAGTGGGGCAGAGGTCAGGTGGTCCCATGCTCCATGGGCAGTAGAGATCTTTACCCTACTCTCTGGCAGAACCCCAATCCAAGGGGAAAATGTTAGCAAGGGGCTCTTGGGAATGCTAGACCTTGAGCACTAAGGGTTCAGGCCATGGCAAAGATTCCTAGGCCCCACACGAGGAAGGAAAGCAGAGCACTGCCTGACTTCTCCCACACAGGCTTGACAGTGAGCAGTCAGTGGTCACAATGGACAAGAATGGCAAGGTCTTTACCCATTTTCCATGCACTGTATGAGAAGAGTAATGAGATTGAGACTGAAATCCCCACCCATCCAAAGGGATGAAGACTTAGACCCAAATTAACTCCATTTAAGGAATAGAGAAGCAGACATTCTTTCATACCTGGGTTTGTAGATAGACCAAGATTCATCTGTGCTACAAAGATGCTAACTTATATATGTGTCTCCTTTTTAAAAAATGTTTATTTATTTTTGAGAGAGCAAGAGACAGAGCTCAAGCAAGGGAAGGGCAGAGAGAAAGCAGGCTCCAGGCTCCGAGCTGTCAGCACAGAGCCAAATGTGGGACTTGAACCCACAAACTGTGAGGTCGTGTCCTGAGCCAAAGTCAGACACTTAACTGACTGAGCCACCCAGGTGCCCCCTTGTGTGTGTCTCCTGAAAGACCTGTCTGATGAAGCTGGAAGATGGTAATGGTACGGACCACATGTGAGTGTTGGTTCTTACCTTCTGCACTCATGACAGATATTATTAATCAAATCATCGTACTTTTCGTTGTTAATTAAGTACACACACACACACACACATTCAATAAAATTAAAATTACACACACACACAGATAGAGTCACAGGAACTTCAACACAGGACTTCAGGCAGCCACAGCAACCAGTCAGAACTGATACAGAATAGGAATCCTATCTGCCTTTCTTTCCATGGGGGTGAGGTCACAACAGCCTGTAGAAGGTGGTCATTCATAAAGGTGGTTCCCAGCGTTAGTGATCTGAGAGAAATGGAGGGTCATCAGACATGACAACAGAGTTTGGGGGGCATGACTTCACGTTCGAGTTTCTCTCCTCTTCTCCTAACTCATAGGGAAGTACACCCCAGGCTTGTTTGCTGCCAGCTTTCTCAGGGGGAAGTGGGAGGAAAGACTAGGGGAAGACGCCTTTCTCTCTGCTTCCTCTAGTGCTGCCTCCCCTGTGGGCTGTCTCTTCCTCCAGGAGCCTGGCCCCTACCAGGAAGTCCCTGCTGTGAGGCTGACTCCTGACAGATGGCTCAGGCTGGTGTGTTCTGGTAACCACCCTCCCCAACTCCCCATTGTGTCTCTACAGCCTTCTGGGGGGTAGTGAGTTCCTGCTGTCCCTTCACCATCCCCTGCCTGGGTAACCGATTCCCTGTCTGAAATGATCTGTGTTTGAAATTCTTGACTGGAGCCTGACTGAAACAGGAAATGACCCCAGATAGGCAGGGCATGCACGTTCTCTCTAGACTTCAAGCTCTAGGGCATGGATGTTGAGAGCCTCTATCAGGTTTGTAAAAACTGCAGGGTGATGAGAAAGGAGGGCCTCTGAGAAAGAGAGAGGCAAACAATAGACCACAGGAGGGCCAGAAGCGGGAGACGGAAAAAGTACCCCTCCTAATAGAGATTTCCATTGCAAATCGATCTGCTCCCCTTTGCTATCACTGAGATTATAGAAAGTCAGGTGGGAAGTGGCCAGCTGGGTCTCAGGGGTACTGAGAGAGTTGACTTCGCTTGGGAAATGTGTGGACTTCTTTCAAGGGCCACTGACTCCCAGGCTCCCAGGGCTGGCTTAACTTATTTTTATTGTAATTTTACTTACTTAAATATGTACAACTAGAAAAAAAATCTATTTATGCTTAAGTTCTTACATAACTATAAAATCAAATTTGTAAATTAAATATATACATATGTAAACAATCAAAATGAACACAATTGATTTAACCTGATATGCATGTGTGTATGTATATATCTCCTGATGATTATATAAAACCTGATGATATATGTATATATATACACATATATATAACTCAATGATACATATATAACCTAATGATATATATATAACCTATACATATATATAACCTGATGATACATATATGTATATATCTATATGTGTGTGTATGTGTATATATATATACATACATACATACATATATATATATATATATTTTTTTTTTTTACTGAAACTAAACTGAATATATTTCTGACTCCCATAGAGCAGGTACTTTTGAGTGTGGCATGCCTATATTACCATGTGCTGGATAAGAGGTCAATTCTACTATGATTTTCTTCCTGCTCAAACTTCGGCACAACTGTTAATAATCCAAGGTGATGCCTTTGACCTACATTTGTCAGAACCACATCATTTATTATGAAGTAAATCTCTGCTCTTTCTTCATTAGCTTGAAAGAAATATGGTGGACAGGGCAATCAGTACCCAGTCATGAGGTGGTCATCAGATAATGTACGCTTCTCTCCTACTTTTTGTGTTTTGAAGATTACTGTGTTAAAACCACAAAATAAAAATTCTTATAAAGGAATATTGCCTCCGAGGGCAGCCCTGCAGTGGTAGCAATAATAATCCCAGGGAAGACAGACCACAAGGAAAGGGGAGAAAAGCTCAAAGGATTAGTTGCCATCCCTTTCCACATGGAGATTCTCCTTTGTTTGACAGCCTTAAATGATGCGGGCTTGGTTTTAACAATCTAATAGGTTCCCTTATAGTTTTATGAAGTTTGAATGAGGAAAATAAAATCAGGTAATGATCAGGCCATACTGATGGATGTCATTCATTAATTAATGAATACATCAATTAATGACATATATCAATGTCATGAGCATCTTGATAATGCGGTGAGAATCAGGGAAGGTGCTGAGACATTGGAATGATACTGAAAGTACATGTTTGTGGCACCTGGAGGGCTCAGTCAGTTAAGAGCCCAACTCTTTGTTTCAGCTCAGATCATGATCTCACAGTTGTGAGATGAAGTTCTGTCCTGGGCTCTGCAGTAACACACAAAGCCTGCTTGGGATTCTCTTTCTCCCTCCCTTTTTGCTTCTCCTCCACTTGTGCACTCTCTCCCTCTCTCAAAACAAATAAATAAACTTAAAAAAAAAGTAAGTACACGTTTGAGTAGAATGACAGTGAATGGAGGTTTTGGAAGGAAGTAATCAAATTCACTCTTACTTTCATTCTAAGGATGTGATACAAGTATAATAAACGCTCGGTATGCAGATAGGACACTTACACTGCTCATTTTCTGGCGTCCTTAATTGTGCAGATACATAGACCACAGAACACAAAATTGTAGCACAGGGAAGTAAAATATGTTTTAATAGTCATGGTCCCCGAAGAGCAATTTAGTCAATGTTAGGAGGCTCATACCTCACAGTCTAGCCATTCACATCCCAGGTGTAGACTCTGGGGAAACATGTATAAGAGGAGACATGTATAAGAATGGACATGGCAATATTGTTTGTAATGATCGAAAAGAGAGAGAGAGAGATTTACCCACAAGAGGACAGATATATGACTGACGGTATATTAATGCATTGTTGTGCTTGAGCAATTCCCCTGGGAGAGAAAATGAATGAACTACAACTATGCACATCCATGCTGGTGGCCGCCACTCCCCCTCTCCCCCCAAACTGTTGAATGAAAAGAACAAGTTGCAGAAGATTCATACACTTAGAATACACACACACAGGCAAAAATATCTGTAATAAAAATATATAAATAACAGTATGAGACAAATAAATACCAAATTCAGGATAGATACTATCTCTGGGAGGGGAGTAGGGGATGTGATTGGGGAAGGTACATCAGCAGTTTTATTTCTTAAACTGACTGTTACATATGTAGGTCTGTATTCCTCATGTGTTTGTGTGTACCTGAAATAAGTCATGATAAAGAAAACATTTTATTTTATTTTATTTTATTTTATTTTATTTTATTTTATTTTAAGTTTTTTAAATGTTTTATTTATTTCTGAGAGAGAGAGAGACAGCGTAAACAGGGGAGGGTCAGAGAGAGAAGGAGACACAGAATCTGAAGCAGGCTCCAGGCTCTGAGCTGTCAGCACAGAGCCCGATGCGGGGCTCGAACCCACAAGCCATGAGATCATGATCTGAGCCGAAGTTGGACGCTTAACTGACTGAGCAACCCAGGCGCCCCAAAGAAAACATTTTAACTTATCAGTCATCCTACATAAAACTCAACTCTGCTTGGAAAACACTTTAATGGAAACCTTTGAATCTTCCATAGACTCCTAGACGTGCCTGGAACAAAGCTTGTAAACCTAAGCACAAGCCTTGCCTGACGATCTCATTGGCTTTCTTCACCAAAAAGGCTTATTTACCCTCTTGTTATTCTATCAACACTCTCTACGTGAAAACATTAGTCCAGAAAGTAAAAGAAACTTTGCAGCAATCTGGATAAGTGTTTTTCTTAAAGCAAATGTGCCTATGTTAAAGGAGTTGCTTTTATTGTTCACGGTGGTTCATTGGTTTGATAGAGAAAAAGCCCAGGTGCAGAGCAATGGAACACATGTATTTTCATCTGACAGAACTTGCCACCCTTTGGGAGCCTTGGGGTTCAGGTCTGAAAGCTATAGCAAAGTCTGAACTGAATCTAAAACCAAGTTGAAAGAATAACTCTCCTAGAGTTTTTGAAAGGGGTTCCATACATCAGACTCATCTCATAAGGGAGCATACAACTGTTCCAACACTGTGGGACATGGGTCTTGCACAGAGTCTTTGAGCCTTCTCCATAGCTCCTTGTCTACTCTGCCACCAAGTGGAGCCTAAAACCAACTGCCATCTGGCCCATCCTTCATTGTTCTTCCTGAGGGACTTCGGAATCTGTATATCCTAATCAGAATACCAAAAACCACAGGATAGATTTGGGAAGCATTTGGGGTAGTGAAAGGAGGGAGTGTGAGATATTTGGCCAAATAAGGGTTCAATCCCTGCCTCTATCCCCTTTGTGGCTGTGGAACTTCCTTGGGAAAGGTGCCTGACATTTTTTGAGCCTCAGTTTTCTCAGCATTAAAATGGAGATGAAAACACAACTCATGCACTGGAACTCAGCAGTCATGACAGTGGCTGGAACTCAGCAGATGACATCATCGTCCTTATCGTTCTGAAGCCCAGCCAACACCAGCACCTACACATAACTCCTGCTACAGGTGAGCCCTGGTGTTCTGGTGGAGGTCAAGGCCACTTGATCCCATGCCCCTTGATCCCACATGTCTGTAGGTGAATATTAGCCTTCTATGGCATGGCACACACTGGAGATGACGCCAATATTTAATGAATGAAATGTTAACTCTGCATTTAGCCAAACTTACCATTTACACGGGACAAGCCTGGGGGCTTAATTCTTAGATGATGGTTTTGCCTTTTTAACAGCCATCCACTGAACACTGTGTGAACGACCTGTGTAGCAGGCGGGATGCATGTACAGGAGGTAATGGACATGGCAGTGGAGATACAAGAAAAAGAGACATGAGTCTGCCCCTCAAGTCGGGGAAGGATTCGTGGAGAACGGGCACTGTGTCAGCCCTGAGAGACTATGGAATTTCCAGGCAGAAAAGGAAGAGAGAGGAACCCAGGTGCCATATGCAGCATGTCCAAAAGCACAGAGGCCAGACAAGCTATGGATTTTTGGTGAAGCATCAGTAATGCTAGAGAATAACATCCCAGAAGGTGGTGGTAACAGCAGAGATGGAATCGGGAGGCAGGGACCGATCAGGAAGGACCTGAGTGTTACACTAAAGGTAGAACTTTCTTCTCTGGCAATGGGAGGAGCTAGAGGAGAATGTCTGTAATCCGAGGAGAATTCTGAGAAGCAGTATTACATGACTACATTTGTGTTTTAGAACAGGGGTGTTATCAGTCATGAGCTGATGGATTAGAGGGGGTGAGTCTTGCTAGGAGACCAGAGGCCCAGCCAAGAGACTATGGGAAGAATCCAGTTTGAAGATGGCCACTTGCACCAGGACTGGGATCACGTGGATGAAGAGGAAGGGAAAGGCACAAGATATGGTGAAGAGAGGAAATAACAGGACGTGGAAAGTGAAGATGCGTGAAGAGTCAGGGACAATGGGAGGTGTGTAGACACCCAAGTGTATGGCGTGGGCCTGGAGAGAGGGGTCTGTCACTCAGTGAGATAAGGGACCCAGAAAGAGGAGCAGCTTTGGGTACATAACAAGGAGTTCATGCTTATATTAAGTTAAAAACGTCTCTGGGATATATCCAGGGGCTGTTGAAAACAACAAAAGCAAACAATGACTCTGGTATGTAGCCATGAAACCTGAGAGAGGTATAGGCCAGGGGCAGACGTTCTGAAGGCCTCACATAACAGCAGTCGGCAAGGCCAAGAACTTGGACTTTATTATGTGGGGAGAGTGAAAGGAAATGCTCCATCAGCTCACAATACCTTTACACAGACCGCCTTGGTATCTGCAGCAACTGGCTCAGAAAATCCCTACGGGAACGCAATTAAAGGAGAAAAAGATCTGAAACAATACGTTGAATGGAAGAGAAAGAGAGAGACTGTGAAACACTGAAGACCAGTGTTAAATTGACTGGGAAGAAAGTGTGGAAAACAACCAAGTTAACTGCTTAGAACTGCTCCGTTCCCCCGCGTCCATATGTGCCCTCTGACCTGACCCTGTGTCCCTCCAGCACAATGCGCGCACTGAGCTAATTCGTTCTTTGTGTGTGATCATCAGTTTTCACTACAGAGGTCAAAGCACTCAGGGTATTCATCCAACCAAACATGCTTGTACCAGAGGTCCCAGGCTGTGCCAAAACCCCAATTGCAAAAGGCTATTTTGCAATAGCCCTGGGTGGGGTGGGGGAGCGACTACATGGTCAAAATCAGTTATTAGGAGAGCGATTGCAATTTACCAGTATTAGACAAATCCCAGCTTTATGGCTTCTTTGGTTGTACCAATAAATCAGGTAGAGCTGGCTTATCTAGCCCGGTAGCCAACTAACCATATGTGTCTACTGAGTACTTGAAATGTGGCCAGACTTGATTGAGAAATGCTGTAAGTGCAACATGTACACCAGACTTTGAAGACAGTCTCAAAAAAGAAAATGTAAAGTATCTCATTCATAGTTTTTATATTGATTATGTGGGGATATGATAAGAATGGATACACTTGGCTAAATACAATATATTATTAAAATTACATACGCCTGTACCTTTTGACTTTTTAAATGTGGCTACTAAAAAAAGTACAATTATACACGTGGCTCCCACTGTGCTTTGAATTCTATTTCGTCTGGCCAATGCTGAGTTCCAGAACCTAAATATCCTTCACTCCTTAGCATATACTAGGCATGTCCCAGGCACATATTAAGCTCCATTGTCTTACTTATTTCCCAAATTGAAAATGAAGTAATTTAGAGTAAATGTTAATCCCTTTCCAATCTACCCATGAGAGACATGCCCAAGAGCTCTGTCTGAGAAGTATCCATGCTTTACTCGACCTATAAAGTAAAGAACCTGCTTTATAGCTCATAGGGTGATATCTAAATCCTGCTCTCTTCCTATCGCAAACAAGGGCATTGGAATCAACTTTAGAAGCATCAATTCTGAAAGTGATCGACAGCTACACAAACATGCACACATGCACACACACACCATGTGTGAGAGCGTACATGCATGTGCACTAAATATGAATCTTTGACCAAAAATTTGTGTAGACTACAAAACGGTAGAAAGTACATGTGTGTGGGGGGGGTTATTTTAGTTCTCAGAGCTAACTGTTGAAGGAAGGTCTTTGGTCTTTATATAATTTCATAGTTTCCTACACTGTTTTCTAAGCTGGCTTCCCTACTGTTAAATACAGTGTTTTACTTTGAAATCTGAGGAGAAATGACGACACTTCGGTTCCCCATTTAGGAAATATGTCCAAGTTCATGTTCTTTGTTTAAGATAAAGGAGGCCTTCCAAGACTAAACAGGATCCTCCTTCAGGCATTTTTATCCCTTTGAAGACACTCAGTTACTATCATTAAGGTAATTCCCTCTGAATATCAATGTGGAGTTAATTTACCCAATCGCTATCATCATCCTGTATTAAAAGCATCACATTTAGTGAAAAGAAATATGGCTTTTGGAAAAATCATTTTCTCCTGCTTGCAGCTCCTAGAGTGTACACTCCCGACTTGCTTTTCAAGAGAAAGTGACTGGGTTGCTTTGTCTTGTGTGTAGACCCTTCAACATTTTTCCTTTTGTTTGTTACAGCGTTGACAGAAGGAAATGTTTATTGCCTGACACTCGATATGAGCGCTTAATAAATCCCCACTGGATGAAAAAGTAAATGAGATAGAAGAACTGCTGGATGACTTTTTCCTTCCCAACAGCTTGGCTGCTCAGAATTCTCTTGCTCCCCTGCTTGGGATGTAGCAAACAGATCTGACCAGAACATGAAGAGAATTACCACAAACTAATCAACACCTTGATTTTTTTCAACATCAGATATCCTTAAAAATCTTCACATCATCCCTCACCCCCAGTCATGTTATACTTCGCCTCCTATTCCTGTTTAATTATACAGCATGAGGTCAGTGGTTTAGGGACTCTCAGCTGTCTTCTTTTTACCAACTGAATATCTCCCCGGGCAAGTACAGCTTGGCCTCCCAGCCCCTGGGAGTGGCCACCTGGGGCCCCTCTGATGAAGCCAAAGGCCTGTGTATCTCCTCACACCACAGGGCAATCCAGACGGCTTTCACTATGACTTCATAAAATCTTCTAGGTCAAGAGGACTTTTTGTTGGCACATGACAGAAAGGACTTTGAACCAACCATGGCTTTGAAAGTCCAATAGTGACTAGGCTGGCACTTGCGGTCTGTTCCTGGCTCTTTTATCTATCTGCTGGGGGTATGGAAGGAGCCTTGCATCCTGCATTTACCCAGACCTAGTCTTAGAGGCCCAAACTTTCATTGTTGGGAAATGTAAGAGCTGTTCCATCTGGGGAGGCCAAGAAGAGGCAGGAGGATTATAACTACTATAGTGAAGATCACATGAGATGATGTGTATTCAACTGTGCAAGACCCAAAGCACCAAAGAAAGGCTGTTCTTTTACTAAGATGTCAGTTAAGAAATGACCAAACCAATGACCAAAGGAGAAAAGTAATTTTCTTGAGATCCTGGAGAGGAAATCTTTGGCTTAAGCTGAGTCTATAATCCTTTCTTCTATACCTTCTACCTACCATAATTATTCATCATGAAAGGCTTTATTATAATAGAGCTGATTCATGCTACAGAAGCATCTGATTTATTCTGAGCTCTCTGAGCTGCACCTTGACAGGTGAGAACCCGACTTCACAGGGATCTTGCAGGAGGAGGAGCTCTCTTTCTGTGTCTCAGCTAACAGCATCATCTTGACGATAGATGGCCTGCCTTCCCTAGTTGGACCCATGACTATGACAATTCATTCCAAACATTTGTCATGAAACTTGTAGTTCTGCATATATTCATTTATGTATTTGTTCATACATTCATACTAGTAATAGCTAACTTTTATTATGGTGTGCCAAGACCTTATAGACATTAAAGACTTACTTCTTACAACAGTCTTTAATATAGATCCTATTATTGCATGCCATTTTACATATGAAGAGACTGAGGTTCAGAAAAGTTATACCCTAGGAAGTAGCAGAGCTAGGATTTGAACACGAGCAGTCTGTAGTCTGATTGGAACAGGCTATGGTAACTTGCACATCTCCTTTTCCAGATTAACCAAACAAATGGTCCCACAGTCCCTACCTTCCTTGGCACAATTCACAGAAGCCTTGCAAGGGGTTGTTTGAAAAAGAATAAAGTTGTTTCCTGTTTGTACGCAACTGAGTTCAGTGGTTCAATAAATACATTACAGTAGCTTTTTGTAAAGGGACCTGATGCATGTCTCATAAGCAAACCTATTTCTGGTTTTATTGGCTTTATGGTAAAAATTCACAGCACCATAAAAACATGGAATGTCTTAAAGGCTTCTGCCTTCTGAGGTTGGGTCATCCTTACCTGTCTCAGAGGACTCCAGATTAGAAATCACATCAACCTTCCTCAGGAAAACATTTTGATGTCAAGAAACAGTGCTCTGAATTTAATCTAAACCTGTCAAGCACCAGCTCCTGAAGGTTTCCTCTTATTTAAGCCTCCATTAAGATAAAGGATAGCCTGTCTTTAGCTGGAGAATAATCTTGTGGATATTTAATGTGTTGGAAAGTAATTGTCAAGCCCTCCTTAGTCTTCCCTGCTCAGACTCTACCATTCTGGAGTCCTTAATGATTTCTAGTTCACAGAGCTCTTTGAAAGGGGGAGTCCAATATTTTTTCAGAATCCACGTATCAAGTAGGTGAACACAGTGGATCATTTCAAGCAGTACTCTCCATGGAGTCCTGGCAAAGTTTCAAGCAGATTTACCATAATTCTAAGTGACTTTAAGGGTTTCAGATATGGTCTGATAATTGGTTTAAAGAACCAGAGAGCCACTGACTGTACTCTTTTGATTCTTTCTTTTACTACCTATATTGTCTATGATTATTGAATTTTTACATCTTACATCTGTATTGAATGTGCTTCCAAATTGTAGTGTGGTGAAGAAGGAGAATTCTCGAACTGACTGTTGCCACGTGTGGCACTTACCATGGGCACACAAGAGCTAAATTCACAGGACATGATTCCTATGTGTATGTCAAATGCTCATTCTTTATTCTATCAGCTTTCATTTCCCTGTGAGTGTCCCTTTCATTAAAAAAAAAAAAAAAAGGATGATCCTGGGGCATCTGGGTGACTCAGTCATTTAAACATGTGACTTTGGCTTAGGTCATGATCTCACGTTTCCTGGGTTCAAGCCCCGTATCGGGCTCTGTGCTGACAGCTCAAATACTGGAGCCTGCTTTGGATTCTGTGTCTCCCTCTCTCTCTGCCCCTGTCCAACTAGCACTCTGTTGGTCTGTCTCTCTCTCAAAAATAAAACATTAATTTTTTTAATTAAAAAAATCTTCCCTGGGAAGTTAGCTAATCATAAATGGAGAACAGATATTAAAGACAATAGTATCACAGTATCCTAAAAAGCCTAGACAGCACACACAATAGTTACTGAGTTGTCAAGTTAAACTTTGTAATTAACACTCCAGCCTTTCTAGAGAGGTTAATTTAGGTCCACTCTCCATCTCTTGTGTAAGCATTTGCTTAAAAAAGAAAAACCTGTAACATTGTTTGGATATAAAAGGTAGACCTCTGGTTCCTCAAAAAATTAAAAATATAACTACCATAAGACCCAGAAATTCCACTTCTGGGTATTTATCCAAAGGAAACGAAATCACTAAAAAAGATACCTGCACCCCCACATTCACTGCAGCCTTATTTACAATTAGACAAGACATGGAAGAAACCCAAGTGTCTGCTGACAGATGAATGGATAAAGAAACTGTGTACATATGCAATGGACTATTATTCAGGCATGAAAAAGAAGATCCCATTTATAACAACACAGATGGACTTTGAGGACATTATGCTAAGTGGAAGAAGTCAGGCAGATAAAGACAAACACTTCATGCTTTCACTTACATGCAGAGTCTAAAAAGTGAAAAACAAACAAAAAAGCAAACTCATAGTAAACGATATCACATTTGTGGTTGCCAGAGGTGAGGATGGGGGTGAGGGTGAGGGAATTGGAGAAAGGTGGTCAAAAGGTGCAAACTTCCAGTTGTAAGATCAGTTAGCTCTGGGGATGGAAGGTATGCATGGTGACTAGCTAACACTCCTAACTGGTATACTTGAAAGTTGCTAAGAGCGTAAATCCTAAAAGTTCTCATGATAAGGAAAGAGGGTTTTTTTTTCCCTTTGGTAAGAAAAATTAATGTTAATAATTAATTAATTAATGTGAATAATTAAGGAGAATAATGTTAAATAAGTTTATGTGGCTTTGTATGCCTTAACCTTACACAGTGCTGTATGTCAAGTATATCTCAATAAAACTGAAAGAGAAAAAGATGGACATCCAACCAAGACAGCTTCCCCTCTCTGCCTCCACCGCTTTCCTTTCTTCTCCTCTCTCCTTTCCTCTTCTAGTCTCTTTTCTCTCCCCCTTCCTTCTTCATCTTCACCTGTGCTGTGATTGATCCAGAACATACTCCATGTGAAGTACAGACTTGTCTTTTATTTTTTTTTAATATTTTTATTTATTTTTAGGAGAGAGAGAGAGACAGCGTGAGCAGGGGAGGGTCAGAGAGAGAGGGAGATACAGATTCTGAAATAGGCTCCAGGCTCTGAGCTGGCAGTCAGCACAGAGCCCGACGCGGGGCTCGAACCCACAAACCGCGAGATCATGACCTAAGCAAAAGTCGGACGCTTAACCGATTAAGCCACCCAGGTGCCCCGAAGTACAGACTTGTCTTGATTGCACATGGCCTTGACCTGGCGCTCACTGCAAATTCTGCCGCAGGGCACCGACAAGCACGAATCACGAATGGTCGAAAACGAGGGGAACGTTTTTGGCGGCCCCCTTCACTTGGAGGTGATGCACAGAGGATTAAAGAGAATTATGAAGGTTGGAGGATTAAAAACTGAGTCAGAAAAGGACACATTTTAAAACGTGCACAAGGATGATTAATTATAAAATTCTTTCCTTTACCCTTCTAGGAGAAATGACTCTATCAATGACTCTTTTTTTTCCCCCTTTTTCTTTCCCCCTACCTCTGCAAACATCATTTGTTATGGTTCGAATCCTGAGGCCTGTGTCACAGCCTGCCAGGAGGCCAGTCAGAAGTATATCCATCAGCCTAGAAACTCTCTACATTGCAGTATATATAAAAGAAAGAATAAGTAGTATGCCCAAGTGAATCCAGCCAAGGGCCAAAAGCTGTGCTCAGCCCATGTATCACTGATGACACACTGCCTGGGACACGGGGAGGCCAGCTGCCGCCCTGTCTGTTTCTAGGTATGTCAAGTGTGGCTGCCACCCAGGAGACGGCGTGAGTCCAGGTGCCCCCTTTGCGACCGCCTTCGTTTTCACACCCGTGAACATTTTGCCCACCCCGTTTTGCCACTTCCAGTTAATCTCATGCATATTTATGTACCAATTATGCAAATCCCCAGATAAAAATGCATTAAGCACCCATGATTTAGACTGGTTAAGTCTATTACATGGCTTAATGAAATTACTGCATGATGTCCAATTTACCTCAACACTTGCTTTAAACGGTCAGTAAGTTATTAAGTCACCACAACACACCAAAGTTTAGCTCTAGAAGGCTTTCTTTGTCCAACCCATCCTGATAGCCTGAAATCAGAAACTTCAAGCTGAATCCTTACAAAAGGCAGAGAATATTCCAGAATAGGCTTAATGAGGCATAAGGTGGGATAGGGCTTAAAAAACGACAACACGTTGTCATTGATATAAGTCTTTGGGTAAATTTTTGAAACACATTGGGTAACTTTGGCAACACAGGACATAACAATTTAGGAACTAAAGCTGAGTCTCACCAATGAATCTCATTTCATAGGTCCTGTTTCCTGAGTATGATGATTCTATAGATGACCAAATTCAAGTGTAATTTGAATCTTCAATATGGAAATATTAATTTCCAGCATCAGAAATAAGATTAAAAAAGAATCCACAGAAACAATTTCACACACACACACACACACACACACACACACACACACACACACCTTGAAGTCTAAAAATTAAAAGGTTTGAATGAGACTCAGTTTGCTATGTAGAGATTTTATGTTTGAAGTTTGGTGGGACCCAAACCCCATAGGTTCATTGTTCATTAGATGATGTGATGGTTAAGGGATAAGCTGTGATGTGAATTAAATGATAAATATAATATACGAGTAATCTGACCCACTGACATCTATTTCTCCCCTACCACAGTGTGCCATTTTAATGGGCCCACAGTTTGACTTATGCAGTGGCTGGGTCCTGATTCATTTACATGAGGAACTCCACTCCATGTCTAGGAGAGTTGTACTCACTTAAGGTTATGAGCTCAGATCCACTGATCTGATGGGAGCATAAAAGTGCATGGTACCAGGATAGAAGGTCTGAGGCAGCAATTTCAAAAGTGAGCTAAATAAACAGATTATAATGCCATCCCCTAAGGCATTCATACCCTACCCTGTCAATAAAGGACACCAACTGCCATTTTCTTTGCAGTGGTAGAAGATAAATGAACTGGTATCTGCCGTTTCCACAGCCCCTTGGATTGAGGCATGTTGCCTGCACCCACCACAACTTCAGCTACCTGCTCAGGGAGAGCAAACAGGTCACTGAGGGGATCTCACAGGAGATCAGATGGACAGACAGACAGCCAAAGCGCTGGAATTAGAACCTCGGATAACAAACTGTCTCTTGGGAATCCTTCTAATGAATGACTATCAGACAACTTGGAGATCAGGAATTCTCCCAAAGGATGGGATGCTTTCAAGCTTAAGACTCTAGTTCCAACATTCTCTTGAAACACTGTGGTCATGCTCACTAACTAGCAGGAAAAAAATGTTCAACAAAAGAGTCTATTTGTGTTGGAACCACTGAACAGAGCATCAAAGAGATGAGGTAAATCAAAGCCTTACACTATTGGCTCTAACTATGCTGTATGGTTACATAGCCAATTTCCCCCGATTTTCTGGCCGTGTCTGTATACAGAAAGTACTATTTTAAGCATTATTTAGAACTTTTGGCCCGCCCATTTAGAGTTCTATGTGGATGCAGCAAATACCAGATAGACTCCCCATCATCCGGGCTTTTAATGGAAAGCCCCAGCTCCAACGCATCTCCAGTGAAAAAACAAACTCCAGCCAAGGAGAACAAGTTCCCGGAGCCTCCAGGAGACTGTAAGCAGTTCCCTGGGAGTGCCCCTAAATGTTACAGGGCCAAGTTCAAGATGTCAGGCGAGTCCAGCACTCTGGGCTCTTTTTTGTAGGTCTGGGAGCTCTCTGAGAACACACTGGCTTCCAGAATGCATTAACCTACTTTCCACAGAGGATTCCCTGACCGTCTTGCTCTGAAGAAGAGGAGGAGGAAAGAGGGTATTTCCTGCAGGAGCTGGGCACGCTCAGCTTTCAACGTGTCACTCCTCCTGCTACACAGCAATGCAGCCAGAGAAATTGGTACTTCCTGCGCCGAACAGCTCCCGGGGTTGCCCAGCCTCCAAGAAGAGTGATTGGAAATCCTGCTAAAATATGGCTGTCTAATCAAGCGAGAGGGGAACTCATTTACTAGGATTCCCATTGTCCACACTGACAGACGGTTCTCTCACCCTGCTTTCCCCTTCCCACGGATCGCGCTGCCTCTGAGGCTAGCCTATTCTTTCAGAAATCCAGTTGCATTCGCCAGCCTAGTTCTGAAACAAGACAAAAGCTCAGTGAGCCTCCCATTCACAGAGGCTCAGGGCACCTCAGCTGCCTTTTTTTTTTTTTAAACATCCAAGCAGAATCCAAAGAAATCGAGATTCACTCTCCTTACCTTGGTCCTCATCGGAGACAGGAGCCCTTCCATTTTGGCGGAATCCTCATGCCAGTTGCTCTCCTCTCCAAGTTACTCTCTCTGTGCGCTGTCCTTAAGCATCCCACACGAAAAGAGCCATGCGGGGAGTCCCGGTCTCTCCCCTCTCCCGGGCGGTGCCTCTCTGCACCGTCACCCTGTCTAACTTGAATCTCCAGTGCCTGGAAAGCGCCGTTCCTGGAGCAGCTCGCTCCCTTCCTCACCCTCTTCCCTCTCTTGCTTCTCTCTCTCGAGCTCTCTCCTCCCTCCCTTTCCTCCCTCTCTTTCCATAATCTGCCTAGAGCTCTCTGTGTACCGTGCTCACTTGACAAATGATCCCTGTCTTAGGTACTGCATTTGAGCCAAGAAAAGTGATCTGAACCAAAGCACAGGGGCGGCTCACCCAGGAAAAGAGGCGAGGGGGGCTGAGCTTTGCCGGGGCATCCTCAGCTCCCCAGGCTCAGCTATACAGCTGCTCTCTGGAGAGCTGACAGCTGAAGGCACTGCTTTAGCTCTCCATTCATTCCTCTTTTAAGAAACAGGACCCTGAGAGCAGTAGACCCAGGTACCACCATTACTCAGCTGTTTTTCTTAAAACTCAAAAAGAAATCCCACCTCTCAGAAATTTCTAAACACTCATGCGTTTAGCCCAGTTGTTGACATAGCATCTGGACAGCTAACTGGATTTTTTTCCCCCTGTCTGACCAGATGTTTAAGAGCATATAAGCAAAGCCTCTTCTTAGGAAAAGTTTCTAGACTGATTTATAGACTCAGTTCCTAACAGCTGAGCATAAAATAATAAGCATGTGTGCTGTCCAGGACTCCAGATAAACCAGGATTGACTATTTCATTCAGCATTGCCAGTCACTTGTAAAAAGTAGACAGTGAGAGAATACTGCAAAGACTTGGGTCAGGGCATAATGGAGTTGAAAAGAGAAGATTTTTTTTCTGGAACTTTCTTATGTTTAAGGAATTCTCTATGTGGAAATGATTCAACATCTCTCCTTCAGCTGGTGACTCCTTAATTATAGCTAAGAACATCTATACCATTACAGAGGATTTCACATTATATATGTGACACACACACACATAGTATATGTGAACTCACCAATGATATTTAAGGCTGACATCCTGTGTCCCTTGTTTCCTGGATGGCACATGTCCCTCTCTCTATCTGCTACGACTCCCAAGATGTCTTGAAGGTTGGGCCATCTACACTGGCTCTCCAGATGGGGTCATAGGATGGCCCATTACTCAAGTTCTTAATCCTTGATTAACTCAAGTTTTCAACTCTAGTCCATTCATCTGCATCTAAAGAACTTTAGGTTCTACGACAACTACATTATGATTCATTTCCTTGGCTAGTCTCTAGTTCTCTCTTCTAACTTTTTCCTCCTACACCTTAGGTGCATGTTTGTAACCTCTCCTTTGACCAGAATCTTAACATCCTGACAAATCCTCAGTGGCTCCAAAATATTGAATGCAATAGTCTGTCCTTACATAAAAGATCTTTGCCATCTCTGGGGTCCTTTGGACCGCATTACCTCTTGTTATTGGCTTAACCATCACTTTTTCTTACAAAGTATCCTTATGTTTGGGGTCCCTTAATCTTTTGTTTCATTCACTCAATTATTCAGTAAGGAGATATAATGTACCATGAGGCACTATGTACCTACTACTACTACTACTACTATGTTCCATGAGGTTTTCGTTTCAGGTTACAGACTGGAGAGTAAGGTAGAGAAAGCTTTTATCCCCTTGCCCTTATATTCTGTTTGCTACAAAACTCAACCAACTTACCCAGCCCTTTCATCTGTCATCTCATTTTTTACTTCAACGTCTATCCACATTATTACATTTCTCTACAGGATTTCCAACCCTACCAGGAGAATGTCCCTTCCACTGTAGCTTTGCTTTCTTCTGGATCTCTTCCTGTCTGGGTACCCATTACTAACTTTTTGTGAGGTGACTAAAAACCATTCACAAGAATTTATTTACAAGGATTACATTGTGAGGTGACTAAAAACTATTCACAAGAATTTATTCACAAGAATTACATTCCTTCACCGCCATCTTTAATTTTACTTCCTCTTCTCTTCCTCAGGCCTCCCTCTGTCTTCTGAAAAGCTTTATCTTGGGGTTGAGGGAGGAAATCACTCTTGTAATTTCAAGGTATCATTCCTCCTCTGCCCTTATTTCCCAGCCCCAGACATTTAGACAGGCTTGCCACCCTGGCCATTGTAAAGACATCATTCATCCCACATGCCATGTTCAGTTTTCATCCTGTTTGACTGCTCTTGATTTGAACAAGGTATATGTTATTTGCTTTTTACTTTTGGCAACTCTTTCCTGAGCTATTCTATTCTGGTCTTTGTCTCTTCCTAATCGCAGAGAACCTCTCACCAGAATTGTGAATGAGAACCACTCCTCTAAAATTTTCTCCTTGACCTTTTTTGCCTTTGGCTCAAAGGATCACCCCGTGCTTCTTGTCAGTCTGACCCAAAACTTTAGTTATAGCGGTAGAACAGACTGGGATGGTGTCAAGGTTAAAAAAAAAAAAATCAGACTAATTAGATATTTAAGACTGGTTGCTTTCTGACAAACTCCAAGCATAGTTTCCAGAACCAAAACTACCTTCCAGAGGTAAGGGAAGGGCCTTTAGCAAGGAATTGTGAATATCCTATATCATCACACCACATAAGGAAGGTGTGGCTTTTCTGGTTGTTTACATTCCAGTCCCCCTGCCCTGGAGTTTGGGGGTGTTCACCATGTTTTTATAGTGTCTGTGAGGTCCCTAACTAAACCAAGCCCCTGGGAGTCAACAGTACTCAGAGCCATATTAGGATCTTGAAATGATGCCGATGGTGATGATTAAGATGAAGGTAGCAACAGTTGTTAAACACTTACCTTGTGCTAGGCCCAGCACTAAGAGATTTTCATGGATTAGTTCCTCCCAAGAAGGAGGTACTATTCTTTTGCCTATTTTGCAGAAGCTTTGGTTAACTTGCATACAATGGACCTATATGTAGCTCCATGAGGTCACAACTAGTGAGAATACTATCTCCTTCTCATCTCCTCCACCAACATACAAAGACTTAAATGTGTATTTAATGATTTGTTCTTTATTAGTCAGGGGTTTCAAATTAAGCATTTGAAAGTGTATTATTTTAGGCCATTATGTTACCTTTCTGTATCTCATTCACTTATTTGTTCCCAGAACTGATATTCATTGGTCATCCATCTTGAGCCAGGTGCCATGTGAGATACTTATCAAGCACAAGTCTTGTATTTCTAAAAGGCAAACAGTTATTTGTAAAGTGGGACATGCCAGTCAATTTATCATTTAGCACTTCCAAGTCCTTTAACTACTGACTACTCTATGTCTTACATCTAAAGTAGTTAGATTTATTTAGCGATGGGAGGGGGCAGGAGGGCTTAGGAAGTACTCTAATCTAGGGAACAGATGTATCATGTCAGTGAACAACAATCATTGGATCATTAGGTGTCCTAACACTGTTGAGAAAGATCAGTTGTTGCCAAAGTGGTCAGAAGTGGGAACCCCCATTCACAGTTCTATGTCCCAAATTTCTTTATATTGGGGCGCTCTCCACTTGCAACTTCATGTTGTTCCTTCAGCTTCAAAAAGAGCAGAATTTACAATCTGGGATTAACTCAACCTCGGAAGAAAAAGTCAATGAATATCAAATATATAGAAACTGGTGAAATATCATTTAAGTCTGCACCACAGGGAAAGGGAGTCTTAGCTGCAATCCAACTCAGCAAATTTCCACTGGGTGGTGGGGGCTTCTGACCTACAGAGGGAATGTCCCTGAGCCAAGCAACCTCTCTTAGCAAATCCCCTTCATTTGAGTCATTCTTCTTCCCCCATTTTGATGTTAAAAAAGAAGAAGAGGAATGAATAAATGAATGAATAGAATATGAATGGATGGATGACCTTCATAATAAACCTCTCTAGAGCAGGGGCATTTGGAAAATGTCACAAAGGCCATTAGATAGGGCATGGTCAGAGGCTCAGGTTTCCCATCTCTCCTGCACGAAACTACTGACCCTTTCTTCCCCACATCTTCACCATCTTCAAGGCTAATTTCTTTAGGCCCCTTGTAGCCTCTGGGGACTACAGCCAGTTACACAATTAAGGTTCATTATCTGAGGATTGGGTTGCCCTGCTTCATAAATGGTTTTCGATTCATTAAGGTAAGAGGATTATGACCTGACAACCACTTAGGTCTTTTCCTCTGTGACTCATCACTCTTTAGTTCCTATTGGGAAACATCTTAACACTTAGGCTTTGGGGTGATAGAGGATAGAAAAGACCTTACTCCTGGCTTGGTTCTGGGTATCGAGGGCAACACTAAGGGAGTTACTTAGCTGAGGCTATAAATCGCCTCTCACTTTCAATCTCCCCTGCCTCTGCCTCTCACCTTGAGCCACACGTATTTGTTTTGTTTCATAATATAACTGCCAAAACATATCGCGGAGAAAATTTTCAATTACTACATGCTAAACTAAAGTGCTCAGTGAAAGTTGTGATTTAATTTCCAAATGCTTGAATTTATGATTGTGCTTGAATTTATGTTTGTACCTGTGTAAGGATAAGCGTTCTATAAATTACTGTAAACCAGAAATTTTACAGTGACAGGCATTCTTGAAAGGGTTCTCACATGTGTTATCTTCTTAAAACTCACAGTAATTCTGTGATAGGTGTGGCTATAGGTGTGGCAGGTATGAATTTCCATTTTGCAAGAGTAGGGAGATGAATAGAGGGAAAGAAACGTTTGCTGAGCACCAACTTTGTTCCAGCCTTAACCTTTAAAGCGCCATCTCAGTTCATTTTCAAAGGTATGTTAATTCTATGTTATTATAATAATACTATTATTCCCATTTAACAGACGCAAGAACTGGGATTGAGAGAATGAATGTTGTGGTGGACTGCATCACGTAGCCTTATTCATGCATTTTGTCATCCATTCCACTTGCCATTCAGATTTGATCATGCTCTCTCACTTTTCTCCGGGTATGGCTATGTGACTTCTCTTGGCCAGTGGAATGGATGTTAACAAATGTGGTACAAACAAAAGCTTAAAAATATCCCTGGGTAGGACATAGCCAAGCTAGCCTGCTGATCCCTGGAGGAGGATGAAAGAAAATCCAACCTATAGACTTGGGAGCAAGCTCAGCTGACTTCAACTGAGCCCAGGATAGATCAGTAAAACTCTGCAACCATGTGAACACCCAACATCTACCACTGTGTGGCACCTGGTGGTATGTTTGTTATGCAACTAATGGATATCATAACTAATCCAAGACCAGAGTTCCTAAATAGTCATACAGGAACCAGAACCCTATACAGGAAGACTTAGAACTCTAATATGTCAAGCTTTCTTACTCTACTGCAGCTCTGAGAGCAACTCAGTAGGGGGATGGAAATACTTAATGGTTATTCCAGTATTTCCCAGAGGTCTACATCAGAATCTGAGCTTCCAGACATATAGACTGGCACTTTCATGTTATGAAACACCAAGTATGAACACCTACGGCATTTCATTCCCCGTGTTTCTTCTTCCTTTATTTTCATTCGAAAATGGCGGAAGACTAGGGGAAAGAGTGGTGTTAGGTTCTATGTCTTGGTTGATCAGTCATCTTGTCTTTATGATCTTTCGGATTCTCTGTCCCATTTTCTAAAGAACAGTGATTGCCTAAAGTTATCAGTAATCAGTACAGCTGTTAATTGGATTCTAGCCCTGGGAGACTTCCTTAGCAGCTCCTGCCTTTCTGGAAAAGTGCTGTACAGTGGGAAGAATAAAGCTGCCTTTTTTATTTTGCATTATTGTGCACACTTGAGCTGGAAAAGGGGCTCTACCTGCCCCTGTGTTTTATGAAGAAGTATGAAGAACAGAGTGACATTACTTGGCAAAGTGTTTGAAAAGAAGTATTTCCATTTCTTTTTTTCCTTTAAGGTTTCTGGTTTAAGCTATTTTGTGAAGCGGGAGGCAGCCAACAGCTGTCCTGGCCTCAGATCATTACTCCAGTGTTTGCTTAGGAGGCCTCTGGGGGCAGAGATAAGGACAAAGCTGAGAGGGGCATCCAGGTGCAAACGCTGAGGAAGCTGCTGGCACTTTCCTTCCTTCCAATCCCTGCAGAGCAGGAATCACTCAGATGCTCCTCTAATCCTCTCCACCCTCCTCCCCTCAAAGAGGGCCTTCCATTAGCATTTTATAAGGCCTCCTGATTCTGCTGGGGTACTTACATCAAAGCTCCAAATAAGGCAGCGAGGTGCTAAAGGAAGGGGGTACGTTTCTTCCTGAGATCTTCCTCAAAATATTCAGGAAGGTCAGGCTGCAGACAAGTCCCTTTCAAAAACTGGCCTGTAATGGTTTCTCAAAACCTGGATGTGGGTGGGGCAAGAATGACAGCGATCAACAAAAGAGATGGGAATCCAAGTGCTTTCTGCTTCTGAGACTCTTTGGAACCCTCAGGCTGTATAAAGAGAACAAGAACTGTTCTTCTCTAACGGGGCAGGATGCTACAATCTGGGGGAGTGATTGTGGCCGTCTTGTGTACCTCCATCCATCTTATATCCTCAAAGTACATCATTAAGCACTGAGCTCATCTAGGCTTAGTACTGGGGTGCTGTGGGGCTCTTTCAAGCCCCACATATGTATTAAGAAATGTCTCAGTCCATTCAGGCTGCTATAATAGAAATACCATAGACTGGGTGGCTTGTAAACAACAGACATTTATTCCAGAAGCCGGGAAGTCCAAGTTCAAGGTGCCAACAGATTCAGTGTCTGGTGAAGACCTGCTTCTAGGTCCACAGACAGCCTCCTTCTCCCAGTCTCCTCACAAGGCAGAAAGGGAAAGGAAGCTTGTTGGGGCCTTTTTTTTTTTTTTTTTTTTAAGGACACTAATCCCATCATGAAGTCTCCACCCTCATGACCTACTCACCTCCCGAAGGCCCACCTCCTAATACAATCGCACTGAGGATCACGTTTCGATATATGAATTTAGGGGGACACAAGCATTCAGTCTATAGAAAGAATGTACTGGACATCCAACCCAGACAGAGGCTCTGCCCTGATGTTACCAAGGTAATTAATGTGGCTGACGGCCCTTGAAAAATTCCAGGGATTTAAGATGAAAATGCCTTAAACGATTTGGGGAGGAAGAACTAGCACAGAAGGTTGGACCACAAAGGGAACAAGCGGTGGAAGGAAGTACAATTCGCCTGTCATTCTGGATTAAGGCTTCCTAGAGGGGGCTATTCTTGTGACTTCCAGCCTACACAGAGAAGATCACTATTCTGAGCCCACGAAGATGGCACGGAGAAGTGTGGGATTGAAGAGTGGATTTCAGGCAGAGAGAGAAACACATGCAAAGGAAATCTGGAGGCAGAAAGTAATACAATGTTTAAAGGCAGAGGTAAGAACTCTGAGGTGTGCAGAGTGCTGATAATGAGCTCCAGGTTGTATGATCTCAGACACGAGTTTTCTTAATTTAAAACTTTATTTATACCTTTCCTCCTTTGAAAAAACCTACACAACATGTACAAATAATAGGCATAATTCACTTTATGCTGTCAATGTTCTTATGAAAAGTTGCATATTAATTTATTAAAATTCCACACAAAATTTTTTTATATGATGAAACCTCATTCTTTTAAGTTATTTAATATTACAAGTTGAAGTGTGCCTACCTGAGCAGTACTTGCTTCTCTCTTTAATTAACAGTAGTGGGATTACTTAATAGTGGAATTATGTTGAGAATGTGACCTTTCAAACAATAAATGTGTCTCAATGTGCATTATTTTCATTGCTCTGAGGGGTTTTTCAGATCAATTCTGCATCTTAAATTTCATTGGCCAGTTCTGACCTGAGGCACAGAAGAAAATAATTGCTCGACTCAATTTCTTACTGTGTCAAAATCATGAAGTTGATGATAGATATTGAGGGGTCTTTTTAATCCAAAAACCCAAAAGTACACTCTGTTTTGCAAGTGATATGTTAACCTTGATATCCAAGTATGTGCCTTAGAAGCAAAACTATGTTTTTTCACAAATGGAAAAAGAGGCACCAGTGCCCGAAGTCATAAAGTCATTGGCATTTGGATCAATCAGACATGAGGAATATTTCTGCCTCAATTCTAATAAAACATGATTTTTCTGATTCAGAACTTCTGCCTGCACCTGAGAAACCAAATTGTGAATGTGAACAGTATTGACTTTAAACATAACGGCAATTAATCACAAGAACCGAGAGAAATGATGAGGTCTAAAACACAGCTGCAGAAAAAAAAGATTTTACTTGAAAACTCTGCTATGGTTTCTAAGTGTGGTCACAAAATGATTACCCAGCCATGGTCAAGGGAAAGGAAATAGAGCAGATCGTCAAAACTCTTGTACCTGAACCTGTTTTCTCTCTCTAGCTTATGGAATGATCTTGATTATCTTCCTGGCTTCTCAAAGCCAGCTTTCTAGTCAATTAAACGTCAAATGGGAAAATCACTAGTTCTCACCTGTTCCAAAACCTTCCTGAAAAAAATAGTACTTTCTTTCCAATTTAAGTGCATTCATTTGCTCAACAGAGATTCAAGTTCACGGTGCAAGGCACCGTGCCCATCTCCCGAGGGGCACTTTGAATGTTCACAGAAGCACACGCCCAGATTGGGCAAGACACAACTTCTTTTTCACCTCTCAATGAAATAAATATCTCCTGAGGCTTCTTTCCAAAGAAACTCAGATGTATGGCACACAGGCTATTTGTCGGCATTGAGAGGAGAGCAGCTCGGGAAATAAAGCCACATTTTTTTTTTTTAAGGGAAATGCTGGCTTTCCTTGCTGTATTCTCATACATGGATGTAACTCTGCAGGCACAGCGGAGCATAAACAAACATGACCACTGGAGTAGTGTGGGGTGTCTCCCTTTCATGTCTGAATATGTTTACATAGTTATGCAACCAGAGAGCTTGGAATGAAAGAAAACAATACCCAGGAGAGAGGAATGCTCTGAATCTGGGTCGCTGGACCTGGATTTCGGTTTTCCTTTGTTAAACCAACCTGGGCCTATTGTACATGTTGACCATACTTTGCCAGAGTCTGTGTCTGGATAGGTCTTTCCTAGGCAGATATCTCAGTAAGAACATTCCACCCACCTTTTCCTATTATGTACATTATATGGTGTAGCCCAAAGCCACTATGGGGTCGAATCTGCACATCTGCTTCAAGAAACCTAGAAGATGCTATTTGCCATAAGACTCTTGCTTTCTGGAAGACCCCAAAAGAAGGATTTAGAGACGGATTCTTCTCGTGTTTTCATTGAGTCCTGGACACCCACATGAGAGAGGTTTGTGACTCAACCTCGACATCTGTAGGGTGTTCTTAGGGAAAGAGGTGTCATCCTAAGCAGAAGGATCAGAACATGGCAACAAAAGCAAAAACCCAAAACCCTGGCAAGCCCCACCACTAGTGCAGCCTTCCTGACCCTCTTGAGGACTTAGGGTTATGTCCACCAAAACAGGACTAGATCACTAAAACCTCAAAGATCTATTGAAAGGCTCAACGTATGCAGAGGGAATGTACCTCAAGGGTAAGAAGCTGCAAGGGCAACAGCATTATAGGTGAAGGTGATCAAAGTGGCCACGTAGCCATGGGATTAATGTTACAGCTCAGATCTGTAATGCTCTTGTCCAAAGAGGTGGTAGGGTGACCATGTAACCAGAGGTGGACCTGTGTATGACTAGAACCAGGACTTGGCAGCCACGCAGAGTATCTCCAGTAGACACAGTAGAGCACAGCATCAGGGAAGGGGATCTACAGCAGTTCTAGATGGATGTGGTGGTGGCAACAGTGGAGAAGGCTGGTACCAATCAAAACAACAGGGAGGTGTAATCCAGCCTAGTCTTGGAAGGCATGGGCTGAGCTGGGCTAGACCCAGCAGAAGCAGGATTGGCCAGGCTCTGTGTGGAGTGGGATAGAATGGGAACAGCAGTGAGGCACAGATAGCCTTGGCAATGGCTCCAAAACAGCAGCAGGCAAAAGTAAACCCAGAGCGGAGTTGCCTGGGTCAATGTCAAGGACAGGAGCATGGTCAGGGCATTGGCTGCACAGAATTCATAGTCAGTAGAGCAGAGGAGTAGGTAGGAGTGTACGCTGGGCCCACATGATCATGTAAAAGGAAACGTGATGGCCTGAAAACCCTGCTGCTCTTTTATTCAGTGTCACCCATGTGTGACCCACAGGAACAGACTGTGAATCTTCTTTCCTCTTAATTATATTCAGAGCCTCCTAAGAGAGGAGAGGGTTACTCAGCCTGAGGCTGTAGCTGTTGGGTTGAACCCAGAAGTTTTGACCAGAGGATTCAGAAAGGGAGCTGTGGCCTTCAACTGGTCAAGGTGGCCGTGGATAAAAGTTTTACCCTCAAAGAATAATTTGCAAAAAAGAAACAGCTTATATTCTATTAATACAATGATGCTACCTCTCAAAGGCATGGTAAGTCTGACTCCAAGATACAAAAGCAAAGGATATTGGAATGGATTTCTAAATCAAGTTTTATCCACTCATTTCACAGAGAAGTATTGAGTCCCAGGGAGTTCAGTGAATCTCCTTAGATTACACAAGTCCTTAGACAAAGTCTGACAGTCCTCTTCCTCCAACATGCTATTATATGTCCTTTGTAAATAAAGGAATTTGTTTAGACCAGGCTAACAAATACTGGTGGAATGACTTGAAAACTCCCCATAGACATCTGCTTTGACCTGTATCCAACCATTTCTCTGCTCACCCCCAGTGTATGGAGGGAAAAGGCTAGCCAGCTGCAGTGGGCAGAAGAGTTGGACGGGACTTGGGCCATCACTGGGAAGTATCAAGGAACACATGCTAAACAACCTATTTGGGGGTTAGCAATAGACAACTTGGCTTTTATTTGTGTCCATAATTTTCTAGGAAAAAAGAAAGAATAAAATAAAGAGAAAAGGGAGCTAAATCGAAACATATGGCTCATACTCCCCTAGGGAACTGGCTGGATAATGAAAGCCAGGTATGATTCTGCTCAGTAAGCAGAAGGTGGTTTCCTGTGGTGGCCTATCTCTCTACTCCCTGAAGAGGGAGGATGACGTGTGCCATTAGCCTCATGGGCTGTGCAGTCATGGGCTCTCCAGTTGCCCACAAAGAAAGTGAGGGGATGTGTATCCCATAATGCAAGTTCTTCGTGTCTAATACCTTCTAGGAAAGATAGCCCCACATGCTTGTGGTTCCCTCAAATTTTGTACATCCCAACACCTTCTTTCTCCCAAATGACATCCGTCTCCAGACTTTCCAAACACTGTTCTCAACAGTAGTAATTTTTCCGGCCAACTTTGTCCACATCCTTGTCTTCTGCCTCTCCTCCTGTGCCAAGGCCTCACCACCTGATGCCTGGGCTGTGTCAGTGGTCTCTGGGTTGCTTTTACCAGTGTTTCTTTCTTAAAATGTACAAGTAGCTACATAGCATTCCCCACTAAGAAATGTAAAATGGCTCCCCAAACTCCTTAATTTGGCTTTCAGGGTTTTCTGCCATCCTCTTTCCTATTTACCTCCCCTCCTGCCAATGCCTTGTTCAATCATTCCCACCTGGAAGCCACCATTCCCACATTCCAACGTTTTTAAAAATGTTTATTTATTTTGAGAGAGAGGGTGAAAGTGAGAGGGAGAGAGAGATTCCTAAGCAGGCTCTACACTGTCAGCACAGAGCCCAATGCAGGGTTTAATCTCACAAACCATGAGGTCATGACCTGAGCCTAAATAAAGAGTCTGGCATTTAATGCACTGAGCCACCCAGGTTGGCTTCCCACTTTTTCTCCCTTATCAAGAATCTCCCCTTTAATCAATGATGTTAAGCAGACAAAGGGCCCAATGCCCACAACTTCATAAGTTCTGCATAAATATTAAATGCTCCTTTCAAAGTCCACATCCACTCTTCCTACAAGAAGCTTGTCCACCGTAATGCAGTCCACTTCTCCTCTGTAATGCCTAATGGACATCTAGTTTAGGTTACCTTTTAGTATCTTGTAATCTTCAACTCATTGTAACCCTCTATCAGAGGCTATCAGAACTCTGAGTTTCCATCACTATATATAGCATCCCATCCCGCAGATAGTAAGAGCTTAATCCCTCGCATTGATGATACCGTGGCATCGCCAGAATGTGGTCGTTACCTCCAAACACCTTTACATCACTGGCTCACCTTTTAACTGCTACACAGCAAAATTCTAGAAAGGCAAGAATTTTAGATGAATAAAGGGATAAGAGGAGGAAGGTAAACAAGTATTTATTGGCTACCTTCTTATAAAAGGTGCCATTTTTTTGTTCTTTTATGAATGTCCTCCCATATAAAGAAAAAATAACATAAAGCAATGAATTGATTCTGCCAGGATAACAAATGTTGCTGTCATCACTTAGGCCTAGAACCCATAAACTTCTGACACCCACAGAAAAACAGCCAAGGTCAAGATTAGTTTAGATGGATCTTAACTCAACCTGATTCTCAGTACTAAGAATGATGGTGAAAATGTTGGGAACTTAAGTCTGTCTCAGTAAGGAAACACTTATAAATTTAATGAGAGCTCTGGAGAGATTTCTGTCTGTCTTACTTATGCTTGCAAACTTTATGGTGGTGTGTCTGATTCTAAGTGAAGCCACGTAGCATCTTGATACTTCTGATACATAAACTCAGGGCAGCTGGGATTCTCTTGACATGAGAACAACTTCCAAACGTGTTTGAAAAAACTTGTCTAAATTTTTTTAATTTCATTTTAGGAGTGAAGGGGGTGCGGGGAGAGAGAGAGAGAGAGAGAGAGAGAGAGAGAGAGAGAGAGAAAGAATCCCAAGCAGACTCCATGCTCAGCTGGAGCCCAATGAGGGGCTCAATCCCATAACTCTGGGATCACCACCTGAGCCAAAATCAAGAGTCAGATATTCAATCAATTGATCCACTCAAGTGTCCCAAAACTTGTCTAAATGTTTTATAGATATCACCCTTTGAATAAGAAAAGGGTGACTTTGGTCATCACTCCCCTTTCACAGATGGTAAAAATGAGGTAGAGATCATTACGGTGACAGTCTTTCATGACACACTTGTATGACCTAGCTCTCGTGGACTAGGCTGCTGCTCACCCTAGGGTGAAAATGGCACACTTTTCATGGCTAATGACCACTACTAGTATATTGGTGGCAACTTCTAACACAAGTGGGCATCACAAGCAGAAGAAGATAATTTTATTCAGATGGATATGCAATTCCTGAAATAATAATACTGTTAATATAGAGCTGTGGCTCATCAAGGCAAAGGTGACACTCAGTAGAAAGGCCAACTGGCAGAAAAAAGATGATCACAAAATGGCTCTCGTTTGTAAGGCTCAGAACCAATGGGAATAGAAGTCCTTCATCGTGGCCCCTGGTCTCTGTGTCACTAATTAGGAAATACAACCAACTGCTTCTCTATGCTTCCTATGTAGCAGTACATCAGGCATCATGTGACTACACAGAACAAAAAGTAGCATCAGCCTGTTGCTATGGAAACCTAAGAACCATCTGAATTGCTATGGCATCATAAAAGCAAAATTCCAATCATCAGTCTTTAACTATAGGGCTGTTGAAATCTACCTCATATTTTTAGAATGTGTGACATTTAACACCCTGATGAATATTTCCAGCTTCAGAATACATTCCCTGCTTTCATATTTAGATGGGATTTTTCAGTTCAACTGACGGGAATTTTTTCTTCTTCTAGTAAATGCGCCGTCTCCTTATGAGAGAGTGCCCCTCTTTATACACTTATTTCCTAGATGTCGCTTCTTTCGTGTTTCTTATTTTCTCTTGATTCTATCATTAAAATTATATTCTCACTGGCTGCCTATCTCTGCTTCCACCAGACTCTCCCTAGTTGTAGGTTTCATATCCCTAGTGGAAACATCATCTAGGTCTTAATCCCCACTGGTGTTAACCGATCACACTTTAAGCCTTAGCTGCTAATAATGAACAGTTTTGAGGCCCAGCCAGAGGGGTATAGCTGTTTCCCTGGTGATTCTTTATCTCTCAGGTTACCATCCCCTTATCATTCAAGGTGATCCCCATTTACTGACTTTCCCAGGCTTTGTATAAAATCTGTTTCCAGATCTGGAATAATAGGTATGTCACTTCCATGTTCCCCTAGGAGAATTGCTAACAGGATTTTGTTTAACTCCGTATACTCCACATTTTGGATAGAAGTGTGTACACGCACACACATGCTCACTAATACATTGCTTATCTTAAAGATGTTAAAAGAGCTTCATCGGCTGTTAAACACAACTCTTATAATCCAGTTAGGTTAGAAGAAAGAAAAAGGGACATTTTGAATGTAGTCGGGAAATATAAATTCTTCTCAGGGAAAGCTGTTAAGTTAGTCCACCGTTGCGTGATAAGTGTCCTCCACATCTTTTTTTGTTCATCCAGCACCAGCCTCTTCATACCTTCTGGTTTCCGTAAGAGGCTTCTCATTTGAACCCCTTTCCTTAAGAGAGTTTCAGGCTCTCTTAGACTTATTTATTTTCTTCCCTTCTATAAACCTCTCCAGAGAAGTGCCTTCTTGTTCTCTCTGCAGTATTAGATGATAAGCTCCAGCATGTTGGTGAGTGTGGCACTACCAAGGTGTGACTTTCATCTGTGAACTTCCAGGAACTGGTGTATCTGCCATTGCATTACTGAATTTAAAAGCATAATGAATTCCTGGAAAGAGGGTTTGAGCATTTTGGAATCAACTTTTTTTCCTAGAGGTCACCAGAATCTTCTAGAGGATGATTTATTTATTCACTACCTCTATAATCTGCCCTCCCCTCATACACTGCACTTGCGCTTGTTAGAGCTGTGTCCATAGCAATGTGAGCTAAACATATTTGCACAGAGAGCAATGCCACAAAAAGAGATAACAAGTACCAGCCTGATCTGCTGATTTCTACTTTAAGGACTGCACTGTGCCCTTGTCAATATCTAGGTCAAGTTAAATACTGTGTTCAGAAATTCTAGTCTGGGGCAACCATGGGCAAACCATTTTGTTTGGCATTTGAATAAAATTTCTGGCAATCATGACCTGGTGAAGAACATGCTCTTGCTTCAGATGATTTTTAAACAAGTTTCTACTGTCTATAAACCAATGGACTATATTCTTCCTTGGTTTTTCCTGATAGGTTGACTCTCAGTCAATCAATCAAGAATAATACACCAAGGGATGTGCCTTGCATTGATAACTAGGCTGTGGGGCAACGAGAGAGCTTTTGCTGATACCTCTACTTAGCTGTTCCAGGCCTTATATTATCAATCAAACACCAAATCCCAAGAACCAAAAATGGCATCCTGCCTTGCCATTTAACTCGCCTATGTGTCTTATCACATACCAACTGTGCAATAACAGCTTAGGGAGTGAATGCATAGGAATGCCTGCATAATCAGACCCAGGTGAGTCTTCAAGAAGCATACAAATTTGTTGGGTAGGGAAGAAACTAGAAGCCATAATTCATAAACAATGGTCTACAACACCAGACAAGGTGTTGTAGTAGACACCAGAAGTGCTATAAGAATGCAGAGAGTGGAGACATAGGTTAAAGAGGAGACTGTGTAGAGGGAAGACCTTGTAGCTCCCGGGGGATGTGGTTTGGGATTTTCCAAATGGGCAGAATCAGAGATACAGAGATACATAAACAGTGAAAGACAGAGTGGATGACCTCAAAGGGCATTCTACACAGGGCAAGAGTGACAGAGGGTAGTTCTTGCTTAGATATCACGTGTACGGGCGCTGCTCGTCCGAAATTGTCATTTAGATCTCTGTGCATCTAGTGTGCCATGTCAGCAATAATTCAAGGGGTTTTCTAAACCTGAGGCTTTATGAACACAAGAGGATTCATAGGCAAGAAACTGAATACCACGGAATGAACAAGAGAAACTTTGTTAATCAATTATCTTAGGTATAACACGTAAGCAATAAACTAAACAGGACACATGTATATATACATCTGTGTATAGACAGATGTGAAGTGATATACTGATGTAGTCATAGTTAGATTGCTATTCATGGTTGTTTTTGTTTATTTTTGAGAGAGAGAGAGACAGAGAGAGAGACAGAGCGTGAGCAGGGGAGGAGCCGAGAGAGGGAGACACAGAATCCGAAGCAGGGTCCAGGCTCCATGCTATCAGCACAGAGTCCGACGCAGGGCTCGAACTCACGAACTCTGAGATCATGACCTAAGCCAAAGTCTGACACTTAACCAACTCATCCTCCCAGGAGCCCTGCACAGTTTTTAGAAGAAACATGTATGCTTAGAAATATTGCTACAAAGTTCTACTGTCAACCCCAGACTCCTCTTACCAAGCCATTGGCGTATTTCTCAGTTTGGTGAGACCGAGGGAAATGTACTGCCCCTTTCCGAGGCCTCTTTTCTTTTCCCCAGTTGGTCTCTGTTGTGGATGTTGAACATGTAGAATATCTGCTCCTCCCTATGCGCCATACTTATCTGGAATTTCCCCCATGTAAAGGTGGATAAGGCACACGCCACGGAAATTCCCATTCTTCCTCTATTCCTTAAAGATCACACTTTCAAAAATAGAATTTTTATGAGTCAGATTTAGGTGACTAGCTATATATGTCGGTCAAGCATAAACATATCCAGACCCCGGGGAACTTTATGCCCTCCATCATGCCCTCTGTAAAATCATCTGCTGCTGCTGCTGCCGATGCCCAGGGAGGGCTCTTGCCCTCTACTGTCATGCAAAAAGGCGTGTGCATGTGCGGTGCATGTGTGTGTGAGTGTGTGTTGGGTGGTGAGGGGAAACAAAGAAGAGCCTGAACTTTCACAGGAAGAAAATTGCTTTCAGGATATGGACCTTTATGAACCTCCTCTCCCCTTATTCACAAAGGAACGATGACTCCCATTTTGTGCAGGACCCTATCCTCTTCCTCAGCCCTCAGCCTCCATCCCTGACAAGTGCCCCAACCTCACAGTGTGCTGTTGGGCTGCTCCAGGATCACTTAGGGATGTGCATCCCATTGCATCCTGGCATTCAGATTTTCTTCTTTTTATTGAGGTGAAATTCACTCACATAAAATTAACCATTTTAAAGGGAACAGTTCAGTGGCATTTAGTACATTCATAATGCTGTGCGGCCACGACTGTCCTCTAGTCACCAAAACTCTATCACCCTAAAAGAAAATGGGGCAATTCAATAACAAAAATCAATTACAAAATGGGCAGAGGATTGAAGTAGACATTTTTTCGCAAAGGGGACTTACAAATGACCAGCATGTAGGTGAAAAGGCGCTCAGCATCACTCAGCATCACAAACATGCAAATCAAAACCACAATGAGATATCACCTCCTACCTACCAGAATGGCTGTTATCAAAAAGACAAGAGATAACAAGGCAAGACTGGGAAAAAAGAGAACCCCTGTGCACTGGTCGGAATGTAAATGAGGGCCACTAACTATGGAAAACAGTATGGAGGTTCCTCAAGAAATTAAAAATAGAACCACCATGTGCTCCAGCAATTCCACTTATGGATATTTATTCAAGGAAAATGAAAATTCTAACTTGAAAAGATATCTGCCCTCCTGTATTCACTGCAGCATCATTTATATATAATAGCCGAGACACCATGGAAACTATGGTGGATGAATGGGTACAGAAAACACGGTATCTTGCTGTTTGCGACAACACGGATGGACCTAGAGGCCATTACACTAAGTGAAATAAGTGAGACAGAAAAAAACAAATACCTTATGATCTTATTTATATGTGGAATCTAAACGAACAAAACCAAACTCACAGATATGGAGAACAGATTGGCAGGGAGGGGTAAGAGCTGTGTGAAATGGATGAAAAGGGTCAAAAGGCACTAATTTCCAGCTATAAAATAAATAAGTCCTGAGGATGTCATGTACAGCATGGTGACTATGGTTAATAAAACTGCACTATATTTGAAAGTAGCTAAGAGAGTAGCTCTTCAAAGTTCTCATCCCAAGAAAAGTAAAAAAAAAGCTGTAACTACATGTGATGGATGTTACCTAAACTGACTGTGATCATTTCACAATATATAAAAATATGGAATTAGTATGTCGTATGCCTGAAACTAATATAATGCTATATGTCAATTATATCAATTAAAAATAAGTCTTGTATTAAATATTTATAATCATGGGAAAACACAGACTAACAGTAGTTACCTCATCTGTGCTTATTAGTTTCTTTTCCCTTAAACCTAAACATAATGAAAAAGGGGATTCCTAGCCATTAAAATAAAAAAAGGAAATGCTGTACCCACTAAGCTGTTGGCCTTACCCCTCCAGCCCCTGGCTAACACCACCCTATGTCCTATCGCCAGAGATTCACTCATTCTGGCATTTCATATAAATGGGTCACATATAATATGTGACCCTTTTTCATCTAGCTTCTTTGTCATAACAAAAATTTTTTAAAGCAATTTTTATTTTTTTTTTAAGTTTATTTATTTTGAGAGAGAGAGCGAACAAGACTACATGCACGAATAGGGGAGGGACAGGGGCACCTGGGTGGCTTAGTCGGTTAAGCGTCCGACTTTCGCTTAGGTCATGATCTCGCAGTTCATGGGTTCAAGCCCCGGGTCGGGCTCTGTGCTGACTGCCAGCTCAGAGCCTGGAGCCTGTTTCGGTCTGTGACTCCCTCTCTCTCTGACCCTCCCCTGCTCACGCTGTCTCTCTCTCTCTCCTAGAAATAAATAAAAAGTATAAAAAAAAAAAAACGAATAGGGGAGGGACAGAGAGAGAGAGAGAGACAGAGACAGAGACAGAGAATCCCAAGCAGGCTATATGCCATCAGTCCAGAGCCCAGCATGGGGCTGTCTCAAAAACTGTGAGATGATGACCTGAGCTGAAATCAAGAGCCAGATGCTTAACCCACTGAGCCACCTGGGCGCCCACAAAATGTTTTTGATGTTCATCCACATTGCAGCATGCATCAGTACTTTATTCCTTTTTACTAATAGTATCCGTGACATGTAAATACCATAATTCGTTTATCCAATCAGCAGTTGACATGTGGGTTCTTTCTGCCTTTTAACTATTACAAATAATGCTGCTATAAAACTGAATGTGCATAAATTTTTGGAATACCTGCTTTCAGTTTTAGGGGGTATATATCTAAGCAGGGAATTGCAACATCAAAGAGTAATTCTATGCTTAACTTTTTGAGGAACCACTCAATTCTTCTCCACCACAACTGCACCAGCAGCCACACTTAAGCTAGAAAATACTGAGAATACTGGGAAATCTTACACAGATTTCTAAAGCTGCTCTCTGACCCATCCTACCCCCCAGCAGGTACCTGGGGGACAGAAGCAGCTGTGTGCGCTCCCTGGCCAGACAGACAAGTCTCATCTTCTGCAGGAACACAGAACCTGTAAGCAGGGCCATGACGAGGTAAAAGAGCTCAATGTATGTGTGGCAAAGTAACCAAAGCTTCAAGAATGACCTTCCCTTTGATGTATAGAAACTATCCTGCGAAAGCTGCCCACGGTTGCATAAATATTTACATTCAAAGAAACTATTATGGAATTATTCCAAAATTTAAATGTCCAAACTGTAAGAAAATGTAATTCTGTCAAGGTATGTGCAACCAACTTTTAAACAACATTTTATCTGAGAAAGTATTCACGATAGATTCTTCACTGAGGAAATAGTTAATCACAACTATATAATATGATGTCAAGTTATAAAAATTATGTAATAGACTTCTATATAAACACTCGTGTGTGTGTGTGTGAGTGTATGTGTCTGTATGCAAGGAAATACGCCAAAATATTTACAATGGGAGCCTCTGTGATTGTGATTGTCATTTCATATTTATCTCCATTTTCCAACTTTGTTATCATGAAATTCTATGACAAAAACAAACAAGTAACAAAGCACGGAGATGATGCCCTAATATCCACCTGTTTTTTCAGTAATTCATCCATCTATACCTTTCTTTATTCTTTCACCAACCACACATTGAGCTCTTTTTCTCCTCACAGAGTTGGGTTGGGCAATGTGGGAGGGATGGCAGAAAGAATAAAAAGGAGGGTTCTTACTTTTAGGAACTTTTCATTTCTTTCTTTTTGTTGTTTTTATTTTTTGAGAGCACACAGGTGCACAAGCTGGGGAGGGGCAGAGAGAGTGAGAGACAGAATGTGAAGCAGACTCCACGCTGTCAGCACAAAAACCCATCATGGGGTTCCATCTCATGGCCATGAGATCATGACCTGAGCCGACATCAACAATCAGACACTTAATCAACTAAGACACCCAGGTGTCCCCACCATAGCTGGTTTTGAGGAGGAATACCCAAACTGTTCTTTAGATTGCTCAAAGCATTAAACAGCCATCTCTGTGCTCAGTTTTATGTTTCCTTCATTATCAAAGAATGAAATAGCTCAATTCTTAGTCTCAGGGCAGGTTTAAATAGAACAATGAGAATATTATTAGTAGTATCTGTTATTTATTTCTTCCAAACATCAGAAGTAATCTGGCGTACTCCCTTGACATCCTCTATATGTAGGCTAGATGTCCTAATTTTTATTTTTGCCCGAGTGGCCGAACCCAGGGGGATTAAGGATATTGCCTATTAAAGTCCAGTAAATTAGAAATGGAGCAAGAACAGGAAACCACATCTTCTAAATCTGGCCCAGCATTTCAGTGAGGTTTGAAAAGAAAAACATACCTCGGAGAGAAGCCTCTCTTCGTGAGTTAGTAAATCTTTCTCACAAAAGTAAAACGTCTCCCTTGTGCTTCCTTGCATAAAAAATCAGTTACCATCAGGAAATAGCAGAGGGGCGCAGGGCTGCCGTTACAGATTGAAAACTACCTGTAAAAATTATTTCCCTAAGGTTCCCCATTTATTCTGTTCTCTCTTCAGGTAATAAATAAACTTGCTCAGGTTTGAACACAGAGACTGACTCTTCTGGCCGCGCCATCTCCAGGGGTTTGCCCGTTGCAGGCGGAGTCAAGCTGGGTCCAATCAATTCCTTACACAGCTGCCAGGGAGGGAGTGCGTAGTATTTTCTGAGGGTGCATCCAATTATAAAAATAACAGTAGCAGCTCCTTGGATAAGGCACATCCTCCAACATGTCTACAGCCCAGGAGAAGTGACCCAGAGGAAGGCGGCCATTGTCTACACTGTCATAGGGTCTGGCGCCTATGCTGAACACATACAAACCAAGAATCTGAACCAACTTGTTCTTTTCCACTTTGTAACACTGAAATTTTTCATTCAGCATAATCGAGGAGCAGCTATGTTGGCTCTTTATTAGCTTTGTATGAAAGATCAGTAGAGGCAGAACTTCAACAAAGACGTTCCCAAGGAAGGCAAGTCAGTCAAAACGGCAGGAACTGCAAACACATGTTCCGATTCTAATGTTAAAACCTTTCCAGCAGGCCAATAAGCGAGCATATGCACCCACATGCGAACACGGACACACACACACACACACACACACACACACACACACGAGGCACATGCACAAACCTAAGGGGACTATGTCAGGGATCTCATTAGTAGAAACTGGGTACAACTAGGGTCAACTGAGACCAGAAATTAACATCAACTCAAACTTGACCTACTCAAATATGACGTACCTTCCAAGGACTGATCCCAGAGTCTCTCACCAGGCTGGCCTTCAGCCATGGACCCAATAGCCCAAGCTTCAGGAGTTCCAGATAAGTCGTAAAACATTAAAATGTACCTATTTGGGGGCACCTGGGTGGCTCAGTCAGTTAAGCAGCTGACTTCGGCTCAGGTTATGACCTCATAGCTTGTGGGTTTTAGTCCTGTATCGGGCTCTGTGCTGACAGCTGGGAGCCTGGAGCCTGCTTCAGATTCTGCGTCTCCTTCTCTCTCTGTACCTCCAACACTCACACTCTATCTTTCTCTCTCAAAAAATAAACACACAAAAAAAGTACCTATTTTGTGCTTTGGGGCAGATGACAAACATGAAAGTTCTGAATCAAAAGCTAAAATTCAACTTAAGTCAAAATGTGAAGTCTCTATTTTTTATAAAAGAAAAGAAATTATGCACAAACCAAATAATATCTCCTAAATACATTATAGATATGGGGAGACATTGACCTCAGTGGGGTTGGAAGATATGCGTCACCGTAGAGCTTACAGGGTACTGGTGCTGATATTTAGCGTTTGATTAGAAATGCCTTTCTTAATGTAAATTGCTGACCCAGAGAAATCAATAAATGTGAACTATTACTGTGATTAGCAATGCAAACTATGATAACTTGAATTTAAATACGAAGTGGTAGGCAGTTTGTCCCCATCGTCTGTGTCCAGTTCTAGTTCCCTAAACAGGGGAGGCAACGTTCTTTTCTAGGGGAGGCAAGATGTCGAAGGGATGACAAGACCAGAGAGCAAAGGCAGGCAACTCATCCCTCTGTAGGATGAGTTGATGCGATCTCAGTAGTTTGCCAGCCCAATCTCCATGACTTGGAAACCAGCTAATGGGAGGATCCTAGCATTACTGCTGCTGTCAGTGTCTCAGCCTGACCCAGAATGGTCCCCATGGATATTTAAGTCAATTCAGAAAGCTGCCACCAGGTGGCGCCACAACAGGACTGAGCCCAAGAGCCCAACTCAGAAGCTCCCTGCTGTCTGGCGGCTCACGTGTTCAATTCATGAACTTCACAATTAAGGCACCTCATGTTTTATACAATTGACAAACTGGAACCCCACTTACTGTGTTACGGCTCTTGTGTTATGATAATTTTTAAAGGCAAAAGGAGACATTGTAATGATGGACCAAAAGATAAACCAAAAGTATTCAGGGCAAGTAGAATACATAGTCACTCTAGTTATGGCAAAGTTTATATTATTAGTATTATTTTACACCATTACTTTGCTTTCTTTTTATATTTTTATTATTTTTCAGTGAGAGAAGGAACAAGTGGTGCTGAGTAGAACAGAGAAAGTAGTGGTGCCACCCCGGCCCCCCACCCCCCACCCCCGCACAGGCCCCATGCCTGCCTAGGACCATGCTACTGCTTTAAAAATATTTGTAATACGGGGCGCCTGGGTGGCTTAGTCGGTTAAGCGTCCGACTTTCGCTTAGGTCATGATCTCGCGGTTCGTGGGTTCGAGCCCCGCGTCGGGCTCTGTGCTGACTGCCAGCTCAGAGCCTGGAGCCTGTTTCAGTCTGTGACTCCCTCTCTCTCTGACCCTCCCCTCCTCACGCTGCCTCTCTCTCTCTCCTAGAAATAAATAAAACATTAAAAAAATATATTTGTAATACATGTAAACTTGACTGCCTAAAATGTCAGCTTCATGCTAATGTCTGAGTGTCTACAGCTTAGTAATCCCAGAAAATTCAAGGCGTACACAAGCCTTGAAAACAAATACTCCCAAATCATTTTTAGCTTATTTTTGAGAGAGAGAGAGAGAGAGAGAGAGAATGAATGCAGAAGGGACAGAGAGAGATGGGGACAAAGGATCAGAAATGGGCTCCATGCTGACAGCAGAGAGTCTGATGTGAAGCTCAAACTCATGAACCGAGAGATCGTGACCTGAGCTGAAATCAAGAGTCGGATGCTTAACCAACTGAACCACCCAGGCGCCCCTAACTTCACCTTACCAATGACAGTGACAGTCACCTGCTTTACATAAGCTCCTCAGACCTTATTCATCTTATAGTGGAAAAGCTGTTTCCTTTCATTCCTCTATTTACCCCACCCCCTGGCAACCACTTTTCTACTCTGTTTCTCTGAGTTTGACTCATATGTGTTTTCTTTTTTTAGTTCCATATGCAAATGATACCACACAGTATTTGTGTTTGTCTGGCTTATTTCACCAATTTTCTTATTTCAGACAATTCTCTATTCTTGTAGTCTTGTTTCTTTTAATTTACTCTTATCTCATTCCAGTTTTTTTTTAATTTTAATCTTAACTTTTCATTCTTTATTATCTTTCGCTTATGTAAAAAAAAGATACTATTTTTGACAGTAAATAGATTGTGTAAACTTCTTCCACCTTCTAGGGGAGAGAGTGATCATTTTTATTGGCAGAGCAGTGGTGAGGCGGAGGTAAGATGAGAGCAGGTAATGCGGTGTGGCTCGTTCTAAAAAGCAGCAGCTGTAGAAGGAGGAAGCACCGGTAGAAGGACTGAGCTGTGCCCACTGCACAGAGATGAAAGGTCCTGGCACTGAGATGCCCTGATGCCACAGTGCCCCCTCCTCAGAGTTCTAGGTTTCAGCTCTGTGGGGCTCTGCCTCCAGCCTTCTCAGATTCAATGATCCCAGCTCCTCTCTTGCCCCCTTTGCTCCGGGAGTGGTAACTGCGTCCTACACTGGCCGCCTCTTTAATCTCTTCATTTCCCCTCTCTGCCCTCTGAGTTACACAGCTAACAATTCTTTATATCCAATTCTCACTAGTAAAATAACTGGCCTGGATTCTGTCCTCTAAGCGGACCACGACTGATATATATTTATTAATGTATTAAAAGCACATTTTCTTCTGCGGGGGAGGCGTCAGGGTTAGGCATGGCAAGGCAATCATACAGGCGTCTCAGAGGCTGACAGTTTGAGTTATCCTCATAGCGCCCGCCCCCTCAGTTACCTTTCATTTCCACTTCCTTAACATTTATTTTTCGGGGCACCTGGGTGGCTCAGTCGGTTAGGTGTCCAACTTTGGCTCAGGTCATGATCTCGCCATCCACGAGTTCGAGCCCTGTGTCAGGCTCTGTGCTGACAGCTCAGACCCTGGAGCCTGCTTTGGATTGTGTGACTCCCTCCCTCTCTGCCCCACCCCTGCTCACGCTCTGTTTCTCTCTGTATCTGAAAAATGAGTAAACCTTAAGATTTTTTTCTAATTTTTCATCATGTCCAGCAAAAAGTGTGGTCTGAGAAGAGGCAAGCTTCTCACCAAAGCAAGGAAGCTGCTGCTTTTCTCTTCAGCTGCTCCTGAAACTATCCTGAGAAATGAGGGGGGCCCTGATCAAGACCCCCCCACCCCCAGAGCTGGGATTCTCCCCACAAAGGTGTCACATGGCATTATTGCGACAGGCTTGCCTCCTGACACCTCACACTAACAATTCTGTATAGCAGGACATACATGTTTTTGAAATCCAGGGAGAGCCACTGAATTTTGGAAAGCAAGTCAGTGGTGAGCGGCAAGGCAGTGGTGGCCGAGAGCGTGCAGCCAGGGAGCGGCCTTCCAGTCGGTCTAGGGCCTGACTTCTGCCAGGGAGCAGAAGGCGGTGGTGCCCCTCGGAGGCGCAAAGGCGGAGGAAAGCTGCTCTGAGGCGTAGAATGAGAGCTGCCCTGGTCCCAGGCACCCGGCTGGTTCTGACTCTATACTCACTGTGCAGCTTATGACCAGGTATGGCTGACTGCAGTGACCGCGGGATAATTTAGAGCCAAATCTGGGCCTGATACTTGCATGGCCTGTGGAAGGGTGGTGGCAAACTAACCATTTATATGTCATCTCCCTGGCTTTTCTTTTTCTTTTTCTTTTTTTAAGTTTATTTATTTATTTTGAGAGAGAAAGACAGAGAGAATGAAGAGGGGAGGGGCAGGGAGAGAGGGAGAGAGAATCCCAAGCAAACTCCATGCTGAAAGCAAGTCTCAAACTCATGAACTGTGAGATCATGACCTGAGCCGAAGCCAAGAGTCAGACAACTGACAGAGCCAGCCAGGCATCCTGTCTCTTACTTTCCTTTTAACTCCATTTCTTCCCTTTTTAAAAATCTAAATCTGTACTGTGACATGTATGCATTTTTAAAACAGAACAAGCAGGTGTTTGAATACTGATGTCATGTAAAAGAGGCTGGCAATTGACATCATTATTTTCTCATTTTCTGTCTCAAAATCTGGTGCGGATGGGCTCTCCTAAAATGAGCCCAATTATGGTACACAGGCCAGGTTCCTGCATTTAGGGCAGAATGCTTTTGCAATCTCACGCGCAAAACAGGGGGCATCCAATAAACATCTGACTCAAGAAAATAGTAGATTCTAGAAGGAATCTAGATCCTAGAACGTAAGCAGTGATGGTATCAGTTAAGCAACAATAACAATGCCAAGTGCTCCTTCCACTCTTCAGTCACACAAAGAACAAATATTAACTCAGCTAATTTCCTTCTATTTCCTTACAGTCTTGATCATTCAGACTGTGAGTCAGTAAGTGTTTCCCAAAGATGTCACGTCTTGTTTGTCAACTTGCCATTTGGCTCTGTTTTCCCATCATTAGAAATCTTTGCAAATTTCCCCTTTCTTCCGTTTTGCACTTACTGGGAGTAGAAGTGGATGGAAAATACTTTGTTGACAATGGGGAAAGTAGTGTTACACTTTAGATAGTCAACTTTCTCATTTCACCAGGGGCCTTTGCTTTGAAAAATTACTGGAAAGAAGAAAGGGAGGCTCCTTGGAAGACATCACTAAGCCGGGCTGAAAATAATGATCCATTAGGACACCGAGACTTTAGGTAAGAGTGGAAATGCTAAATGATCTTACATCGAGGTGAGCTGCCTGAGTCAGGGTTCAACCTTTTTCCCACAACTGTAAACCAAGTCAATGAGGCCCCACTTCGCCAAGGAATAGGGAAGATAAGCCGCATCTGGGGCCTTTGGGTTTCTTGTGTGGGGCCTTTTTTTTTCTTCATAAAGTTGCATTTTTATATTTGTCTATGTGGGCACATGATAGAAGCTGTCATACTTGATCAGCGCCTGGAGAGAAAGATGAAAGCGTCACGCTCACATCTGCGCAGATGGGATGAACAGGGAGAAATCGAGAAGATTAAGCAGAGAGCTTTCATGCCCAAGATAACCCAGCTGTGTGAAAAATCAAGTCTATTGAGCACGAAAGCAGTGAACCACCAAAATAACCGCTTTGAAACCAGGAAGGAAGGGAATAAATGCCCCAGCAAAGCGCAGTGACGCAGACGCGGCTGCATTTCAAACAAATTCATGGCCGGCTCTCCATCCCTGGGATGTGCCTCAGCCTCAGTCCTGCTATTTTAGTCCTGCTCACTGGTTCTCCTTTTTTGGAATAAATGGTAACACCGTACTTCCTTGAGGCTGTATAAATCGAAAGTTTTCTGAATACAGGGGCGCCTGGGTGGCTTAGTCGGTTAAGCGTCCGACTTTCGCTTAGGTCAAGATCTCGCGGTTCATGGGTTCGAGCCCCGCGTCGGGCTCTGTGCTGACTGCCAGCTCGGAGCCTGGAGCCTATTTCAGTCTGTGACCCGCTCTCTCTGACCCTCCCCTGCTCACGCTGTCTCTCTCTCTCTCCTAGAAATAAATAAAACATTAAAAAAATGAAAGTTTTCTGAATACAGGATCTGGGCTTTCCACAGTGTCAGCCATAAAACTAAAAACTGTTTTATTGTTTGTAACCTCTGTGCTACCCAGTGCAGCAGCCAGCAGCCACGGGTGACCGTTTATATTAAAATTAATCAAGATGAAATAAAATTAAGGATTCAATTGCTCAGATGCGCCAGCCATATTTTAAGTACTCAACAGCCACAGATGACTAGAGCCTATGGGACTGATCAGTGTGGAGACAACAGGTGCATCACTGCAGAAAGTTCTCCAGGAAATGAAAGTGGGATGGGGTTTGCCTTCCAGCGTACAAATTATTATATTCCTATGAGCTTTCTGACCCTCTGAGGATCGGCTCTACCTGCCTCTTGGCAGAGCTCCTGATATTCCTGCCGACGTGGGTTCAGAGGCCAGGAATCCCTCGGGGCTTAGGTGACTCAGGTCATTCAGAAGCTGTGTTCAGCCTCTGTTTCACGTGGGACGCTAAAGAAAACTTTGCGTCCTCATCTTTAAAGCAGCTTCCCACAGTCACTGTGATGGCTACCTGTGTGTGTCAACCTGAATAGACCTTGGGGCGCCCCGATGACACATTACTGCAGGATGTGTCCATGAGGGTGTCTGCAAATGAGATTGGCATTCGAATGGGTGAAGTCAGGCAGGCAGGTGACCCTCCCCAGTGTGAATGGGCTTCCTCCAATCCATCCAGGGCCTGAAGAGAACACAAGGTAGAAGGAACCATTCAGCCCTCTGTTCCCTGCCTCCCTGCATGAGCTGGGACATCTCATCTCACCTTCTGCCCTTGAACAGGGAGTTACACCATCCGCTCCCATCAGGCCTTGAGACTCAGACTGAATCACGCCGCTGGCTTTCCTGGGTCTCCAGCTCGCAGATGTGCACTGTGGGACTGCTCAGCCTCCTTAATCACATGAGCCAGTTCCAACCCCCTGGCCATCAAACACAGGCAGACCTGTTTCCCAGGCAGACCTGGGAAAGAGCCCATGCTCCAGACGCAAGCATCAGCTAATGCTTAGTGGCTGGAGGGTTCACACTTTCAGTCTCTGAAATGCAGCAAAGATAATGCCAAGGATAAAGAGGAGAAGAGTAATGAGCGAGTACTGGGCGGCATCGAGCCTCCAGCACACTTCCCTGGGAAACAGCCATGCGCCACATCTGGTCTGGTCTGCATGGCTTGGATCTACTGTAAGATTATTAACAATGCAAATGATTAACCCCAGAAGTTGTCACTTCTTCAGACTCTTATTTCTTGCCACAATTTTTTTCTTTTCTTTTCTTTTCCTTTTTTTTTTTTTTTTGAGAGAGTGCGTGTGAGCAGGGGAGGGGCAGAGAGAAAGGGGAGAGAGAGAGAATCCCAAGCAGGCTCCGTGCTGTCAGCACAGAGCCCGAGGCAGGGCTCGAACTCAATGAACCGTGAGATCATGACCTGAGCCGAAATCAAGGGTCAGACGCTTAACGGACTGAACCGCCCAGGTGCCCCTGGCCATGATTTATTGCATAATCTGGAAAACAGAGAAAAGCTGGCTTTTGGCTGCTGTTCCCAGAGGCCAACCCTTGTGACAGTGGTCAGTCTGCTTCTCCATTTGAAGTACAGCACGTCCAGCTACTGCTAACAGAAGCCCAGCAGGTGACTGGTTGTTTGACGATTCTCAAGGCTAAATATTCAGAATGATCTAACAGACTTGCGTGTGTGCGTACGCGCGCGCGCACACACACACACACACACAAAGTTATCATAACCTTCTCAACGAGAAAGTTCACATTTTTTCCTTCCCATCCCAGCAACACACTGAAATCAGCCAGCACTTAAATTGGGGGAAAAAGAATTAAAAGAAGAATCCACCACATAGGTTTGAAATAAAAAAGATTGCAGCTGTTTCCTCCATACCAGAGGCCTGTGTTTTGAGTTTTAATATATTTTCAACGACTATACGCTTGGTTGCCCCGCTTTAATCCCTGTTTCTTTTTTCTGTCTCTTATTTGTAAGCCTAAATGTTTCTTATTAAAAAGCTATTTCGAAACCCAATCTTTATTATTTTTCTTAAAAATCAATGTTTTTTATTTTATTCCATTATTTTTAAACTATAATTTGTTGTCAAGTTAGCTAACATACGTTGTATGCAGTGTGCTCTTGGTTCAGGGGAAGATTCCGGTGATTCATCACTTACATACAACACCCAGTGCTCAGCCCAAGTGCCCTCCGCAGTGCCCATCCCCCATTCTCCCTGCCACTCCCAGGCCCCCACCCACATCAACCTTCAGTTGGAGACCCAATTCTTTAAAAGGAGAAATAAAACTCTTTTGAAGTTGCATAAAACACTGGAGGTAAGATCAACAGGCTCATGCTCCACTGATAGGAATCCAGAAGGGTCCAATATTTCTAGGAGGCAGTTTCAACCAGACCAATCAATGGCTTTAAAATCACTCATAACCTTTGACCTACTTTCGGGGAACTGAAGAACCAGACATCCCACCAAGACTTACGTGCAGGGATGTTCACGACAGTGTTACTTACGATGCTGAAAGTTGGAGAGGGGACCAGAAATGTTCAAGAGAGACATAGTTATATGAACCATATATTTATACCATGGAATATTATGAAATCATTAAAGATCATGCTTTTAAAGAATACTTAATATGATGAAAGCTGCTCATGTTATTATGTTATATAATAGAATATATACTATACTATGTAACTAATAGAATGTATATAACATAACATGTGTAATATGCAATATAATATAAACCTGTATAAGAAATGTGAACTCACTGGAGGCCCCAGTCTCTTTAGCTGTAAACTGCTATTAACTATGGTGCCCTTTCACCTTAGGTTTTCTGTCAGGGTTCAATGAAACAATCCTGTAAATTCTTAGCACAGTGTTTACCACAGGCAGGAGAGCCATGTATGTTACCTATTGTCATTATATGTGACAAAACAGACATTCACACACACACACACACACACACGAGTGAGAATCTAGTTAGCAACACACAAAGTATTAGTAGACCATGAGATTACTAGTGATTTTTATTTCCTTCCTTTCTTATTTCCTTCTTTACACTGTTTGCATTTCCAGTGTTTCAAAATGAGCATATATTACGTTTGCAGTCTGAAGAAGACAGTACGAACCTCACCATAATATAATAAAATACTTGTTTAAATACCGTGTGCTATACTGGTGAGGTCACAGGTGAGGGTTCTGGTGATAGCTGCTGAAGGGAGACAATTTGATCAGTCTGCCCATGCCTCTTGGCTACCTTGGGTCTCTGATCAGGGATGTCACCTTCATAACAGAGAATTTCATTAACAGGCTCACAGACCTGCACACACACCCATTCATGGTTACACTTGTTTACTGCCTCTTTATCTTCCGCAAGGATAATAGTTAATCCCAACAGCCAAACATCCTATAGCTCATTCTTGTACATCCCACTGGGGGGATGGAGAAGGGGTGCCTCTGTGATGCCCACTTGCCTCTCCTCCTTCTTCTACCCTGGGCCTTCTTTTCCCAGTGGGCCCATCAGGCCTACAGGCTGGAATGTAGGGGCCAGGAAGAATCCTGGTCATCCCTGAATCCAGAACATTCCTTTTAAAAGTAGGAAACCAAAGCCCAGAGTACAACTGACATTCAGCCAGCACACAGAGAATCTGCCAAATTAGTGTTAAAATACTAAGTCCTTCAGTGTGAATGGAAAAGAGCCGCTGGCTTGACTGCCCCACTGTCTGCTGCAGCACCTCCCCCAGAAACCCCAGATCCCCCTAAACCAAGGAACTAGGAAGCCTAGGAGAAGACCACAGGATCCTGCATCAGCACCATGATCAGCATCTGCTCTGCTAGCCAGTGCCTGTGCTGGCAGCCGAACGCCCTCTCTCCCCCACCATGGGGGCAGGGGGTTCTGGGCCACCTGCAGTGAATGCTACTGTGACTGTGGTCAGCTGCCACTTGGGGCCCCAGGCTCTCCCTTTAGAAATGGGGACACCGCCATATGACCTTCCAGCTCCAGGTAAGAAATTAAGATCTTCTTAAAGGAAAAAAAAAGAGATGCAAAAACAAATGCCTTAATCTATGAGGCCACATGAACCCTCTTTAGTGAAAAAGCTGTGTGAAACGTCAGACTAAGGCTGTAGTTTTCCTCTTCAGAGGAAGTCCACAGAAAGCAAAGCTATTTATTTCCATTGGTCATCCTCCAGTATGTGAGAAAGGATTATAAATTACTCACTTGTGCCTTTTGTGTTGATACTTCCATAGTAGGACTTCACTGAATGCAGGATGAAGAACTGGATGGATGAATACAGGAACAAGCAGATTCAATGCCCAGATCCCAGATCCCAGGTTTAAAGGTTGTGTATGCAGACACAAGAGAAGGGGCTACTGGCTGAGTTGTGTACCTTTTACTAAAGTTATTACTTATTATTTCAGGTAAGAACACAGGCCCTGAACCCATACCTTCTAGAGTTCGATTCTGCCTTTACGAGTTGTGACTGTGTGACTTGTGTAAGTGACTTAAGCTTTCTGTGTCTATTTCTTTATGTATAAAAGGGAGATAATAATACTACCTACAGCAAAGGATTGTGATAAGGAATAAGTACTCAAAAAAAATCCCAGGACATAGTAAGGACCTGACAAATTTTCTGTGTTTAGTATTATTAGTTGATGTTTTCCTGTAACAATGCTCATCTGTGATGCAGTGAAATGTCCTACTCAGAAAGGCACAGATGGGGACTCTGGCCTCTTTTAATCTGCATTCTTCTGTTCTGTCCCCTGTTCCCAGATTTTTGGAAGATCCATGTTAGTGAGATAGTAAAGGGTCATGGGTACCAACAAGTTGTGCTTCTCCCACTTTTCCCATCCTGAGGTCTTCAATATTTAGAATGTTCAATATTCAATATTCTTGACACTCTGAAGTGGGGGGGGGCGGCAGTTCCCTCATGGAAGTTCTGTCAGGGGAGGGTGGGAGAAAAAGTTAGGCAGGAGGCACTGTGTACATGTACAAAGTGCTCACTTTCCAACCTCATGGGTAATTACATTAGAGGCAAATTATTTGATCCAAGCATAACACTAAAAGTCATCAATCACAAGGAAAGAGAGAAAGAGAAGGACAAAGGAACAGAGAAGAACTACAGAAACAACCAGAAAACAATTAACAAAATGGCAATAAGTACATACCCTTCAGTAATTATTTTATTAACTTTATTTATTTATTTATTTATTGAGAGAGAGAGAGAGAGAAACAGAGCACATGAGGAGGGGAGTGGCAGAATGAGAAGGTGAGAAGGAGAGAGAGAGAATCCTAAGCAAGTCCCACAGTGTCAGTGTAGAACCAAATGTGGGGCTTGAACTCATAATCTGAGATCATGACCCAAGCTGAAGTCAAGACCCAGATGCTTAACTGACTTAGCCACCCAGGCTTCCATCAATAATTACTTTAAATGGGGGCACCTGGGTGGCTTAGTCGGTTAAGCGTCCGACTTTCACTTAGGTCATGATCTCGTGGTTCGTGGGTTCGAGCCCCATGTCGGGCTCTGTGCTGACTGCCGGCTCAGAGCCTGGAGCCTGTTTCAGTCTGTGACTCCCTCTCTCTCTGACCCTCCCCTGCTCACGCTGTCTCTCTCTCTCTCTCCTAGAAATAAATAAAACATTTAAAAAAAATAATTAAATGTAAATGGTCTACACGTGCCACTCAAAAGACACAGGGTGATTGAATGGATTAAAAAACAAGACTCATCTATATGCTGCTTACAAGAGATTTACTTCAGACCTAAAGACACATATAGACTGAAGGTGAAGGATGGAAAAGATATTCTATGCAAAAAGAAGCAAAAATTTTAAAAAATAAAGAGAGAAAGCAAGCAAGCTAGGGTAGTAGTAGTTGTATGAGATAAAGTAGACTTTAAAACAAAGAATGTAACATGAGACAAAGAAGAGCATTACATAATGAAAAACGGATCAATCCAACAAGAGTTGGATTATATATGCATGCAATATATATTATACATGTTTTGTTAACATACATTAATATAATTATTATATATGATATATAGAGGATATAGAAATATAAGAAAGAAGCTGGAAAATCACAACTAATTGTTTAGCTGGATGCTAAACAACGTGGTCCTAAACAAACAATGGGCCAATAAAGAGAAATAAAAAAATACATGGAGACAAATGAAAATGAAAATATAAGCATCCAAAATCTTTGGGACACCGCAAAAGCAGTTCTAACGGGGAGATTATAGCAATATAGGCCCACCTTGAGAAAGAAGACAAGTCTCAAATAAACAATCTCATCTTCTGCCTAAAGTAACTAAGAAGAAAAAACAAAGCCCAAGATTAGTGGAAAGAAGGAAATAATAAGGATGAGAGCAGAAATAAATAAAATAGAGCCTAAAGAGACAATAGGAAAAACATCAATGAAACCAATAGATATTTATTTGAAAGGGTAGCCAAAATTGATAAGCCTTTAGCCAGACTCATCAAGAAAAAAAGAGAGGACTCAAATAAATAAATAAAACCAGAAATGAAAGAAAAGAAGTAACAACTGACACCACAGAAATACAAAAGATTGTAAGAGAATACTATTAAAAATATATGCAAACTAACTGGGCAACCTAGAAGAACTGGATACATTTCTAAAAATACAACATCTTCCAAAACTGAATCAGGAAGAAATGGAAATGTGAACAGACAAATTACTAGTAGCAAAATTGAACTGGTAATCAAAAAACTACCAATGAACAGAAGTCCAGGACCAGGTGGATTCACAGGTAAATTCTACCAAACATTTAAAGAAGATTTAATACCTGTTCTCCTCAAATTATTCCAAAAAATAGAAGAGGAAGGAAAGCTTCTGAAATTCATTCTACAAGGCCAGCGTTACCCTGGTAGCACAACCAGATAAAGAAACTACAAGAAAATAAAACTATAGGCCAATATCCCTGATAAACATAGATGCAAGAATCTTCAACAACATATTAGTAAACAAAATTTGACATTACATTGAAGGGATCATTCACCATGACCAAGGGGGATTTATTTCAGAGATATAATGATAGTTCAGTATCTGCAAATCAATCAGTGTGATATGTCACGTTAATAAAATGAAGAGTGAAAATCATATGATTATTTCAACAGATGCAGAAAAAGCATTTGATAAGATTTAACATCCATTAATTATAAAAACTGTCAACAAAATGGGTTTAGAGGGAATGTACCTCAACATAATAAAGGCATGTATGACAAACCCATAGCTAACATCATCCTCAATCAGGAACAAGACAAGGATGTCTACACTTGCCACTCTTATTCAACACAGTTAATGGAAATTATAATCACTGCATTCAGACAAGGAAGGAAGGAAGGAAGGAAGGAAGGAAGGAAGGAAGGAAGGAAGGAAGGAAGGAGGGAAGGAGGGAGGGAGCAATGGAGAGAGAAAGGAAGAAAAGAAAGGAAAGGAAGAAAGAACGGGCATGCAAATTGGTAAGGAAAAAGTAAAACTGACACTATCTGCAGATGACATGATACTGTATATAGAAAGCTCTAAAGACTCCACCAAAAAGCCATTAGAATTGATAAAGAGTTCAGTAAAGTTGCAGGATATAAAATTAACATACAAAACTTTGCTGTATTCATATATAGTAATGACAAAATAACAGAAGGAGAAATTAAGAAAATAATTTCATTTACAATTGCATAAAAAAGAATAAACCACCTAGGAATACAGTTACCAAGGAGATGAAAGACCCATACTCTGAAGACTATAAAATATTGATGAGACAAATTGAAGATGATACCAACAAATGGAAAAATATATCATGCTCATGGACTGGAAGAATTGACATTGTTAAAATGTCCATACTACTCAAAGCAATCTACAGAATCATTACAATCTCTATCAAACTATCAATACTATTTTTTACAGAACTGGAACAAATAATCCAAAAATTTATATAGCACCTCAAAAGACTTTGAATAGCCAAAGAAATTTTGAGAAAGAACAAAGCTGGGGGTATCACAATCTTATATTTCAAGATACACTACAAAGCTATAGTAATCAAAACAGGATGGTACTGGCACAAAAATAGACAACATAGATCAATGGAAAAGGACAGAGATCCAGAAATAACCCCACACTTCTATAGTCCATTCATCTACAACAAAGAATACACAACAGGGAAAAGACAGTCTCTTCAATAAATGGTGCTGGGAAAACTGGGCAGTTACATGTAAAAACAATGAAACTGGGCCACTTTTGTACACCACACCCAAAATTAAACTCAAAACGCATTAAGGACCTAAATGTGAGACCTAAAGTCATAAAACTCCCAGAAGAAAACATAGGCAGTAATCTCATGGACATCAGCGTTAGGGATATTTTTCTAGATACGTCTCCTTAGACAAGTGAAACAAAAGCAGTGATAAACAAATGAGACTACACCAAAATAAAAAGCTTTGGACAGTGAAGAAAACTATCAACGAAACAAAAAGGCAGCCTAGTGGATGGGAGAAGATATTTGCAACTTATGTGTCTGCTAAGAAGCTAATATCCAAAATATATAAAGAACTTTACAACTCAACACAAAACAACAAAATAAGCCAATTAAAAAATGACAAGAGGACCTAAACAGACATTATTCTTAAGAAGACATACAGATGGCCAATAGACACATGAAAAGTTGTTCAACATCACTCATTATCAGTGAAATGCAAATCAAAACCATGAGATATCACCTCACAGCTGTCAGAATGGTTAGTATCAAAAAGACAAGAAATAACAAGCCTTGGTGAGGAAAAGGAACCCTCACAGACTGTTGGTGGGAATGTAAATTGGTGCAGCCACTATGGAAAATAGTATGGAGATTCCTCAAAAAATGAAAAATAGAAATACTACTTAATCCAGTTATTCTACTACTGGGTATTTACCCAAAGAAAATGAAAACATTAATTCAAAAATATATATACACCCTTGTTTACTGCATTATTTATAATAGCCAAAATAAGGAAGTAACCCATGTCTATTGATAAATGAATGTATAAAGATGTGGAGTGTGTGTGTGTGTGTGTGTACATGCATGCATACATACATACATACACACAAGGGAATATTACCCAGCCATAAAAAAGAGTGAGATCTTGCCATTTGTAACAATATGGATGAATGTACAGGGTACTATACTAAGTAAAATAAGTCAGACAGAAAAAGACAGATGCCTTTTCACTTATAAATGGAATCTAGAAAACAAACACAAAACTGAAACAGAATCATAAATACAGAGAACAAACTGGTGGTTGCCAGAGCAGTGGGGGGGGGGGGGGGACAGAGGGGTGACATAGGTGACAGAGATTAAAAGGTACAAACTTCCAGTTACAAAATAAGTCACAAAGATGAAAAGTACAGCATAGAGAATATGGTCAATAATATTGTAATAACATTATATAGTGACATATGGTAAGTACCCTTATCATGGTGAGCAGAGCATGATGTATAGACTTAATCACTACACCATACACCTGAAACTAATATAACATTGTATGTCAATTATACTTCAATTTTTAAAAAGGCAAATTATTTCCCATAATAATTTGATTCCTTGGTGCCTTTAAAAATTTTTTTAATGTTTATTTATTTTTGAGAGAGAGAGAGCACGCTAGGGAGGGGTGAAAGAGGGAGACATGGGATCCAAAACAGGCTCCAGGCTCTGAACTGTCAGCAAAGAGCCTGACATCGGGCTTGAACCCACAAACCATGAGATCATGACCTGAGCTGAAGTCAGACATTTAACCAACTGAGCCACCCAGGCGCCCCAACTGCTTGGTGCCTCTTGCAGTGGGTGGAATGGTGGTCCCTTAAAAGGTATGTTTATGTGAATATGCCTGTGAATGTGCCCTTATTTAGAAAAAGAGCCTTTGCAGATTTAATGTGCTCAACATTTTCAGAGGAGATGATCCAGGATTAGAGTGGACCCTGAATCCAATGACAAATGTCCTGGTAAGAGAAGAGTGAAGAAGACACACAGGGGAGGAAGTTGCATAAAGACAGGGTCAGAGACTGGGCTGATGTGGTCCCAAGCCAAGGAGAAGTTGGAAGAGGCAAGGAAGGATTCGCCACTTGAACATCCAAGAGGAACCGAGCTTGCACACAACTTGGTTCTGAATGGGATCAAACTATGTTCCTCCAAAATACACTGCTTTGGCATACACTCCTCAGAGCTGGAGGCAATCCAGAAATCGCAGATGCAGGAATAGCTCTCTACTCTTCCCCTCTTTCTGCAGAAGAGCAGGGTATAAATTTCCCTTCGTGGAGGTTTCCTCCTTCCTCTCCCCTATACTGGGAAGAGAAGACAGCTCTTATCACTGAAGATGGCACCGACTGGAATCTTCACACACACCATAAAAATAAATTATCCTTATCTCCCATTAGTTTCTTCCCATATATTTACTCTCTCACAATTTACTGCTCCTTAAAATCCTCAACGCTTTTCCTTTGTCCTGTCCTTTCTCCACAAATTTATCATTCTCTGTTAAAATGCTATGTAAGCTTTCAGGCCTCAACCCCTTCTGTGGGTTACCATTTCCTATTCTGTGAGACCCCTGTGTACACATCAACGTTAAAATATTAATATCGAATAAAATTGTTATGCCCTATCTCCTGGTACTGTGTCTTTTATTACCTTTTTTTAATGTTTATTTTTTGAGAAAGAGAGAGACAGAGTGTGATCAGGGGAGGAGAAGAGACAGAGGGAGACAAAGAATTGGAAACAGTCTCCAGGCTCCGAGCTGTCAGCACAGAGCCCTATGCAGGGCTTGAACCCACAAACTGTGAGATCATGACCTGGGCTGAAGTCGAATGCTTAACTGACTGAGCCACCCAGGCACCCCATCTTTTGTTACTTAATTTGCAGGGCTCTAGATACTAAACCTAAGAGGGTGAAGGGAAAACTTTTCCTCCCCTATAGTTTCCTACTCTGGCCTCCAGACCTGAGAGAGAATAAATTTCTGTTGTCTTAAGACACCAAGTTGTGAAAATCTGTTCTTGCCCTAGCAATCTAATACAGCCCCTAAACCCCAGACATCCTGAATTTAGATCCCTGAACATGCCACGGGAGGTCCTGCCTCCGTCTTATGCGCTCATATTCGGCAGTATTGTCCTTAAGTACCATTGACTGAGCACCCACCACGTGCCCACCTGTGTTCTGCGGTAGGCGCTAGAGAAAAGATGGTGAAGCCAGGATCCCAGCTCCTCAGCAAGTCTATAGACCTGCAACAGCACGGAAAGCCCTTATGTTGGGTCTTGAACCATCGTTATTTGTATTTTAGGGAAGTGTTATTATATAGGGGAGAGAAAAATGGGAATTTTAGCTTAGAAGAACCGGGTTCCTGGGGTACCTGGGTGGCTCAGTCGGTTAAGCATCCAACTTTGGCTCAGGTCATAATCTCATGGTCCATAGGTTTGAGCCCCGCATGGTGCTGACAGCTCAGAGCCTGGAGCCTGCTTCAGATTCTGTGTCTCCCTCTCTGTCTGCCTCTCCCCAGCTTGTACACATGCTCACTCGCTCGCTCGCTCGCTCTCTCTCTCTCCCAAAAATAAATAAAAAATATTAAAAAAAAAAAAAAAGGACTGGGTTCCTATTCCAGCCACACTTCCCTGGCTCATCACTACTAGTGAAATAAATTAATTTATAATGTGTGAGAACATGAATAATATCAATAGCTAATTTTCAGCAACAGCTTACATTTTGCCAAATCTATTCTGAGTACTTTGCTTTGTTTTAATCCTTTGTTTAAACAACCCGGAGGCAGGTGCTGTCATAAACCCTACTGTGGACAGGGGAGGGAACACAGAAGCTTGGAAAAGTAATATAACTCACTCGGAGTTCCAGAACTAGTACTCAGACCAGCTAGATCCAAGTGTCAAATCTGAGCTTCGAGCTCACACGGTCTAGTTGGGGGCTTCCCCTGGTTACTGTGTTATTACAATAGCCCCCCAAGGGATCAATCTCCATTGCACAGTCAAGGAAACTAAGATTCATAGATGTTTCTACAGAGCTGCAGTAACAATCAGACCAAATTATGCACGTTGCTTGCAAAGGGCCACTGACTTTTTCTCTTAAATCCCCCTTCCCTCCCCTGCCATGATAAGTTCTGTAGAGGCAAAGATTGTATTTTACTGATCTCGGGTCCCCCTGAAGATTTACCAACTGTCCCCGAGAGAGCAAATGACAACGGAGAGTCTGGATGAGCCAGGCTGGATCCTAATGAACTTTGATGCTCCCTAAACCACAGAGTGTTTAGAGCTCGGATTTAACATTTTAAGTAAGAACCACTAGAAGGAGTCAGATTAAGTGAATGAGAAACTGTCAGACATTACGACATATTATAATCCAATTTCCTAATGGAAGTTGTAGACAGGCTGCTATGAGAGAGATTTAAACTTGAAGTGCCTAAAAGCCCCCACTTCTGTATCTCAGTGATGCCTCGGCACGGGGGAAACGGGCCACCGGATCTTCCTCCTCTCTAGTGGAAACCTGCGTGGTAGAAGTAAGCAGAATCAAGTCCCTAAATGACATATAGGAGATAACTAGACATCCCCTTTGAAGCTTCTAGACAGTAAGTCTTTGTTTGGGCTGAAGACGTGCCCTGGGGTAGCTCCAAATTGGCCCTTCTCCTAAAGGAGGAAAAAGGGGGTGGGGGGCCCTTCTCGAAGCATAACACCCCCCTTGCCTTCCCTAGAGGACCCCCAATAACAAAGGATGCTCATCAGTGTCCACACCAAAATTCACACGTGCTGAGGTCTTTGAATTAGCAGCCCAGGAAGGAAAGCCTTTGAGAGAATATTAATTATAAGAGACACCAGATTGTTACCCTTTAGCCTCTCGAGACCCTTCCGCTTCTAGGGATAGATGGACTGGCTCCAGCTGTCCTTGTAGCTTCGCCTAAACACCCCCCATGTCCACACTGCCACCTTATCAGAAAAGAAGAGGGCTGTATCAGATGTCTGCTCTGAGATCCTAGCATCCAGCGATCTTATTTCCCCCTTAATGGAAGCACAGATCTGCATTCCTGATACTGAAAATCATTTAGTGCTTGTGGGGCCAAGCTCCAAGCTCAGCCAGACCTTCTAGTCTGGACACTGGAGACCAGGAAAAGAAATGTATCTATACGCCCTCACAGCACACGAAGAGGCTTTGAAACCAGAGCGGGAGAGCAGGAGAATGATTCTTGGGAATTCTGACATAGATGCTTGTCACGGGCAACACGGCGAGCTGTTTTCAGAGAAGGTGTTGCAAACTTTGAAAACTGTAATGGTCTTAATGCTCCTTGAATAAATGGCACAGCTTTATGGTCACCGAGGGAGAGATGCCAGAAGGGCTTTGCTCGTGAATGCGTTTTTCACGACGGCCCAGATACAGGCCTTTAACTTCGTTGTCTCGAGGAAGAAAGTGGAATTGATTTCCTCCAAGGCCTCAGAGTCCTCAGAGGGAATGCTCAGGGCAAACCGATGCCTGGATAGAGACTTCAGGGTGGATTAGATCCCTAGTGTTTAAAAGAGTGAACAGTTATTTCACACTTGCTGCTACAGACTCCGTGTTTGTTTACCCCAACCCTCCACCCCAAATTCATACTGAAATCTAATCCCTAAATTGATGGTATTAGGACGTGTAGCTTTGGGGAGGTGAAGATAGAGCCCTCACGGATGGGATTAGTGCCCTTATCAAAGAGACCGGGTAGAGCTCCCTCTTCCCATCAGCTATGTCAGGACTCAGGAGAAGACATCTGTTCATGGACAGGAAACTGAATCTACTGGTGCCTGATCTTGGTCTTGCCGGCCTTCAGAAGGAGTGAGAAATGAATGCTGTTTATGCTGCCCAGCCTGTGGTATTTCTGCTACAGCAGCTGTAATAGACTAAGACACTTCTGAAAGACCAAGTGCTCTGATAATTGCTTTATAAACATGATCTCATTTAAGGTCCATAAGAATCCTGTCAGGTAAGTGCTACCATTATCTTTGAGCTCAGAGAAGTTAAGTAACTTACCTAAGGTCACACAGGAAGAGCCAGTACTCAAGTCCTAGTCAAGATTTCAGTGACGCCAAGGATTCCTGAAGTGCCCATTCTTGCAGTAATGTCCTACAGATCTGACCTGACCCTCCCTGAGGGGTGCCTCAGGGCTAAGATAGTCAACTCAAAGGGAAACATGCCCAGGGAACAGTAGAGTCAGAGGGGGTCAGATCACCCCAACACACCACCATTTCGTGTTTTCTGCCTATATAAATCCTGCCTTAACGTCTTCCTCTCCAAGAGGTGGTCATGAGACTCTATGGGAATGGCTGGCACCTGCTGGAGATGTGCAGTGCCCAACCTATACAACTTTACTGAGAGACCCTGAATTTGGGTTTTTAAAACATAATTCAAATCCATGTCTGCTATGAAGTGCTCCCTGATTGCCCTTTGGAGATGACAGGGGGCAGTGATAGTATCTAAGGGGCTGGGTGGGGAGTCAGTGGACACTGGATCTACCTTTCACTCTGCTACATATAAGCTGAGTGACCCTAGACAAATCATTTAACTTTTCTGGACCTCACTTTTTTCTCTGCACAATAAGGGAGTGAGACTCAGAAAGTCTAAATTTCCTGCTAGCTCCAAAATTTTATGACTTGTCACTTTTGAACTCAAAGTAACTTAATGCTTCATATACATTATCTTGCACAGCATTATTTTCATTATCTCTATTTCTATCATATTTCCAACAGCTCCATTTCCTATTTATTTATATTGATTTATTCCAATTATTTCCAATATCTCCATTTCTATCATATTTCTCTAAAGAGTGTGAATTTCTTGGAGGTAGGGTCTCCCTAGATTCTCAATCAATATTTCATTGATTTTTGATGTTCAGAGTTCCATGGTCCACAGATAACTGTCATCAGACATCCTTGCTCTGGTCCACCCAGAGCAGACAGGTCCACCATCATTGTCCACCCCCCCCCCACAGCCCCCGCCAGATGGAACCAAATTTGTAACATTCTGAAAGAAATAGAAAAAAAGGAACCCAACTGTGATTTTTAAAAATCTTCCTCGTACTGTGCCTAAGTGTAAACAAAGAATTCTCTAAGTAACAGCTCCTTGCTAATTTACACATTAATATCATAATTTGTACGATTGAATCACACCAGTAAAGCTAACAGGCGTGTAATGAAAAGCACACTATCCCAATTTTTTGCAGTTTGTTTTTGTGGCTGAATTAGAGGAAGCATGGTGAACTGGGCCATTTAATTAGATTAAAGATAAAATAATATGAAGTTTAAAAACGTCAACAGTTGGATGTTGACACATCATGATAGCAGCCAGTTAGGTAAGAAGAAGGTAGATTCCATCAACCCTAAAGCCATCGTCTTAATGTTAATGGAAAAATCCATGGGAAATAAATATTATTCAGGGACTCAAAAGTTATTTTAAATTCCATGTGTACACTTAAGGGAAAAACAAGCCAGGCTCTAAAATAATTAAAGCCATCAATATGAACTACTCAGGTCTGAAAGGGACCTATATTTCTTACTCATAAAAAAATGAAATAACGTGCAATTTGGTTTCTTTGCCATCTGTTACTTGAATCGCATTGTTCAAAAGTTAATTTAACACCAGAATATAATTATTAAGACTATAGAATGCCTAATCTTAGCCACTGCATTAAAGAATGATTTTCTTTTTTTATGGTAATCTTTTTAATTTTATAAACTAAGAGTACAAAAGTGATTTTAGACTGTGTTTTCCCTTTTGCTTTCCCTCTTTTAGAGAAAATGAGCATTACGTGGAAAGAAAAGAAAATTTAATAAAATTGAGTATAATAATACAATTCCCCACAGGATACCGTCACAAGGTGTTCAGCTGTTTCTCCCACTCAGGCTGAAAGCTTTTCTTAGAGGTTCTATTTGAAGAGCTTGGGTGGGAAGCTTGAAAGAATCGTACAAACATGTGAGTGAAAGTCTATATTAACAAATCAGTCAGCAAATCCACCAAGTTTTAGCTAAGAGCGAGGAAAGCCTACTGTGAAATTAACCATTTCACACTTTTTAAGAAGTTGATTCATGGGCGCGTCTGTTGCTACATTCCATGCCTCCTGCCTGCCTCGCGTCCTCAGCTAGAAAGCCTTATCCTCCTGAGCAGGACATTCCATTTTCTTCTTGGAAGAAGAAAAAAGAAATGCTTGGATTTGTTTTCCTTTTTAAAATCCTGCCTTGCTAACATTGCAATCCCCAATGGGAAAAGAAGTTCAACCATGCTTTCTGATGGTGATATCTGAGACTATGTTTGTTGCTTTTGGACACGAACTCTTATGTCTGGGTTTACGAAACCTCACCAGCTTCTCATACACTGTGGTTATTCAAAATTCTCTCCAGGATGTTGAGATTCGCTGAAGAAGCACTCACCCCATCCTTATGGCTATTCACAATGGAATCGACTTCAAATATAATCAAATGCAGTTTGATTTTCTCGCCTCTCTTCCTAAATGTCCCAATATTTTAGGGCCCCTTCCTGGTTTTTTAATCTTCCCAAGATCGATGTCACAGGAACCTCACTCTCAATTCCAGATAGGGATATTACCTGGATTTGCACAAAAGTTGAATGGACTTTGTTTTTTCTCTTTAAATATCTTTATCTCAGAGGTATTTGGGTGGCTCAGTTGGTTAAGCATCCATGTCCAGCTCGGGTCATGATCTCACAGTTTGTGGGTTTGAGTCCCGAATCAGGTCTGTGCCGAGAGCTCGGAGCCTGCAGCCTGCTTCAAATTCTGTGTCTCCCACCCTCTCTGCCCCTCCTCCATTCACAATCTGTCTCTCGCTCTCTTTCAAAAATAAACATTGAAAACTTTTTAATAAAAACAAATAAACATCTTTGGTCATAGGAAGAGGAGGCTTCAAGTTTTCAAAAGATGAAAACTGTCAGTCTTGTACCAGCCACCTCCTTGCCAATAAGCCCCACTTCACAGTGAGATCAGGAGATCCCAGAGACAGGGATCAGATCCTTAAACACTTGGCACCAGAACCTCCTTCTTAATTTTCCCCTTTTTCCAATTTCCCACCATCCCTTCTGTTCTTTCCCATAAATTTCCTAGGCATCCGCAGTGTGCCTGCGACATGACTGATCGCCGGGAACACAGGAGTGTGCTCATCTCTTCCTGAGACTGGTCCCTATGGTTTACTCAAGTGTGTCCTTCACTTGCTCACTTTTCTGTCATCATGCTGGGTGCACGCTTCTTTTCTGAGTCAACATTTTACTAATCAGAATAAGTTTCCAAAAGGAATATAGACTCTCTCTCACAGATTATTTTATTTCGTTTTAAGTTTATTTATTTTTAGAGAGAGAGAACACACAGGAGGTGCAGAGAGAGAATCCCAAGGAGGCTGTGGTCTGTTAATGCAGAACCTGATGCAGGGAGTGAGATCATGACCTGAGCCAAAACCAAGAGTCGGATGCTTAACCGAGTGAGCCACCCAGGCGCCCCAAGTCCTCCGTCTGCAGCCCAAGAAACCAGCCTTCAAAAGAAGTGCGGATGATTTAGATTTCAGATAAAATAGTCTCAAACACCCATCAGTAGAGGACCCCGTGGCTCCCACTCTCAAACCCTGAGCAGGATGGCGAGGGGGTTGTCTCTAGGAGAATGCCTGGTCCCAGCAGTGTTGGGACTGAACCCCAACTGCTCTCTTCAGGCCAGGCTCTCTCTCCTGGGATAGGGGTCCCCCCACTGCAGGAAGGACCACCTTTTCAAAACTCTCAAAAAGGTGCTTTGCAGACACACACAGAGTCCTCCAAAATCAGGATCATGTATCCCTATCATCTCCCTTCCTTTTGCAATCTACATCTAATCATTTCCCCATTCCATGATGATTCAGTTTGTTGAAACTGGTGTGAAATACAGTTGGAGACTTTCCTAAACATTATACACACTGATCCTCTTTTTATCCACATGCTCATTCACACCAGCAGAGACTTTAATTGCTTATTGAGCTAATTTTTTCTTACCCAGTAGGCAGAGCTTAAATGTTCATTAACTGCCCCAGATTAGAACTCAAAGCTGCAGAGTCCCTGTCCTTAGGGTTAACCCCCTGGGTTTTGGTCATCATTACAGGCATCATCCCCACCACCAAGATCATAATTCTTTACACTTGTTTAAGATTTTACAGTTTACCAAGTTCTTTTGTATAGAGAATTTCATGCCATCTCATGAGACTGACCTAAGTTGTGATAGGTCATAGGGCTGGATTAAGATAGATCTTAGCTATGGAGATGCTCGTGGTGAAAAAGAGAATAAGAAAGGGGGGCAGGAAAATAGGAGGTGAGAAGCAGTTGAAGAGAAAGCCAGACATACAGGGCTCAAACTGTGTGACAAGGAGAACTAGAAACAGGGGTACCTGGCTGGCTCAGTAGAGCATGTGACTTGTGATCTCAGGGTTATAAGTTCAAGTCCCATGATGGACATAGGCATTACTTTCAAAAGAGAGAGAATGAGAAACAGAATAATAAAGGCATCCCAAAGGCCAGTGCTTCTATTTTATTTTGCATTGTCTGAGTACTAAGATGTGTTCTCTTAATGACCATGGGCATCTCCAGTCTCTGGATGCTCTTTGTCAAGAGTAACCATTCTTCACTGTTCAAGAACACCTCTCTGTCCTCTCTGCCCGATGCCTTTGGTGAGGACTTGAATGTCCAGGAACATAGATCCCCAAGGATATGTGTGAAATTTGCTAATCCACCACATTCCACAAGTATTTACTGAGCACATATTACACATCACCACATTCTAATCCTTCCACAGATTTGCAAAGTAGGTATTCCTAGTCCTATTTGTATTTGGATATCACTCTTCCTAGTCACTGAGGAAGCTGCGGCCCAGATATGGTCGTGGCCACACTGGGGTCCCATCAAGTCTCATGCTATAAACTTTTGCTCTACCGATTTGTGCCACCCCCAAGGAATCGTGACTGTCTCCACAAACTGTTTTGTTTCGTAAGACCCAAGGAGCAAGCTGCTAAGCCAAATGGAATATTCGGGCAGGGCTCTGAGGACTTCAGAAGAGCTGAAGCAAAGTAGGAAGCACTTACGTCGGGAGCAGCCCCTGAGTGCAGGAGGAGGAAATCCGATTTGGGCCAGAGCCTGAATTTTTAAGATTAGTCACATCAGTCCTTCCTAATATGCACGTGCCTGCAGGTGAGAGTGATAAACGTATCTGTCCCTTTATTTCAAGACAAGAGGTGAAATATAGCAATCTCAGAATAAGTTTATATATGATCTGTTATGAACCTCACCACAGGGACCGTCTGTGAAGCAGGAAACTGGTTTTCCCTCCAGAAGAGCTACTGTCCTTCATGACCACCTGGTCCTGAAAATCCTGGATCTTGGTCCTCCGCTGCTGTTACTCTAGAACTTTTCTAGGGATTCATGTCAGTTTGCTCTTGTCTTCCTAAGTACCAAAACATTGACCAACTACAGCTCACCATCATCCAAATAGGCCCCCAACACCATGCCAATAAAAATTAATATCACTAAATCAAGCCTCCAAATGCCCTGTTTAGAAGGCCAAAGTCTAGAAAATAATTTTTGTTAATATTTGCTTATTTTTGAGAGACAGAGAGACAGAGAGAGAGTGGATAAGTGGGGGAAAGGCAGACAGAGAGGGGCATAGAGGATGTGAAGCAGGCTCTGTGCTGACAGCAGAGAGTCTTAGGCAGGGCTTGAACTCACTGTAAGATCATGACCTGAATGGAAGGTGGATGTTCAACCAACCAAGGAGCCCCTAGAAAATAATTTTAACTTACACTGTTGAAAATGTTATTAGTATTACTTGTCATGCCGTTCAAAAAGAAAAACAGTCAACAACATGAACTCTTAACTTCGCTGTGGGGAGGACAAGGTGAGTGTGGCTTTGGAGAAAGTGACATTCACAATAGTCATGGCCCTTGTTCTCCAAAGGAAGGCCCATATCTACCTCCAACTTTCTGCCAATACTTCATTTTTTGTCTGTGTGGGGGACACACATGGCCTGAGAGTCTTCTTACTGCTTCACTCTGAAATCCCACCAATTAGAGAAAAAGCACTTCACTTAAAACCTTTTGGATCCTGTAGTGACATTTAAAAAAAATTTTTTTTTAATGTTTATTTTTGAGAGAGATGGAGAGGCAGAGAGAGAGGAGACACAGAACCCAAAGTAGGCCTCCAGATGGGGCTCCAAACCATGGACAGGGAGATCATGACCCGAGTCAAAGTTGAAGGCTTAACCAAGGGAGCCATGAGGCACCCCTGTAGTAAGTGACGTTAAAACTCGCTAAACCAAGGAGGAAGTAGGAGTTATCAGAATCGAAGTCTTTCCCCCACACGACCAAGTCAGCTGAGCGAGGCCCGAGTGAGTGCTTTGGCAATCCTGGTGCCTAGGCAGCAAGGGGAGGGGTGGGCAGAGTTACAAGGGTCCCGAGCTCTGAGGCGGGGGACAGCCCACCGAGGCGGGAGGATGCCCAGGGTGGCGGCAGGCAGCAGGTCTCCATCACGTGCACTGGAGCGAGGGGCCGGAAGGCCAAGGAAAGCCGACCTGAGAAACAAGGGATCATGCAGCCAATGGCGGCAAGACTCAGGAGCATGGGAAACATGGCGCGGAGCCAGGTTCCCGGATGTATAAGAGAGCTGAGGCCAGGCTGACCCCACGCTGTGGAGCTCATGGGGCCCTACGGGCCTGTGCGGCCTTCTATCCTCTTGACTAGATCGTTGCCGCCATCGGAGCCAGGTTCAGGGCCCGGTCTGTGCAGTCAGGGCTAACTGCTTAAGCAGTGGATGGGGTAGGGGGTAGGGGGTAGGGGGTGGGGGTGGGGGGTTTCCATCGGGACCCAAGGAGGGAATTCTGGTGGCAATGGAGACCTTTGAAAGTCTGGAGGGCTGTGAATGAGGGAGCCTGGGGAGTTCAGCAGGATGCCACAGAGAAAGCGCTGTGTGGGCACAGGCTGGGCTCTCTGATCCGGGGCAGGCCCTGGATGGCCTGACTCTCAACACCCTCCTTTCTTCAAAACCGAGTCAGTCGGCTGTAGCCCTAAAGTCATTCACCCGTGGGGGGCCTGGGTGGCTCAGTTGGTTAAGCATCGACTCCTGATTTCTGCTCAGGTCATGACCCCCACGTTTGTAAGTCGGAGCCCTGCACCAGGCTCTGCATTGACAGTGCAGATCCTGCTTGGGATTCTCTCTTTCTCTCCCGCTCTCTCAAAATAACTAACTAAACTTTAACAAATAAAATATAATTGTTCACTTTTAAGAAGATGAGTGGAAAACACACACGGTATCTTTCTTAATTTGTGGAGTCTCAATGTCAATGGTTTTATTTCCGAGCTTCTCTGTAATACTGGAGGGGTAGCACTCAGGCCCTGAGTGGTGAGGCCCAGCTTCACTTAGCAAGGTAACAGCCTTAAAAACGGTGGCGGCTTCCCTCCAAGGTAGGCAATTACTCTTTGTGGGTTTTGCTGTCCCTGGCTCCTGAGAGAGAAGATGCCTGTCCCCTTGCCCACCAGCACATACCAAACCATATGTGCCCAATGTCTCCATTTTAGTTCATCAGCGAAGTATGAAATTATTTTTAAATGACATATCTTTCGATGTTCAAACGAGTATCAATCTGGCAAGGAAAATTACATGATGCTAATTATTCTTTGTGCATATAAATCAGCTGTGAAATCATTTGAAACTCCTGTGTGTTTGGGTTCTTTGCAAGCAGCATGGAATAATTATCAACAAATCTCAGTAAGCTGCACTTAGCAAAGGTCTCTTTCTTCAGTGTGAGCTCAGCGGGGCTGGTGCTCCATAACATGCAAAATGCCTGCCTCAGCTTGTACACCTAAAAAGGTATTTGGTGGTTGTCTGGCTGCCAAATAACCATGAGCATCTTTGGAGAGAAGATAGGAGAATCTGATTTGAATAGAGGGAGAAGAGAGAAACTAAGTCATCTGTAACAGTGGATATTCTGCATCAAGAGAGGGAACAGAGGGGCTTAATTCAATTAAGTCTGACTTCAGCTCACATCATGATCTCAGAGTTGGTGAGTTCGAGCCCTGCCTCTGACTCTGTTCTGAGAGCTCAGAGCCTGGAGCCCGCTTGGGATTCTGTGTCTCCCTATCTCTGCCCCTTCACCCCTCTTAAAAATAAATAAACATTAAATTTTTTTAAAAAAGAAAACAGATACTTAAAAATTAGAAGTGCCTTCTTACAGTGACTTCAAAAATGTCATGCTCATCACATGTGACCCCTTCCCATTCAACTTGCGCTACTCCCCATCCTTTGTGAGAGAAGAAGTGGGGGCCCTCCAGCCCCCACTGCAGAATTAGACAATGACGCTGAAATAGGTAAGTCCAGGAGCAAAACAGGTGCATCTGTGGAGTGAAAGCATTTTGAGAAAATAAACAGTGTTGCTTTCAGGCGGCACTTCTGGCTGTTGGTGATTCTAATGGGGCTTTAAAATTAATAAACTAGTGGGAACCATTGGTCTGGGGACTTTCACTTCCTCTGAGATGAAGTGATGGCCCACATTTCCTGGAGGAGCAGGCACACCCGCTCAGCAAGGTCAGCATAACTCCCTCTCCTGAGCACCTCCTTTTCTCCATGGGTACAAGGGATACTTGGGCCCCCACTGTGGGGAGTGAGGAGACCCTTCCTCCATCTTTCCCCCAGACCTAGGCTGGAGCCCCCATCCAGGCTCGCCTCTGGGAGGGGGTGCTCTCTGGAAGATGACAGACTCCACTGCCATTGTCTCCAATGCGTTTTCTTTGGGGTTCTTGGAGAGATGTAGAAAAGAGCCAAATTTGAGATATGGACGGAGGCAGGTGTGGCCAGGAGGGGACACCCAGGCAACCCTTTACCTCCTCGTCACAGAGTGCTCCTTTTCAACCACACAGGCACCTGTGGCATGGATTCCTTCCCCACCATTAACTCATTCCTGCTAAGGGGCTAGCTGAAAAGAGTTCAGGGGGTTCTCTAAAACTGATCATTTACAGCAGGGGGCTTGGCCCTGCACCCCCTCAAGCTACTCTCTTTGAAAACTGACACTGTAGTCAGGTGACTTCCACGATCCATTGTTCTGCTCAAGGAGGAATTCCTGCTATCACGTCCCTGCTCTGCTCCCTCGGATGGAAAGGAGTCACCCCTCTCTTTCCCGTCCATGCCTCCCCAAAGTGATCAGAAAGCCAACTGCACAGAAACAGCAATGTCTTATGAAATCAAGGTCCCTGTCTCCAAATGCATTGCACAAACCTACAGAACTGCCCCATCATCCAGTGGGCTTCTGTACACACCCTCACTCTTCTGCAATGTCCTGTGGCTCTCTGAGAACGTCTACCACTGTGCTATTGCAACACACGTGCCCATCTCCCCAGCAGATCGGGGGCCCTTGCAGAACAGAACTGTGTTTTATTTCACTTGGCCTTTCTTCGCTCACCTCCACCCCTACTCAGACCAAGAAGGAGGACTTGGGGGTCTAACCAATTCAAAGACCAGTTCATATATTTCGGACGAAACATTTTCGACTGTGAAAATTGCACCCTGGCTACATTTTGAAACTCTCTTCCCGCTAAGAGCTTAATCGTGCAACCAAGCCGACATGGATAAATCCCAACTCTTAGGCTCACCCATGCAGGGCCCCACCAGACCACAACCAGAAGCCGAAAAGGTGAGAAAGAGGAAGCATAAAAGAGACTCGTATTTATCTCTGTAGAACACATGACTTTCGATGACAGGCTGTGTCAACAGGAAAGACCCGAGTAATTTAGTGTAACTGGCCAGAAGCTACAGGGAGAGAGGCCCGAAGTTTTGTCGACTTGCAAATCCAACTTGCACTTGATGAAAAACAGCCCCAGAGGAACACACTATTTACCTATTTAAAGTAAAGGGGAAATATTCAAAAGGTCTCAACAAAATCAAATGACAAACCTCAAATAAATGTACGCTGCCTTCCCTATCATGATACCATGTCATCTGAATTATAAAAAGTCCTAAGAGCAGAAGTGTCCCTACAGTAAGACTCAGAGAAGCTTTGCTTTCTCGTTAGAATTAGAGGGAAGAGTAAAATGTTATAGACGAAACAGTTAATAATATTTTACAAACTAACATCTACAAAGATTTGCTGAAAAACATTTATCCTGAATAACCATTACCAAAATTATTGTTCTGAAAATATTATGTCCGTACCTACTTTAAAAATTTAAATGAGAGAGGTGCCTGGTAGGCTCAGTCGATTAAGTGTCAGACTTTTGATTTCTGCTAAGGTCATGATCTCACGGTCTGTGAGTTCGAGCCCCACAGGGGGCTCTGCACTGACGGTGTGGAGCCTGCTTAGGATTCTCTCTCTCCCTCTTGTCTCTGCCCCTCCCCCAGCTCTCTCTCTCTCAAAAATAAATAAATGTTAAATTTTTTTATTTTTTCAATGTTTGTTTATTTTTGAAAGAGAGACAGAGTGCGAGTGGGGGAGGCGCAGGGAGAGAGACATAGAATCCAAAGCAAGTTCCAGGTCTGAGCTGTCAGCACAGAGCTGGACGCAAGGCCTGAACCCACAAATCATGAGATGATGACCTGAGCTGAAGTCGGACAGTTAACCAACCGAGCCACCCGGGTGCCACTAAAAAAATTTTAATGAGAGCCACACCAAGTTCTCACCTCCAGCCCCTACTCCCACCCCCATGGCCGAGAATGTAGAAATGAGGGGAAAGAAACTTTAAAGTCAACATGTGATAGATGAAAGCAAAGAGATGCAGGGTTATTTCAAAGAAAGTGAGTGGGTCCTGGGGCATTTAATCTGATTGGAGATATTCATATTCTAAAGACACGCCGTGTGTTCATTAAAATGGAGTGGATCATCTGTGGAAGCAGGGAAAGTTGCAGAGATGAAAGTTGGCAGTGGCCCCCAAGCACTGTCCGGGGTGGAGGGCAGCCAGCTGAGGGCGGCTGGGGCTGGATGGGCTACAGCCCAGCTGGCCATCCCCTCTTGATCCTGGGGAGCAGCTCATCAGGTGACCAGAACCGGATCTCATTAGTAATTCCAATCATTAAACGAACCCCCTTGCTCTGATTCCCAGCTACCAAACAGCCTTCTGAAAATCTGTTTCCCTCTGTAGCAGTTTTGTAAATGATAGAAGAGGCTGCGTGGGCAGAGGGCATATCTGTTCCACCTGCCAGTCCTATTATAAATTGATAATTGGGTATTTGGGGGCCAGCTATGGTCTCTCTAAGCTTTGTGAGTTTGAGTCAAAATTTCTACATCTGTTCTGAGACAGTCTCAAAGGGGTCATTTCTTAACCTGAGGGGTAACCAAGGCTGGCCTACTTGATATCCCAATCTTGCTACAAACTCCATTTGTGCTAATTCCTACAAGCAAATATTTAAAAAAATTTTAAGTTTATTCATTTTTTGAGAGAGAGACAGAGTGTAAGTGGGGGAGAGGCGGCGGGGGGGGGGAGGACACACAATCTCAAGTAGGCTCCAAGCTCTGAGCTGTCGGCACAGAGCCCGATGTGGGGCTCGAACTCACTGACCATGACATTGGGACCTGAGCCAAAGTCAGACACTCAACGACTGAGCCACCAGGTGCCCCCTGTAAGCGCATATTTTAAAGCAACATATAACAGAGGCTTTCTCATCTACTTGATGTGTGAGGAAAGTGTCAAGAACCAAGGTAACAGGAGGCCTTACCTTCAGCTCACCCCACCCCCCAGGTTCTCCCTAATGTCTACTCCTGTGGTGTGAGTTCCTGACGACACACAATGACTCTCGAATCTGGAACTCCATTTCTGCTCTCTCTCCTGAGCTGTGACTGTTCAGTGGCCAGCCAGAGCTCACGGCGGGGAGATCTGACAAGTGCCCCCAAGCCAACATGTCAAAGCTGAGTCACCACCATCCTCCATGATGGGCTTCTGCTCCTTTGTTCTTGCTTAAAACCACTTAGGGAGAAGTACCCGCATATTCAAGCTTAAAACCTGAGTAGCCATCTGTATCAGCTGCCTAGGACAGCTGTAACACACAAAAAAGTAGCCCAAACCAAGTGGCTTCAACAACAGAAATGTATTGTGTCAAAGCTCTGGAGGCTCCAAGTCTAAGACCAAGGTGTGGGCAGGGCTGGCTTCTCCCGAGGGCTCTGAGGGAAGCATCTGTCCCAGGCCTCTCTCCGTGGCTTGGAAGGACTGTCTCTCCCCTGTGTCTTCACACGGTCTCTCCTCTAGGTCTGTGTCCCAATTCTCCCCCATCCCCGCCTTGTATAAGGACACCATGGGTTAGGATTTCCAATATGAATTTAAGGGGAAGATAATTCAACCCATAAGAATATCCTATTTCCCTGCCCCCACCTCAAAGCCATTCCCAAGTCCTGCTGACACTAAGCCTCTCTCCATCACTGCCACTGCTCTCTTATAGGCCTCCAGATCGGCTCTCCCACCCTCTTGCCCCCTCGACCCAGATCCTTAATTTAATCTTCACACCTAGACTGAGAGGTCTTTCTCTAAAGCACTTACTATTATTGCCTCTAAGGCACTTCATAGTGCCCTCCTTACTCTCAGCATAAAGTTAAAGTTCCCTGTAACAGTTTTTAAGGGCTTCTAAGGTCCGGGACCACTTACCCAGCCCCGTTGCCAGACTGCTTCCCACCCAGGACTGCACACCCCACAAGACTGGCCCATCTCTGCCTCTACTTGTCCCTCACCTCTTGGTCTCTGAACATGCTCTCCCTTCAGCCTAGAGCACTTGGCTTCTCTCTTCCACTTACACCACAGCTGTGGGAAGTGTCTTTCTTGTATATTCTCATGACGTCCTTTCTTCGCTCATCATAAAACACTGAAGTGGTCCACGTATTCGTCCACGTTCTCCACAGACGATAAGCTTCTTGATGAGCCGGACTCCAGATATTTGGCACACAACTGCATCTCTGGAGTGCCTCGCACATTCCTGGCTCATAGCAGATATTAAAGAGCACTGCTGGATATTTGTTGAAAATAACAACTTCCTGGGGCGCATGGGTGGCTCAGTCAGTTGACTGTCCAACTATGGCTCAGGTCATGATCTCACGGTTCGTGGGTTCAAACCTCACATCGGGCTTTGTGCTGACAGCTTGGAGCCTGGAGCCTGCTTTGGATTCTGTGTTTCCCTCTCTCTCTTCCCCTCCCTCACTCACATTCTGTCTCTCTCAAAAATAAATAAGCATTAAAAATTTTTAAAAAAGAAAATAACAACTTTCTGCTTTTTTCTAATAAAGCTTTCTGACCAGAAATTTTAATCGAATCAGATTTTAACGGAATCAATTTAGATTCAAAGTAGACAAAGGTTAGAAGATGTCTGTTGTTTCAGTTGCAAAACTCCAGGCCTAGGACCTCCAATCCCATTCATATCCTCAGAGACAGGATATATCACAATAGGTTCACACAGTTACAGTAACCATATGTCCCTATCCGATTGGGACTACCCAGCTTAAGCCTATTGTTCCAGCGTCATTGTTAACAACACTCCCATCCTCTCTCACAGTACGATGCTTTGGACGATTAATTATGCGATCACCTATTCATAAACCAGTTTACAAATGTTTCATTTTATATTTGAAAAACAGTGTGCTCCTCCCTCTACTTTCTTAGAGGAAAGCAAACAGCTATGGTCCAAACTACAGAATCAGATTTGTTTGAGAAAATGGGGTTTAAAAACAAATGGATGATAGCAGCTCAGATTTGTAAGATGCAGACTTTTGCCATAAAACAAACAATGAGACGCGTTTGAGTCAACCTGTGATTGAGCTGACAGGGCATTCATGTGTTGGGATTAATGAAGTTAAAGCAGGTTAGGTCTTAGATTAATTAATACAAACCACTAATGTCTGAGTTTTGGTGGGGTGGGGGAGATGGTTGTTGTTATACTCACTGAGAAATCTATCCAAATAATTTCCTACGTTTAGATAAATTAGGATTAAATCCTCACAGTTCAAAAGCAGAAATCTGGATGGGAATGCAGGTCTATTTTCTAGAACTCTCTCATCAGATTGCCTGAGATTGCTTTGTGATTTAGTCTCAAGGACTGAGTATGCCAGACTATCTGTTTAACCACCATGTAATATCAGCATGAAAATACACCCTGCAGCCTAATATAGGCACTGCTAGGATTAAATGTTCATGTGAATTTTCCTTGTCTTTATTCTCCTCCGTATTAGCAATATTGGTGAAATGTCTTAATGATAAAAATGAACCTTTTAAATGAGGGAAGGGTCAATGAGATTTACTTCCAGGATAAAAAATTTTAAAAATCAAATTTTAAAAGCATATTTAGAAAGGTAAGTTCTAAGAAAGGTAATAAAGTGAAGATTCACTGCATAAGCATCAACACAGGTTTTAAACATATTAAAGCCAAGTTGGTTACATCAGTGGATGTGGGGGTAGGGGGATGCATGCACATGTCTACACCACCGTTTAAACTTGTGTTATTTGAAATACTGCACTTCTTTAGAGGCACCTGTGTGGTTTCATCTGTTAAGTGGTTAAGCGTCCGACTTCAGCTCAGGTCATGATCTCACGGTCTGTGGGTTCAAGCCCCCACATCAGGTTCTGTGATGACAGCTCAGAGCCTGGAGGCTGCTTCAGAGTCTGTCTCCCTCTCTCTCTGCCCCCTCCCCACTCACACGCTGTTTCTTTCTCTCTCTTTCAAAAATAAATGAACATTAGGGGCGCCTGGGTGGCTTAGTGGGTTAAGCCTCCGACTTTCGCTTAGGTCATGATCTCGCGGTTCGTGGGTTCGAGCCCCGTGTCGGGCTCTGTGCTGACTGCCAGCTCAGAGCCTGGAGCCTGNGGGCTCTGTGCTGACTGCCAGCTCAGAGCCTGGAGCCTGTTTCAGTCTGTGACTCCCTCTCTCTCTGACCCTCCCCTGCTCCCGCTGTCTCTCTCTCTCTCTCCTAGAAATAAATAAAACATAAAAAAAAATTTTTTTAAATAAATGAACATTAAAAAAAATTAGAAATACTACACTTCTTTAAGTACTGCCATTTTTTGAACAGTTTGTTTATTTTGAGAGAGAGGGAAAAAAAAGCATGAGTGGAGGAGGGGCAGAGAGAAAGGGAAAGACAAAATCTCAAGCAGGCTTTCTGTTACCAGCACAGAGCCCAACGCAGGGATCAATCCCACAAACTGTGAGATCAAGACCTGATTTGGACACTTAACCAACTGAGCCACCCAGGCACCACTAAGTGGTACTATTTTTAAAATTTAAATCAGGTAGGGAAATATGGTAACCAGAGAATCTTTTATATTCTTGTAAAATGAATTCAAATATCTTGTTTTTTCAGGCCAACAACATAGGGCTGTCATAGTAAATGCTAAATACACACATACACAAACACACACATTTTTATTTCAAAAAACCAAGAGACTGAATGTCAGTGGGTTCTCTATAAAACACAAAACTAAGATTCCAACTCCCCAGAGCTTCCAGGTTGAAACAGAACTGAACTCTCTTATAGTCTAGCTCACCTGTCCTCCCTCCATGGGGTCATTCTGCCCCCTATCAAAACTCTAATTATCCTATGAACTATAAAAGTTGAGTTTGTACTCTTTGAGAATTGGTGGAAAATCCAGTTTGCCTCATTCTACTGCTGTCTACAGAGACAGGCTGATCTAACTGTCAGACAGGTTTTAGATCCCAAGTGCTCAGGGAGTTTCTTGTAAATATAGTCACTGCCCAACTTTCTAATGGCAGCACTGTGGACCCACTCCCGAATAAAGCACAAGCAAAGATAAGGAGATCTCCTTTACAATCTACAGAAGGGTCATTACAATTGCTCATTTGATAAATTAGAAACGTGAGGCCCTCTTCTTCCAGGCATCATGGGTCAAAAACACCAAATGTAGGGACACTTTTGCGTGTTGTCATTATCGAGAAATGGTTAAGAACTTCAAATCTATATACTGTAGACCAGGGTATAATGCTCAATTCCATCAACTATAATCTGTCCCCGAGCAAATTTCCTTAGCTGTTCTAGGACTTAGTCTCTCTTTGTTCATAAATCAGGAATAAACACTGGATATAAATCACAAAGATCCTGGCATCTGTTGGTGCTCTATAAATATTAGTTATTATTACTACTGTTTTTGTTGTGGGTGCTATTATTTCTACTTATAAGAGTTATCACTGGCATTCCTAATCCCATATAATAATTTTGAGTTGTAGAGATAGACTGGTAGAGTAGAAAAAAAAATACAGACTTTGTGATAAGCCACATCGGCAATCCAACCCAGTTCTGACGTGTACTAGTTAGGTGACCCTCTGCCACTTTCTTAACCTCTTGGAGACTCGGTTTCCTTCTCTGTAAAAAAAGTTCTCTGTGGGGATACACCTCACAGGCTAATTGTGAATTAAAGGTAATCTAAAGAAAGGTGATCGGGACAATGAGAATTAGCACTCATGAAATGGTTGCTACTATTATTAGTTCTTCCGCTTCCAACAAAGCATCAAAATAGATGTCCTCAAAACCATCTGATTTCACAGCATTCTCCTCACATAAAACACAATGATTGTGGGCACGTTAGTGACCCTAGTCCTTTCAGGGTAGGATGTAGGAGCTTTGCAAATTCACAAGAACAGACTAGGGAAGAATAAAAACAGCTGAAGGAGACCCACTGGCTTTGCTTCCTTATAAAAGAAGGTGTTGGACCCAGGCAGAGGGAGCAGAGGGAGCTGCAAATCGCTGCACACTCATGCAGTTGATTGGTTTTTGCAATTTGAAGAGGTGAAGTCAGAATCAGAACCCGTTTCAGGTTTTAATTGAATATTTGAAGGCTGGAAAGATGTTAAAAGTAAGCCTGAAACAATAAATCAATGTGACACACGGAGAAGATTCTAAGTAGTCAACGGTTTGCTATTGTTGAGAAGTCTAAAGTCTCTTCTTGGCTATTGTGCCGAGATGCAGAGCAGAGAAAACAAATCCCAAGCCAATGGCATAGAAATCTACCAGATTCCCTCCTGAGACTAAGCACAGAGCAGTAGGTGCCCTTGCTCTGCTCAGAAACAGACAAGCAAATAAAAAATGCATCTTTCAAATCTCAGCCCTTGACATAGCACCTCTGAAGATAAGCATCTAGTATATTGATTGCCTATTTGCTAGGACTTTGGGGAAAAGGGGAAAATTCAGCACTGGATGAATCCAACCACTGCAATCCTAGGTTTATGGGTGGGTTTGTGTCTGTCCCTGGTGGAAAGTCTGTAAAATCTGAGGCAGCTCATCCCCTCATCAAAACATCAGACATTTGCTTGTGTTTTACCTCTGTGTTCACATCAAATTCTTATCAGCGATTTCCTGCTCTTGGCTGGTCCTCTGGAGCTTTCAGAGTGAGCTCAAGGCTAATGTGAATTAGGCACAAGGGAATTCCCCCTAGGCAGCATCCAGCCCATGTCTGAGCCCATCTCAGACCTACTTGGCTTGGAAAGGAGCCATGGGGGGCTGGGCTCGGGCATCCTGGAGGCACCTTTGATGCCAAGGCAGGTCTGCGTGGCTATAGCCTATTGAATGTGGGATGTGCACCCCAGTCAAAAGGGATCTCATCGTGTTCTAGAAACAGGAGCTCAATAACTAAAGCTGGATACTAAAGAGCACTGCTTTTTTAAAAATTTTGTTTAATATTTATTTTTTTGAGAGATGGGGCGTTGAGTGGGGGAGGGGCAGAAAGAGAGGGAGACACAGAATTGGAAGCAGGAGCCAGGCTCTGTGGTGACAGCTCAGAGTCTGAAGCCAGGCTCGAACTCACAAGCGGTGAGATCATGACCTGAGCCGAAGCCTGACACATAACCAACTGAGCCACCCAGACTCACCAAGACCAGGGCGTTCTTATTAAGACAGCGGTAACTTTCAGCCTAGAGCAGCCAGGAAATGTCTCTATGTTGGTCACTGATGTCGTCTTTTTTTTTTTTTTTTAATGTTTGCTTATTTTTGAGAGAGAGAGTGCACTCAAGAGAGGGGGAGGGACAGAGAGGGAGACAGAGGATCTGAAGGAGGCTCTGTGCTGACAGCAGACAGCCGGATGCAGGGCTTGAACTCACAAACTGTGAGATCACGACCTGAGCTTAAGTTGGATGCTTAACTGACTGAGCCACCCAGGTGCCCCATCTCTTCTTTCATGATCAAATTTTGCAACTGTCATGGTCCCACATCTGCTAAGGGCCCTCACGGCTCTATGTTAGGTTTCACTCCTGTGTCTCCTGCAGAGCCCATGGATTACAGGGAATTTTCAGCGTCTTGCCAAACCAGCTCCAAGCTCAGGTGTTAAAGCATTTACCTTCATCAACTGTCCTTTTGCAGCGATGGTTTCTCTCCTTATTTGCTACTGAAGAAATGCACACAGGTGTGGAAGGTGTATTCCCCCTCAGCAGTCCATCCACTTGAGGGTGTGCTCACTGCAGTGATATATTCTGGGTCTACATAGCTTCCATGGGAGGTATTTCTGGGCAACAGAAGCTGTCTTCCAGCAGTAACCCCATCTTCCCATACATGCCCATCTCTGCATTGCTAGGAAGTACTTTACTTTACAGTTACTTCCTGTACCTCACCGTGATACATCTTCCAGACCAGTGTCAACAGCTGCACACTTGTTTCTTTCGTGGGGTTTGTTACTGAATGTTTGTTATGCGTGTAAACACGTGTATGGCAGGATGAGCCACTGCTGCACGTGCCATAGGCAAGCTTCCTCCCACTCTCAAGCCCGCCTGGGACTGCCGTGTCGTTGCAGAGATTGCAGAACTGCACGGAGAATCCCAGAGTGCAGCAGGATATCTTCTGCCCTTGGGACTACGTGCTGGGTTTGCCATCTGGTAGGCAAAGGAAATGATTCTGGGTGAATTTGTAAGGACACTATAGGATAAGCACTGACTGTAGTCCTTATTCCAAACTATATTCCCCTTTGTCTCTTCCAAAAATCGGGCTGCAAAGCTAACCTTTCACACGTAAAGATACAATGGCTCAGGACCAAAGAGAGAGTATCTGAGTCACACTCAGAATCCAGTAAAGCCAGAAAGAAGGTAAAAGAGAAAGAGTGCCCCCTAGTCTCATGTGTGACTATCTTCTACAAGGTCTTTCTGAATCTTTCATATTCTTTAGATTTTCTAAGAGGAATGGTCTTCCTACTCTACTTGCCTTCGATCTAATGGTAAAGGGGAGCAAAGGAGAACCCTTTTCCCACTCTGCAGCCTCCTCCCTGTTTACAGATCGTCAGGGGACCATTTTTTCCTGGGTAGGACACCTATCAGTAGAATGTGGCCTTAATTTCTCAGCAGTATCAATGGCAGGTCTTGGTTGTCATTCAAGAAAGCAATTCAGGGTGATTCTAGCAAAAAAAAAAAAAAAAGCATTACTAGAAAAATATGGGGGAGTAGGTTTAACTGGGAGGGGGGCATAGAGGACCAGAGTTAGAGAATGAGCAAGAGCTAGGCGTCTAGCAGAGGAGACAGCCAAGTCTCCCACAGTCAGTCAGAGAGGACAGCTGGCCCCATACCCCTGTGTGCTTGAAACTACCACCAAAACCTGAAGCACCTCCAACAACCTCTGACTGTCCCTACATTGGGTACTGACTCTGCAGATGCAAAGAAGCAGGCAGGGGACTGTAGGTGGCTGAGTCTGGGTCACATGCCTGTACCTAGATGCCAAAGAGCAAGGAGAGGAAACATCTGTCCGTACTTGACTTCCATCTGGGCAGTGGGATCCTGTCTTACACACTGGGTGGAACATTCCCCTAAATAGGCCAGGAGCCCAGATGATAGCCAACCAACAAAGAGATGAACAATCCAAGAGGCAGACATTCAGAACAGATGATATTTAGCAATAAGGACACCTAATGTGTCTAGGAAAGTCCACCCACATCCTGTGTGACCTTGGTCAAATGGCTTAGGGTTTTGAGGTCTTGGTCAACTCATTAGTCAAGTGCAGAAAATAAAGCCTGTTTCAAGAGTTGCTGTGAGGGGCACCTGGGTGGCTCAGTCGGTTGAGCATCCGACTTCAGCTCAGGTCATGATCTCATGGTTCATGAGTTTGAGCCCCATATTGGGCTCTGTGCTGACAGCTAGCCCAGAGCCTGGAGCCTGTTTCAGATTCTGTGTCTCCCTCTCTCTCTGACCCTCCCCGGTTCATGTGCTCGTGCTCACGCTCTTGCGCGCTCCCTATCTCTCAGAAATAAAACATAAAAAAAAAAAATAGTTGCTGTGAGATTTAGGTGTTTGGTACACAAAGTGCCCACAGGAAGAGTCCATACAACAACAATGATTCATTATTCTTACTTGAATGTGAAAAATGACTTCACCAAATGGAGTGGTGGCAAGAAAAGAATCCACACCTATTTGGTTCATCTACTTTCTCTACAGGACTTGGAAGCAAGAACGCATGATCTGAAGACATAAAAACGTGCCACACGCTGTGGAAGGGAGGAATTGGGAAGGGAGGAGAAGAACAGGTTCTGGAAGGTCGTGTTTTTATTGTCAGTAGGTGGCAGGGAGATGTGGCTGAGCCGAGAGCTGAAAAGGTAGGGAAGCCTGCAGAAGAATAAGGAAGTAGCGAGCTTCCCAAGGGGAAGCATAGCAAATAGGCAGCAGCAGTGGCTGTGACAGAGACACAGGACAGCCATCGCCCACCCCCTGCAGCGGCCACAGTATTCCGACAGAGGTGAGGTAGAAGCAAGGGAGACATGCAGTGCTTCAGAGACTCCCCCTTCCAGGAGCAAATGCAGGAGAGGACTGGGAACATCACGCCTGCTGGTCCTGGGAGCGATCTTTGTAGTCAAGTGTCCCAGAGGAGCAGAACGGTTGTGTCTGGCTTATGGTGGGTAACTAACCTTTAGGTACTGATGTGACTGTACTTGGGAACGCCTTGGCCTCTTCCCACACTGAAGGGGAGCCCTGAGTCCTGAGAGGGGCTCTCCTGCTAAGCACAGTTGTTTTCGGTGTGCAGAATGCACCAGAAATTCCGGGCTAATGCTGGAGTGCCTGACTGAGCCTCCTTCCTTTACTAGCTACACTCCCTAGAGTATCGCCCCAGCCAATGCTCTAAATGGCATGGACGTGTTGATGTTACCCAAATATTTTTATCCATCTCAGACCTTTTTCCTCGGCTGGACCCATACATCCAATGGCGTGCATAATTGCCACTTGGAAATCTAACAGGCATCTTAAACCACACAGAGCTCTTGACTGGATACCCTCCTTCTTCTTCTAAACCTGCTTCTCTGTCTTGTTAAGGAAAATAAGAATGACCACAGGGAATTATAAATCCCAAGGATGACTAAAACACTTCATATTTGGAGCCTATCATGAGGTAGGATTGTTTGTTTTTAAATTTCATTGTTGTAAGAACACGTTATATGAGGTCTACCCACTAATCAAAACTTTCAATGCATGATACATAATTGTTGACTATAGATACAATGAATGCTGTGAAGATTTCTAGAACTTTTTTATCTTGCTTGACTGAAACCATACTGGTTGACTGGTAACTCCGCCTTTCTCCATCCCCCCAGCAACTGGGAACCACCATCCCACCACTGAGGCTATGAATTTGACTATTTAGATACTTATTTAAGTGGAATCATGCAGTAAATGTCTTTCTGTGACTGGCTTATTTCACTCAGCGTCAGGTCTTCAAAGGAAATTGCAGAATTTCCTTCCTTTTTAAGGCTGAATAATACTCCACTGTACATATATACTACATCTTCTTTATCCATTCCTCTGTCAACGGACACATGGATTGTTTCCAGATCTTGGCTACTGTGAACTGTGTTGCAATAAACATAGGAGTTGAGCTATAACCCATTTAAAACTTGGAGCCTTCACAGGGTTTAGCCATATATACTGATCATAATTTGGCATCAACTGCCTCCATGACTCACCTCACACCATTCTTATCCTTGTTACTTCATTAGGCAGGAAAGATCACAAGGTATCATTCCATCATTAGTAGCAGTTATACACACAACACTGAGATGAGCTACAGCAAAAGTCACAAGAGACCATCTATGTGTGTGTTAAAACACTGCAGAGGATGGCTACCACACTGTAACTGCACTGAGTGTGATCTGCCCTAAAGAAAATCTGTAAAAAGATTGAGACACAAAGTAGAGAGTCATGATATTTCCAAATTTAAATGTTCAGATATTTTTAGAAGATACCTATGGCTTATCCACCAAAATTCCTCAAGATCTTTCATTTTCATAATGCTAACTGTGCCTTTCACACTAAATAAAGAAAAAATATTCCTTCCTTCCACTAAGTGAATTAGAGAGAATGGGGACTTACTTTTTAAAGTTTACCACTAGCACATTGATAAACTGTTGATGGCATTTGTTTCATATAGTGACATGTTTTTGATAGGCAGTGTTTACACTACAGGTCAAACATCGAGGAATGCACAACTTGGGGCTTCCTTAGCTTTTGGGAAAGACTGGAGCTCCTCATTCTGAACTGAACTAAAGAACTCTAATGCTCAGGTCACCTGAGTGGCTCAGTCGGTTAAGTGTCCCAACTTCTGCTCACGTCATGATCTCACAGTTTGTGGGTTCAAGCCCCACATTGGGCTCTGTGCTGAACATTGGATCAGAGCCTGGAGCCTGCTTCAGATTCTGTGTCTGCTTCTCTCTCTGCCCTTCCTCTGCTCGTATTCTGTCTCTCAAAAATAAATAAATGTAAAAAAAAAAAAAAAAACAAAAAGGAAGAACTTTAAGGCTAACACATGAATATACGACATGTTCCCCTACTAGAAAAATATTCCACCCAATGGTTTTGGCTTTCTCGTAATTTGGTAACTGTAGTATCGAATTACTAACAAGGTTACAGTGACTCAGACCAGCTATTTTGGGTCTCTGAAATCGCAACTAGAGTGTGATGAAAAGAATACACTCACTCTCAGGCTAGTCGTATATCCCCGATGTTGAGCATGCTGCATGCTGAGCACTGGGGCAGGTACTGAGATGCTGTGACTGGAGACACTGTGGTCATGGTGCTATGTAAAGAACACAGACAAACCACCAGCAAGAAAGGAAGGGCTCTGACAGGTCAAGTACAGGGCAGCATAAGGGCACAGGAGCACCTGTCAGAGTCTTAACAGAGGGGTAGTCGGGGCAGGCTTCCTGGAGGAGGTGGCCTTTAGGCTGAGACCTGAAGGAAAAGAGGAGTGTGCTAGGCAAAAGGGCACTAGAGGCAGAGGGGAGATGAGATTGTCAGGAGGAAGGAGCAGCAGCCTGAGGGGGTGGAAGTTACTTAGTGACCAGGATTCTTGTACTTTTCTTCCCACCCCACCTCCTCAAAATTAATAACTAACACTGGTTTCATTCCCTCTCATTTTCTGTGCACTTTCCTATGGACATCTCCACCTCTGTGCTTACAATAGCCCCAAAGGGTATATACACACAAACCTTTACTATCACAGCTCCTTTTTCACAAATGAGGACCCGAGGCCCAGAGAACTTAAATGGCTTCCTCATGTCCATGCAGCGAGTGACATGTGCCTAAACTCAACGCAGCAGGTAAAAAAGAGCCTGAACTCAACCCAGAAGTTCTAACCGTACATCCCATGTGAGTGATGACGGGGAGCCTAGCCAGGGGGAGGTGCCCAGAGCCGGGAGCCCAGCCTTCCCTGATGGTCCCTGGCCCTTGCTGGCCTTCCACACAGGGCTCTGTGGTGGGACTGCTGGGGGTGGGTGGAGGGTTTTGTCCATTCTGCGTGAATCCAGCAAAAGGAAAGGATTGTATGGAAGCAAAACACTGCTGAGCAGTGTTCCAGCACATTCTGGACTGCAGGGCCACAGTCAGGGGACAGCAAATCTACGATGACCCAGGCCACTTAGTTCCACGGAAGACGAACCCATTTAGCAACCATATCAACAGCCAGTCTTACTTTAGCCCAGCAGCTTTAAATGTTAAGCTGGCACCTTCCTGAAGATATAGCTTTTGTCCTTCCTGGTTATAAAAGCCTTATGTTGAGGGGTGCCTGGGTGGCTAAGTCAGTTGGGTGTCTGACTTCGGCTCAGGTCATGATCTCGTGGACTGTGGGTTCAAGCCCCGCATCGGACTCTTTGCTGACAGCTCAGAGCCTGGAGCCTGCTTCAGATTCTGTGTCTCCCCTTCTCTCTGCCCCTCCTTGCTAGCACTCTGCTGCTCTGTCTCTCAAAAATATTTATGTTTTAATAAATGAATTAAATTAAAAACAATTTTTTAAAGCTTTATTTTGGTGTGAGAGCTTCTTTTGTTAAAGATCTACAAAGCTACCTTAGCTTGGGTTTTCCCTCAGTGCAGGGTGTGAGCAGTTTATCTGAGAGGAAATCTTAAGAATTAGCAGTGAGAGGGCAGGCAAGTGAAACATAAGGAAGGAAAGTAAAAAGAATAAATGAAATAATACAAAAACAACAAACAAAACGTTTATTTTTAAAAATATTTTTAATGTCCATGTGTAGCAACATGGGTGGACCTTGAGGGTGTTATGCTGAGCGAAATAAGTCAGGCAGAGAAGGACAAATACCGTATGTTTGCACATATAGGAGGATTAGGAGGAACTTGATGGAGGAACAAGGGGGAGAAGAAGGGGGGAAATGGTGGGGGAAAGGGAGGGAGGCAAACCATGAGAGACTCTTGAATGCTGAGAAACAAACTGAGGACTGATGGATGTGGGGGTGAGGGGGGAGATGGGCATGGAGGAGGGCACTTGTGGGGATGAGCACTGGGTGTTATATGGAAACCAACTTGACAATAAACTATTTGTAAGAAAAAAATATTTTTAATGTTTATTTATTTCTGAGAGAGAGAGAAAGAGAGAGGCAGCGTGAGCAGGGGAGGGCCAGAGAGAGAGGGAGACACAGAATCTGAAGCAGGCTCCAGGCTCTGAGCTGGCTGTCAGCTCAGAGCCCAATGCGGGGCTCGAACCCACGAAGCATGAGATCATGCTTAACCGACTGAGCCACCCAGGCACCCCAAAACAATGTTTATTATTAGGCTGATGACCACTGTGGAAAGAACAGCTCAGGCTAATGGAGGGGACCCTCTACGGAGCCTAGTAGAATGTCTCCCCAAACTGTCCCCTTAGGGCCCAGAACCTGGGGCCTCTATCCACTGACTCTATTTATTGCTTGTGGGTTGCCTCCAAGAGTATTGCCTTTCCTACTTCAAGGTCAGGTCAAGGTCAAGAGGCTTCTGGGGAAATCCTACAGGCTGAAACAGAGAGACACCAAGGTTTTATGCTTTAAGTGAGTTTATGGGCCAACTAGGCACTGTCTCCACAGCTGCACTGAAGCCAAATGAGACACAGGGTATGACACAGGCTCAAGCATTGCTTCAGTAAGTCAAGATTCTAGGATGTGGGATTGGAGGGCAGAAGCCATGCACGAGGCCCTACGCCTTACAGTTTTTAGGTGGACCCATTTAATGAGGGACAAGTCACAGATTTTGAGGATCAATTTCTCTCTGGAGAGAGAGAGGAGGGAACAAGTCCCAGCCCTCTATGTGCCAGAGGATAACATGAGGAGCTCTGACGTGTTGGGCAAATGCTGTTCATTATGTTGACCGCTTACAGTCCTTTCTGGGAATCCATTATTTCCTCTGGGTCTGTGAGCACTGAACACCAGGAGGCTGCTAAGGTTACTGGTGAAGGTCCCTCTGACAGCTTTTCCTAGCAGTGGGGCAGATGTGGACTTGGTTTCATCAGCTTTAGCATTCGTTCCCTTCTCCAGCCACATCATTCCAGCATTCTGTGGTAGGATTTCAGCCTTTCCACTGAGTGTCTCTAATGGCACAGACAAGCAGGAAGTGGCACTCCCCACGTGCAAATAGCACTCAATTCTTCCACCTTCTAGGGCTCTGCCTTAAGATCTTCTTTCCCAGCAATTTACAGCAAAAATAAGGCTGTCATCTATTACAAACTTACCATGTACCAGGCATTGTCCCGAATGCCTTATGTACTTTGTTTCATCTAATCTTGTTTATGTATTGTATACAAGTATATAATTATTATCCTAAATTTATGGGAGGAAAGGGAGCTCATCTAGATTTAAAAACTTGCCCAGGGGCACCTGGGTGGCTCAGTCAGTTAAGTGTCAGACTTCAGCTCAGGTCATGATCTTGCGATTCGTGAGTTTAAGCCCCAGGTCAAGCTCTGTGCCGACAGCTCAGAGCGTGGAGCCCACTTCGAATTCTGCGTCTCCCTCTCTCTCTGCCCCTCCCCTGCTCACGCTCTGTATCTCTCTCTCTCTCAGAAATGAATAAACTTCAAAAACAATTTAAAAACATAAAAAATAAATAAACAAAAACTTGTCCAAGGTGGTTCAGCAACAAGAAGCAGGGACAGAAAATGAATTCAAGTTTGGTCCCAGAGCCTTGAACCATGCTATGTGATAGTCTGTCTCGAAGTCAGATCATCACTCACTTTATTTCTTCTGTGGGGAAATAACAACATCCTCTCACCCATCACTTCGCCAAAGGACCTTTTATATAACTCTTTCCTCCTCTTCTTTTCTGAGCAAAATGTACTTTTTTTATTCATGGATTTATTTCTACTCTTCCCTCCTGGTGACCTATAAACATGTCTTCTAAAATGCAATTCTAATACTGAGAACATAGGAAGGCAGGTACAACATTTCACCTTGAAGCTACTGTCATTTTAATTATCTGGCACATTCATAGAAAAATGTCCAGAAGATGCTTCTTTTTCTTTTCGTTTGTGGTAACATAGCTGGATCATTTACGAGTCAAAGCCTCCGAAGCAGGGATGCTGTTTGGCTGTGTAACACTACAGGCATTAATAAATTTATGCACCACCTTAATTTGCTATAATTAAAAAATGGCTTTTTAATTGGAAAAAAAAAGAAAAAGTCTTGTTGAGAATTGCTCCTTTAAAACAGATAAAAGTAGATTGGGTGGGGTCAGGCAGGTTTCTACTAATCTACAATCTAACTACTCAAACCACATGAATCCCAGCCCAACCGCTGAGATTGCACAGACTGGCCACATGGATAGAGACTAGGGGAAGAAAAAGATGATGCCCGGAACATTTGCTCAACTCATTTGCTTTTTGGAAACATCCACTTGGGCTCTGATTGGGTTGAGAGATTTAATCTGTTCAATGAACGGTGGTGACATGCTAGAATAGATGTAGTATCTTCAAAAGAGTAACTAGTCTGGAGTAGGGGTCCTTTGTACCTCACAAAGTGAATTACATCATGAGATATTTGATGATCCATAAATCAAATCATGTACCGATTTAGGGAAGGCTCCAAATACATCCTCACTTGGGCTGTACATTGATAATATATGTAGACGTGGACTGTTACCAGAGTTACAATCCCAATACTGATCGAGCAGTGACATCTTCATTACTTCTTGCCCACTCTCCCTCCCCATCCCTTCCAAGCCTCCCCCAACAGAGGCAGGATGGTCACACAGTAAATCTAATACTGTCATACACTGAAAGGCTGTGTTGGAAGTCACAGTCAGAAACCACACGGGCAGGGGTGAGATGCCAGCCGCATGACAACTATGTCTGATTCCTCAGACCTTTTCCAAATGCTTTCCTTTCCCGGTGTGTGGATGACATTTCTATCATGTGGCACACTCAATATGTGTCAGCTCTGTCCCTAAACAAGACGGCTGGTGTATGATGATAAATAGTGCCATGATCAGTAGTGATTCCCACCCCTCCACAGGCTGGCAAAGGTCGCCTAGCAACTGTTGTTAGGGGCAACACCAGCATGTTTAGTTTAACGCGGTGCAACAGGACAGCACTGGTCTCCTGAGGCAGGAACAAGTTTATGCCCTGGAGATGAGGACCCCATCACAAATCCATACCCAGTTATAACCCCCTCGCGCTTGCATGAGATTTAACCATTATTACTAAATTTGCCAATTTAACAAGATCAAAAACGGTCATTCTGAGCATATCACACCTCCCACGCAGGCAACGGAAAAAGGTTCATATCTGATTCTTACAACCAGGTGACATCTTGGCCTCATTCCCTTTCCTGCTTAATATTCACAACGTTGACTTCAAAATGGTTTCCAAACTGAGAAGCCTGGTATAAAAATGAAAAGTAAAAAAAAAAAAGAAGCAAAAAAGTCCTTTATTAAACCCCTGCTGGGATTTTTCTCTTAATGTCTTTCAAAAAAAAAAAAAAAAAGGAACAACTTTGCATTCAGATGCACGTCTGTGTTTGTGGATTACACCACCCCCTACTGATTGAGCCTCCTAATGGCTCAGCATTTTGCAAATGAAGAAGCAGTTACCCCAGTTTCATTGGCTATTAATTCAGTCTACATAGATGTCTGCTCCTTTAATGAGCATAAAATATCTTCCACCAAAACATGTGCTTTCAAGGTATATGATAAAAGAGTCCTAAAAGCTGCCTATAATAAAACGGCCAGATAATATAAAATTTAACTTTATGTCACCATATTTATAAAATAGGCAGTCAGTTCCCATTCAGAGAAAAAAAGAATATATCAAACAAACTCTCCTTTGACCTGAGCTCTTTCTATTAAACAACTCAATAGTGACTCAGTTGGAACTATGTGAACCTGTAATTTGAAAGAGCAACTAGAGTCATTTTACTATCGTCAGCATTTTCAGGATAAGCTTGGATTTAGGTGAAGCTGATTATTCAATGATAATTAAGATTCCTATTTAGCGTAAAAGAGATTTCAGTTATGAGTTTGTTTTTTATTCTCAGTTCTTAAAAAGTCTTCCAATCCTACAAGCAGAAACACAAAAACGGCTATGGTTTGAAGGACACTGTAAGTGCAGACGCTTATGTTCAGAATTTATATGATTTACATTCAAATTACTTTGTTAACCAGCAGTGATCATAATCCCCTTCTACAGAGTGTTGGAGGGGATCTGTTTCTCCTTTCAAAACAAAACAAAACAAAACCCAATGCAGAATTAAACAGGGGTGGTATGAGGAACAGAAATTGCAAAATAAAATAAAATCACAGAACTACTGTCACTTGTATGTGCATCTCTACCTGTTACGATGGGAAGATGGTTTCCCGAGGATTCCGTAAGCACCCGTGTAGGATCTCTGGGTGACTTAGGAAGCAAGGCCATAATTGGAATGAACATCTTTGTTTTCCTAAGCTTGCTTCAACACCACGCTGCTTTTCTTGGAATGCTAATAAGCACACAGGTAGGAGGGGACTGCTGGGCCAAGACAATGCTGATGGAGAACAGCCTGACTGCAGAAGGCAGGAGTATCAGAAAGAACCCCGGAGAACCTGTTGCTTTATTTGTCCTCTTATTCCTTAAAGCATCTGTACCTCTCGTCACACGCTAAACACACAGTCTTGGGAAAATAAAACCCTCTCAGGTTTGGGACCTAAGAGGTGTGGGGAAAGTCATCATTTATTTCAAAAGTGAAAGGGATAGATAAGACTGAGAAAATGGGGAGGGACTCCACTGATGATATGTATTATCATTCGGGGTCATGGAGAGCGGACTCAGAGGGAGGAGACTATCTGTAGATTTCACTATACTGCCCACGTGCTTTTATTCCAGTGTAACAGCGTGCGGTCAGACATATCCAGCACAGCTAAAAATCAGACGCTAACCAAACATCAAATTCATTCCCCAAATTAAGCTTATTCCCGCAAACCTCTAAGGGGCTACATTTCTGTATTAGCTTTTGCAAATATTTCTTACATGTCATTGCTAAGGATGTTGGAGAAATTCAGTGATAGATCGCCCACAGGTATAGGTAGTATATTAACGGTCATAAAAAATGACAAAAGTCCAATAAAGATGTACGAAGGATAACTTTCATGTTCACGTGTCCTTTTGAAGGATTTAAACCTAAGCCTCTAGCCCATGACCTCTGAACAAAATTGCAAAGTAAAACAAGGCTAAGGAGGCAATAAATGCCAAATTAAGTCATGATAGATGGGATGCAAAGAGGGGACTTTGTAGAATAATGTGAAACAAGCAACTAATGTCCCCAGGCCCTTCAGGGGGAGGCCAGCCAGCCAGCAAATAGTAAAAGGTGGGAAGGTAAAGTGGCATGCAAGTGCTGTGGAAAACAATATTGCGGCTACTTAAAAAATTAAAAATAGAAAGACCATAAGCTCCAGCCATTCCATGTATGGATATATATACCCAAAAGAATGGAAAGCAAGGACCTGATCAGATATTTGCACACCTGGGCTTCCACAACGTGAAGTTCCAAGCACCATTCTCTCTGGTTTGCCATGCCAGCTCTCAGGGGAGCTTGTCACAAGGAGTCCCGGTCCATAAGAGCCTTTTGTCATCTCAATCTTCGTCATTTTGTACTGGGAAAGCCCCATCCCAGTAATGCCTTCCCAGTGTCACAGATGAGCGGGCTTGTGACTGGAGCTGTCTCACGTTCTCGTGAGGAACCAGAGACACCATTTTCACTACACCACTCTTACTGCCTGTAATATAGAAGGATGGCTTTACTTTCTTAGACTACCTTTGAGAGGGAACTTTCTGGCTCTTATAAGGCCTTTATCTTTTGCACCTTCCTCTGAGACACTCTTGTGTCTGTGGTTAAGCTGTAAAAAGCTTATTAGACTGAGTTGCTGTTGAGATTAATACGTTACTTATCAATGGCCAGATGATGTATCCTTTGAATTGGCTATATTTAAAAGAAAAAGAAAGTAGTCTCATCCTAAATAATTGTCCTATTATCTAAAATCTATAAGGAACTCACCAAACTCCACACCAAAAAACAAATAATCCAGTGAAGAAATGGGCAGAAGACATGAACAGATACTTCTCCAAAGAAGACATCTAGGTGGCCAACAGACACATGAAATGATGCTCAACATCACTCACGATCAGGGAAATACAAATCAAAACCACACTGAGATACCACCTCATGCCGATCAGAGTGACTAAAATAAACAAATCAGGAGACTATAGACGCTGGTGAGGATGTGGAGAAACGGGCACCCTAGTACACTGTTGGTGGGAATGTAAGCTGGTGCAGCCCCTCTGCAAAACAGTGCGGAGGCTCCTCAAAAAATTAACAATAGAACTCCCCTATGACCCAGCAATAGCACTGCTAGGAATTTATCCAAGGGATACAGGAGTGCTGATGCATAGGGGCACAGGTACCCCAATATTCATAGCAGCACTCTCAATAATAGCCAAATCATGGAAAGAACCTAAGTGTCCATCAACGGGTGAATGAATCAAGAAGATGTGGTTTATCTATACAAAGGAATACTACATGGCAATGAGAAAGAATGAAATCTGGCCATGTGTAGCAACATGGATGGAACTCGAGGGTATTATGCTAAGTGAAATAAGTCAGTCATAGAAAGACAGATACCATATGTTTTCACTCATATGTGGAACTTGAGAAACTTCACAGAGGACCATAGGGGAGGGGAACGGGAAAAAGACAGTTAAGGAGAGGGAGGGAGGCAAACCATAAGACACTCTTAAATATTGAGAACAAACTGAGGGCTGATGGGGGTGGGAGAGAGGGGAAGATGGGTGGTGGGCATGGAGGAGGGCACTTGTTGGGATGAGCACAGGTGTTACATGGAAACCAACTTGACAATAAACTATAATTTTTTAAAAGAACAAAAACAACCTGTCCTATCTATGGAAACACCAAGTTAAAAAGTGGACACAAAGAAATATAATGGCCAGGCTTAGGGATTCCCTTAACAAATGGAAGGATGGAAATGAGACTTATCACAAAAAATTAAAATCCAGTATCAACTCCTCTTTCTCAAAACCTGGCCCCATCTGCCTGTTTTAACTTCCCTTTCCCTATGAGATTTACACAGAACACTGCAGCCTAATCTCTAGTGGCATAGTATTCAGTGTACTTATGTAAAAGTTGAAAGTTGGGAAGTGAATTTAGCAGAAACACCCGAAACAGAGGCTAGGGCTTGTTTTGCTATTCCTTATAACTCTTCCGACTTTCCAGGGCTCAGCCAGCCTCAGGCCTTCTTATACCATGACCTTGGCAGATGTATCTTAGATACCCACTGGAAAGAACTCAGGCCTCCCGGCCAGCAGCACATCTTGTAAATTATAAAGTCTTTCTACTTCCACTTTCACAAGATCCTACCGAAATCAGAGAGAAGTTAAAAAGATTAGTGGCCATTCACAACCCCACTCAGAGGGACCTAGATTGGCTGTTAAGGGGTATTCTTCCTAACCATGAATATACGGTAGTTAATCATATACGGTAGTTAATCAGGTAAGCCAGCTGGCCCCCTTGAAAAAACCCACCTCACAGAGAAAACAGATGGTCGTAACCTCTCCCTGGCCCTCATACAAATGACCAGGAAATAGCTCAGCCGGAGGCTCATGTTCACGGGCAAACTGAAGCAAGGGCAGAGGTTTCCCTGCTAAGCTGAATTGGTTCAAGGTTGGAATGTACATTCAAAGAGAAGACTTTTGTTAAACATTTTATATGTACTTTAAAACCATAATGCATTAAATCCTACGGTTTCAGAACATTACAATAAAAATCTTTTAATTTCCATCCTTGTTGGAAATCTTCCTGGGATACCGAAGCAAATTAAAGAAAATGTAGCTGGATGGGCCAGTCAGCCTTTTGGTATCATTCTGGCTACAACTCAGTTTTGGGGGGGACTGGAAATAACCAGTTTCTACGAAACCAGAAGTGTGACTCAAGAGGTAATTTGAACTTCATCCATCCTCTCCAGTCCCCTTAAATGCACCTATGCATCTGAAAATGCTTGTTGAGACTGGGATATTAAAAACAGAATCATCCCAAACTTAAGAAAAAAGGAAACATTTAAATTACTCTGGACCTCTGATAATAGGAAGATATTCCCCCAAAACTTCATGTTGGAGAAAACGTGGACACTTTCTGTGTGCCTTTTTAATGTTGATTTTCAAACTCCCCTTCTCTAGGACCAAGGAGCCATTTTTTGAAATACAACCTTTGGAGGGGTGCCGGGGTAACATCAGACTTTGGCCCAGATCATGATCTCGAGGTTCATGAGTTTGAGCCCCATGTCGGGCTCTGTGCTGACAGCTCAGAGCCTGGAGCCTGCCTCAGATTCAGAGAAGGAGACCCTTCTCTCTGCTCCTCCCCCACTCATGTGCGCACTCTCTCTCTCTCGCTCTCTTTCTCTCTCTCTCAAGTAAGTAAAACATTAAAAAAAATTGAAATACAAAGTTTGGAGAAATTATTTCCTTCAGGAGGAAAAGTAATGAGGGAGGGTAGTATTTGGAAATGGGGATCTGGCCATCTGAACAGGTAAACTTATTCCGACTGCCAAGGTCAAATTTGAATCCAACTAATCTCTTGTAACCTGGTGAGTTTTGTGTTTTTGTGTCTGACTCGTGGCTAAAATTTTATGTTAGTGGCTATGGGGATCTCTGTTTGCCTGTGTCTACTTGTATACATGTGTTTATACATGTATGTTGTATATGTGTGATATTTTTCTGCTCCCAGATGGTACTGCCAAAATTAATTTGTAGAAGAGCTCTATTTAATTGGCTTGAAAACAAGTAAGTACTTATATAAGAATTGGATATTCCAAAATTTCCTGAAATGTAAAAACTAACCCAAATGTTTTTCTAACCCACATGATCTGGGATCATCTTTGGTAAATAAAAGCCAATGGAAGTTTGTTAGTTTATTAAAATAGGTGTGTCTTCAGCGTTATCAACACTGATTATAATTCAGATATGAACCACCTGGGTTTGCTAATCAACTTCATGTTCTCTCTCTTATGTATCCGTCAGCAAGAAAAATAGCATGAGATGATGACTGACTTTGTCTAATGTCTCATAAAGTTTCATGGGTAATCGAAACTTAACTGTTCCAAGCACATGATTTAGATGTAAGTGGGACAAGAATTTTTAGGTAAACTTTTTTAGCAAATTATGTTTTTATGAAATGTGTACTTAAAATAGTTTCTCACATCTTTTTGGTAACTTGAAACCTTAAAGTTTTGCTAAGTTAAATAAAGTGATAGAAAATCTGATGATGGAGTGTAGGGCAAGCTGAGGGGAAACCACAGGCTAACAGCACCCCCTACCCCAGGGGGACGTGTGTGATATTCCTTGGACACTCCCGGCTACCCCAGAACAAAGGAAGGGGTTTAAGCTCTTGCCATGGTGATGTAGCCCATTGACAAGTCCTTGTGACTGGCAGAGTGACCTCCCTTTAGGATCTCAGCTGCCTCGATGATGAAGACGACACTTTGTTGAGAGCAAAAGGGAATCTTGGCTTAACATTACCCTGACCTCCCAGGATTCTGTAAGTCAACTTCCTTTATCTCAATTCCCCCAAGATACATGCTGGCAATCATACCCCAAGTTCATGGCCCCCTGATATACTTCTGAAGTGTCTCGTGACTGAGGTTTCACTAAATGCTAATAAATGGTATTTTCCTAACAGCAGCCAGCCCCTCAAGGTCCTAGAAACCTTGCTTCCAAAATTCCTTAGAGACTTACTCCATCCCTGACCCCCTCCCCACCTGAAGGTATATAATCAGTTACCCATCATGACCCCAGTGCAGCTCTTTCTGCCCACGGGTCCTGTCCCCTTGCTTTAATAAAATCACCTTTTGACACCAAAGACATCTTCAAGAATTCTTTCTTGGCTGTCAGCTCTGAGCCCTCCCACCACCACCCCAAAACCCCATCAAAATTCACTGAATATCTAGATCATTTCCAAATAAGACACTGAAACATTAGTTACTGAATATCACCTTATGGATTCTGGGCTTCTTATTACAGAAAACTAAAGACAAATTTGGGTCTATTAGTAAGCATGTCTTATGTCACATTAAAAGACTGAGCTATGAAGAAACATGTGCTTCTAGAAATTATGAGATATATTCATAAGCTTTCCAATCTATAGAATGCTGGTGTAACACTTCTAAGCTTTAAGTATTCCAATTAACATATATGATTAAAGCTATTAAAAATAGCAAGGGAGAGAATTGTATATGTAAAGAAAGTAGAAGTGTGTTTCTGGACAAAGTAAAGGTATGAAACAAGGATATGTGTTTTTGTTAAGGGAAAAGGAAATACATTTGTTCTAAAGTAAAATTTGTTATTCCAAAATGGGTAAGGGGAAAATAAAGGACAAAATCAAGTAAGTAGGGAATAGAGACCATCTTACCATGAGTGGTCAAGTTGGCTAAAATTGAGAGTATTACAAGGATTATAATTCAGCTTTAAAATCAGTAGTGTACGTATGTAAAACTGTAACAATTTTCTTTCATCTGCAAAAAGAATAAAGTTTCCTTGTACCACTGGTCTGCCCTTGATAATAAAAGATTCTTCTTTACTTTTTAAGTAATCTGTCTAGAAAACAAAACTTTTGTGTTTTACTAAAATAATTTCCTATGCTTTATGTTGACATAATCTGATCTTTGATTATTTAAAAGAACTGAGTCTTCTCAATATTTAAAGGGCTAGATTTTACTTTTAACTATGTAACCTTTTGTATTTGCCTTTGAAATATTTTATTGCCACTTTGGTTAAACAGATAACTGAGGATTATCTCATAATGATCTGTGATCCTTATTTAGTCAAGTATCCAAGCCTCTTGACATTTTTGATAAACTTCCCCAAATAGAATCCTAAATGAAGTCTGTTTGACTTTGAACTAACTTTGAAAATTTGCCAGATGGGTCCTTAGAACACCAAGAAAGACTTGTTCTTTCTCCTTAAAACAATACAATGTTGGGGGCGCCTGGGTGGCTTAGTCGGTTAAGCATCTGACTTTCGCTTAGGTCATGATCTCGCGGTTCGTCGGTTTGAGCCCCGCGTCGGGCTCTGTGCTGACTGCCAGCTCAGAGCCTGGAGCCTGTTTCAGAGTCTGTGACTCCCTCTCTCTCTGACCTTCCCCTGCTCACGCTGTCTCTCTCTCCTAGAAATAAATAAAACGTTAAAAAACCAATACAATGTTACAATAATTAGACTTATTTGGTAAGTCTAAATTATATAGCAAGTAATGTCAAATAAATGATGATAAACATTCTTAGGATATATTGTATGGGTAAGTATTATTAATAAAAGTGCTCCAGAAATTATATACAGTTCCTAGAAATCTGATATGTCCTGGAACATTAACCCTTGTAATTCTAGTTATTATCTTGAAATGTTGTACATTACAGAAATAACCAAATTTCCTTGTCAGCCATATTATAATGGATCCTCATCAGATCTTTAACCAGGGCCATTTTTAAGCCTTTTAGCATTTAGTTATTGCTTTTTGCTGATGCATCTGCAAAAGTGTTTCACCTTCAGTAAGACTCAGAGAAAGAACTTCAAGTACAGGTTTCTGATCACTTGAAGATCATACCATTGAACTCTGTAAAAACTTATGAAGCTCCAGTTTAAAAAACTGGATTCATAAAGCTCTTAACAAAAGATCAAGATCAACAAGGATTTAATTAAATGGAACGAAATGAACTAGGATGATTATAATCTTTATGAATTTTTGTTTAAGATACTGCTGGTTCTTTTGATGTTGTTTTTTTCCCCCCAGATGTAAGGAACTTCTTCTCTTTTTTCTGAAGCTAATTATGACCTATTGCAATTGGGTAAAGTATACTTATATGAACAAAGATGAAACAATTTTTCTCTCTACCTGATCCCTACAGAATTTGCAAACTCTTAGGAGTGTGTATTCTTATTTCAGTATACTTATTTGTACAAGTTCAAGAAGAATCTGTTCTCCTTGGTACAAGACACAACTGGAAACATTGGTTAAATTGCCACTGTTATAATATGACTGGTATGTTATATTTGACAATAATATACGTAAAATCAGATATGCCAGACAGCTTTAAGGAACTAAGATGGACTTTTTAGAGCCAATAAAGCCTCCTAGTAAAACAAAAACAAACAAAAAACCCTTAGGAAACAAAACCTGGTACTTGCTTATAAGATTCCTATCAGCCTAACCAGGCGAGAAATGTGAGTAAGAATGGTGAATTCCTGACGGGTGCAGGAACCTCAGGATACTGTGGGTCCTGAGGAAAAGAGGAATTCACCAAAATCTATAGGTATTGCAGGGAAAGTCTGCAACTTTCCCTGGCTTGGCTTCTTAGCCTCAAGAGACTTTTTTTTTTTAAGTTCATTTGTTAATTTTGATAGAGAGAGACAGAGAGGCAGAGAGAGAGGGAGAGAGGATCCCAAGCAGGCTCTATGCTATCAGCCCAGAGAGGGACTCAGTCTCACAAACTATGAGATCATGACCTGAGCAGAAATCAAGGGTCGGATGTTTAACTGACTGAGCCAACCAGGCGCCCCTCAAGAAACTTTTAAAAGTTCAATTTTTGATTCCTTATGAAAAGTTCCAGCAAAGTAGATTTAAAAGAGCCTATATGATCAATCACTGTTCTTGCTGCACTTCTAGAAATAATCTGCCCAAACTTACTGAAAGTAGGATTACTTTCACATACTAGTTTTAATTCTGCTATCTCTGGTAGGAATGAGGGTGATTATAGAGAGAAAAAAAAATTAGTTTTCAACAGCAACTACAATACCCACTTATGGATATTAGAGTCACATTCTTAATTGTCTTTGAAGTTTTGCTGTTTACCTATAGACTGGACTGGGTCCTAAATGCTTCAGGTTTCCTCACCTAGCTACAAATCTCCAAACTAACATTTCCAATTTGATTTGGAATCTTTTGATTTGGTATCACTGACAACTAAAACTACTTTTTTTCCTGAAGCCCTGTAAACTGAAATTAGATGACTTGATATAAGCCTCGAGGAAATCTGAAGCCACAATTGCTCACCTGAGCCAATCTTCTGCACACCTGCTCCTGAACAGCCACTCATAAACTTTACTGGTGTGCCCCAAAATATCACCAGAGACGTTCCAACTGCAAACCATGAAAATCTGTCAGCTTGCCACTGCCTGGAGTGTCCATCTAAAGATGCTTCGAGCCTGACATAGAAACTTCAACCAGCAGCTCCTGGGACTCAAGACTTTGTTTTTCTTATGTTGCTATAGAAATGTCTCTTATTAATTACCTAATCGCTTCCACAATATAGACCTAACTTTGCGAGCCCTCCTGCATCGCTGCTTCCTGAAATGAGACGTAACTGTTTCAATGACCTGAAGAATTGTCAAGACTGAGACTAATAAGATCGGGAACAATATATCAACTTAAAATGCTGGACTGTGACATTTCTTATTTGAAGTTTCAAAGGTGGGACTGAAGGGGAGAATTTGTGACCCTAGAAATGTGCCTCTTTGGCATGAGGATTATTTTGAACAGAAGGCAATCAAACCCCAGCAGATTCAGGAACGGCTCTTTCCCTACCCCTCACTTGTCTAAATTTACATTAGAAAGGTGGCCTGTGCCTGAAAGAGAGTTATGATCAAAGATACCTTTACCTAACAACCTTATCTGCATAACAGGGCATCCTTTCTTTTCCAAACATAGCCTCTGGCTTCCTGTGAATGGCCTTCTTCTTCTTTGTATCCCCAGCCCCCTAACTGTCTCCTAGGCTTCAGTGCTATACAAGCCTCAATCCCCTAGCTGCCCTTTGGCTCTCATATTTTTATTGGGCTCCAATAGATATAAAGCTTATTTTTCTGCTGTTAATCTGTCTTACATTAATTTGATTATTAGACTAACCAAAGACCTAGAATGGAGGAAGGAAAAAAATTTCCTTCCCTACAAGATGGATGGTGCGGATGGTTGCACAACAGTGTGAATGCAATTAACAATACTGAACTAATCACTTAAAAATGGTTATGATGGTAAATTTCATGTTATGAGCATTTTACCAGGTTTTTTTTTTTTAAATGGGGGAAAGGGAAAAGTTGGTACTGAGACTGTGATCTAAGTATAATCAGGTCAGTGACAAAAAGTAGTGTCAAATATCAATCTAGAAATGTCAAATAAACATGACCATCTCTGAACTTCACCCCCATTCCTGGGACACACAAACGCTGACAAAAATCCACACATGCATTAAAGTCTTATTTTCTACATATGGTCAAAGTGCCTTCTTTTTATAGATGCATCTACACAGCTCCATCCTGACAGCCCAGAGAATAATAATTAACTTCGGGATATTCATAAATAATTTCCCCCACATGTGAGGGGGCAAGAGGTCATGAGGCTAAATAAGTTCATACATTTAATTAGGATTAATTAAGTCTTGCTTGAAAGAGAGGAAATGGGACCAAATACAATCACTTTCAGAAAAGGCAGAACAGGTCATAAGAATGTTGGTACCATTTACTGAGCACCTACTCTAAGCTAATGAAATGTCATTACTGCTTTCATCAGCTATACCTGACTTCTACCATGCAGGTACATCATGGCCCCCTCCTGGGGAGATGAGTTATGCCACTAGGTCAAGCTCACAAGCTATAAGCAGAAGGGATGTGTGTCACTTCTAAAACGAAGCATTTAATTGCTGGCGCAAGAGTTTCCAGAGGTCTGTGGTGGTCAGCAAAGCTTGTGATGGTGGCTCTCCTATCAGAGTGCGAAGTGTGGGTAGACATATTATATGAGCTGTAAATATTTGCAGTTTTAAACCGTTAAAAGGGGGAGTCAATGGTTACTGCAGTTTATTTAGCCTAGCCTATTTTTCCTACAAAACAAATAAACAACCTGGCACTGAACCGAGCACCTTACATATATAATCTCCAATCCTACAATGACCGTGCAAGGAGATATTATACCCCCATTTTTCAGGCGAAGCAATTAAGGCTAAAACATCACACGTAGTAAGGCAGACTTATGATTCTCTTTCACTATAATATAATGTTCCCTTAACAGTCATGTCTCATTTGACCAACAAGAACCATTATGAGTCATTTTCTGTCATCTCTAAGTGACTCTAATGTTCTTTCTCCTCAATATTAAAGAAAGGATTTACCTGTCTCACTTTATTAAATTTGAAATTAGTACCATCTTTCCAGAAGAACAGTCTTTGGTAGGCAGAGACCTTCTGCGCTCTTATATCCTTTTACAGAATCTTGCATAAAAGGCTCAACATCCTAGTACCCAAGGTGTAACATGAGGGCAATGGTAATCCCGTGCTCCTTCTCATGACAAGTTTGTCAAAAACCATGCACAACCAGAGTCTAGCTTGTGTCCTGAGGAGGAAGTTATGTCATGAGCATTTCTTAGGCTCATGGGGTCAGGAGTAGTGGTGCTGGAAGAGGGTGGGGGGCTGAGGTACAGACGCTGATCAGCCCAGGGACAAGAGCATGGGCACTGGGGTCAGGCCTGTGGTTCATGAACCAAATACCAGCTCTGAGGCTGGGTTGTATTTCTTCTCTCGTTTCATCACGTGTAAACAGGGACAAAAAAATACCCACCTCACGGGATTGATGTGTGGAGAACATCAGTTCCTGCATGTGGAACAGCCAAGGAGAAAGGTGGAGAAGAATATCTAAGTCAGTACTTCTGGCATTAGAAGAGAGGTAAGGGCTTTCCAGAAGCTTCTTGAACTCTGCTAATGGCTGCATTGTATCTACCTCCCTAAATGACATACTGTAGATATTGTAGTCCAAACACCCCCTCAGAATGCGACGCTATTTGGAGGCAGGGTCTTTACAGAAGTAATTAAGATAAATGAGGTCATTAGGGCAGGCCACAATCCACTATGACTGGTGTCTTTATAAAAAGAGAAGATTAGGTACAACGCCTGGGTGGCTCAACTATTTACGTATCTGACTCCGGGTTGCTTGGCTCAGGTCATAATCTCATAGTTTGTGAGTTCGAGCCCCATGTCCGGCTCTGTGCTGACAGCTCAGAGCCTGGAGCATGCTTCAGATTCTGTGTCTCCCTCTCTCTCTGTCCCTCCCTAACTCACGTTGTCTTTCTCTATCTCAGATATAAATAAACATTAAAAAGAAGAGAGAGAGAAGATTAGGACACAGACGATGTGAAGAAGATGTCATCTATAAGCCAAGGAGAGACAATTTAGAAGAGGCCAACCTTGTGATCTTGGACTTGTGAAAAAATAAATATCTGTTGTTTAAGGCCCACCCCACCCCCCAGTCTGTGGTTCTCTCTTATGGCAATCCTAGCAAACTATACAAGCCCCTGCTGGTGGTTATGGTCACAGCAACTCTGAAACCCTCATCAGATACAAAGCTGGCTTTGCCCCGAGGCCTAAAGAGGACTCAGCAGTACATCAGCCTCAGAGAAACCCTCTCTCTCATCCACCTCTGCTGTAATCATCCTGTGAATTGAGGTGAAGGCCCCCCTCCTCAAATCAGGTCCCCAATTCCCAAGGTAGACCCAGTTTCAGGAGAACCTTCTGGAGAAACTGCTGACCAATGCTTGGTTTCTTTTTGAATCACCAAAATGTTCTCAGGTCAAATCAAACACATAGGTCTTCCATTTAGGAGTGTTACAGAGAAGTGGGGGCAAAGTCATCTTTTCAAGAAGAAACTTTATATCGCAGCATAACACAACCCTAACATTAGCAGTATTGAGAAAGTACTGTTCAAGCACCCACATGGGCATAAGAAGTGCTGGGTGCTGGTTCAGAAACAACACACATACACACAGTCTTTATCCCACTGAGCCATAAGTTATGAAATTACTTTGACAAAACACCGAGTCCACTAGACAAAAAGTCCATTCCCAAAAAACAGTATGGTGCCAAAAGTCAAGAATGGGAGGCAAAGACCCTCTTTGAGGGCAATAGAGAAGAGAGAAAATGTGGAGACAAGGAGGGACTAAAAACTTCTAGAAGTAGCAAGAAGGGAGGAGGTTGTCCATGGAAAGAAGACAGCAGCAGTCAGTCAGCCATGCACACCTGGAAGGACTAGGTAGCCTTTAGAAGCATGTGCAGCCCTAGAAACTTCCAAGGAGGCTCCTCCCAGTGATCCGAAGCGATAGCACTTCTCCACATCACGTGGCACACAGCTCGATCAGTGTGTGCAGCACATGAGCCGCCGTGTGAGATCAATAGCCCACCGCCCCTGGCATCCACGTATAGAAATTGCTACTAGCTACAGAGGGGTTCTCACCACCCAGAGACCAGAGAGAGACCGGATGACCACTCTCTGGTGGAAACCAGTTTGCTACCCACATAGGAAGAGAGAGCTTCAGAACATCGATGTTTGGTCATCTTCCTGATGGTTCCCCCCCTAAGCACTTGCTCCTGAAGAACTGGATTCAGGTCTCAGGCCCCTTGGATAGAGACATTAACACAATGCCCAAAACAATAGCAAACTGAAAATTCAACTCATAGCGCCTGTCAAGAGAAATCAGATCACATTAAAATTCTTGCCATTTCCTTTTTCTGCTAAACTAGCTAGCTTAATAAGCAGATAGCCTTCTCCTACCTTCCTCCATCTCTCCTCCCTTCTCTCCCCTTCTCCCTCCCTCCTTCTGTCTTCTCTTCTCTCTCTCTCTCTCTCTGTGGTACGAAAGATACATTTATTCTCCTCCTTTCAGAGTGCCTTGTGAACTTGGCCCCATTTAGAGAGAGTCAAATAAAGACAAGGAGAGGGAACAGCAGAAGGCCTCACAGAGTCCAGGACCCACTCAGAATGATGGCGTCTCACGCCTGCACTGAAGCCCAGCACCCACTCCATACTTGTATTTGTTGTGAGAGAATAGACGAGCCTGGCTGTAATTTTTAAAAAGTTTCCAAGCATTGTGCAAGAGTCAGAAAGCTCTCCTGAGCCCCCACACGAAACATCATTTTCATGAGTTTTAACAAAAATTACTTTTGGAAACAGGCAACAATACAGGGGAAAACCCTCTCCTAAGCCAAGCGGTGAAGTTTGCCTTCTGCTCTCCCCACCCCCACCCCCACCACAGGTGCCCATCTGACCCCCCACATAACGTAAGCCAGTGTTAAGTGAGCATGCGCTATGTGCCAGGCAGAGGGCCGAGCACCTCATCAAGGTCACGTTTGTGTTCTCACGCAACATTATGAGTTAGATAAGCAATAAAACTGCCCAGATATAAGGAAACCCGTCTTACCCAATGAAAAGGCCCTCCAATTACCACTTTTTATCCAGTTAACTACATAAACTCTTAGGACAGTAGCTAAAATAAATATGACTTATAAAATTTAATTTATTAATTCAGTTGCACATACATATTTAAAATCACATCACATTTAAATTATACATTAATGTAGAAATATTGCTTTTTTTCTGGCCTTACATATCATTACATAATTTTATTCACCGATGTGTTCTTTTTCTCTAGAGCCACATTTGGAGTCATTCAATTCATCTTTCTCATGACAAGGCATCTTCATTTCCATCTCAATTGTTTGAGATGTAGCACGCTGTCAGTGGAAATTTTATCCCAAGCCACGAATACCCATTAATATAACATTAGGACAGTTGTTCCATTTACTCAAACCATAGGTGTATATTCATGAGCTCCGCAATGTAGCCATTTACCTCCCTCCCCTTTAAAGGAATCCTCAGAAGGTTTGCTTAAAATGGATCCAATATTTGCATTCAGGGGGTCATATTCCCCAAAACAATTGCTCAATCTGCATTCGATTCACTTGCCTCCTTTCTGTTTACTGATTCTGTCATGAAGCTTCTGTAAGCATCCTAAACAAGCACTGATTGAACTCATTTCAGGCCAATGTATTTTCTTTAAACAACACCATGCTTTTTTCAGTTAAAGTAAACAAGACACCATCCCAAAATTTGAGGTGCTTTGTAAGGATTACAATATGTGGTTATGCTTTCTTTTCTAAGGAATGATTTTGGTAAAAGCCCTTGTACCTATGGTCCAAATTACATAACCTCATTAACCCCATTTTATAGATCATGAAACTGAGGTTCAGAAGTTAAAGTAACTTTGCTAAGATCAAAGACTTGAGGTCTGAATAACATGTAGCTGGGACTACAGAGCCACCAACTGCAGTGCCCATGGTCTCCCCAGTACAGTCCCTGACCTCATGTCCACTTTCTACAGCTAATTCCCTTTCCAGAAATTCCCTGCGGCTCTTAGAATCCATACCAATTCTCACTTCTTCCTCTGACCCCATCATTTCACTCACAGGAAATTATCTGAAGGAAATAATCAGAAAGATGCACAATGATTTTGCCTAAGGAAATTCTGATAGCATCATTTTTAAGATACTAAACATTGGAAACACACTAAACATCCACAATGAGTGATATCTCTAACTATATGCTCACAGTGGAACACTAAGCAGCAGTATTTAATGTTCATGAAATTGTAAGTGGAAAAAGTAAGAAGTTGTAGAATAGGATTCTAGTTTCATTTTTAAATGAATATATTAATTCGTCTTTAATATATAAAACATATATACATCAAAGAGGACTGGAAGGAAGAAAAACATATTAACTTGGTTAATTAGTGGGTGATGGAATTAAAATGAGATGGCTATTTTATTTTATATTTTCCTGTTTTCTACACCCCCCTCCAAAACATTGTGCCTCTTCCAAATGGATAAGTCCAACAGTGAGAATTAGGCAGCAAAGAAAGAGGAAATGTGCCCACATGGAATGACAGGAGAAATACCTGGGTGTAAATGGTGTCTTAGTTCATAAACCATTGCTTACACTACTTTTACAAAGGTGCTGCCCTACAAAAGGATTTTCCAATTAAAGGAAAAAGATTAAGGTTGTAATCCTAGGAAGTTATCAAGTCCAAAATCTGTTTGGTCTATTACAACTGCACAGGTACAAAAGCCTGTCTTAGAGAATCAGCTAAGTGTACAAACAACCCAGCCATATGTCAAACCCTTTGCTATGGCCAAAAACCAAGCGAGCTCTCCTAGAGAATTAGCCAGTGCTCTTTTAACTCAGCCCTTGGCTCAGGGATGTACTAGGTGGGAGGTGACAGATTTAGCAAAAATGGCACATTCCCTAGCCTTGGGAAGTCCACTAATCCAGCAAAAGACATGCTGATGAAGACATGGACACAGTGAGCAGAACAGGAATGAGCACTCTTTGGGGGAGGCCCAAAAGTCACAGCTGGCGACTTGCTGGTGTCTGGGAGTAATGTCCAGTACCTGGAGAGCTAACGGAGTAATGACTGAGAAAAGTAATAGGGGTCCAATTTGTATTCATTGCCAGGTAGAAACAAGGCTGTCTCCTAGAAAGTTAGCATTCCACACCTCTGCCACATGATTTCCGGCTATGTTCAAAAACTGGTCTCTTTCAAGAGATCATAATGCCCAATGAGAACAAACAACAACAACAAAACCAACATGTACACAAGTAATATGTAAACTCTGCAGTAGGCAGCATCTAAGACAATCTGGAGTGATTCTTAGCTCTTGGTATTTACTCCCTAGCATAATGCCTTCTTTTTAAGAGTGGGGTGGACTTGTCGATTTGTTCCTCATGAAAAGGATACAGGGGAAGTGATGGCACATCACTCCTGAGATTCAATTATAAGATGACTGTGGCTTCTATCTTAAGCATCCTCTCTCTCTCTCTCTCTCTCTCTCTCTGTCCCTTTCCTTACTCTAGGGAAATGCAGCTGTCATGTCACAAGAAAATTTTGTTGACACCATGTGGTGAGGGATCCAGGCCGGCCAAAAACCAAATGAGTTTGAAAGCAAATATCCCCCCAATCGAGCTTTCAGATGAGAGCACAGCTGCAGTCAACAGCTACAGTCTCTTGAAAGATACTAAACCAGAGGCATCCAGGTGAGCTTCCCCAGGCCTTCTAACCAAAAGAAACTGTGAGATATTAAATGTCTGGTATTTTAAGCCACTCAATTTTGGGGTAATGTGTTACATGGATTAGTTATCTACATAACTAATACAGACTCCGAATAGGAACTTCCAAAAAGAGGTTCCAGGTGGTACTAATGAGCTTTGAAATAGGAAAACTATCTCATTCACTGAGTTCTAATTTTTTGTAACATTTTTTTTTTTGAGAGAGAGAGAGAGACAGAGCATGAGCAGGAGAGGAGGAGAGAAAGAGGGAGACTCAGAATCTGAAGCAGTCTCCAGGCTCTGAGCTGTTGGTTAGCACAGAGCCCAACATAGGGCTCGAACTCATAAGACTACAAGACCATGACCTGAGCTGAAGTCAGATTCTCAACCAACTGAGTCACCCAGGTGCCCCTGACTCACTAAGTTCTTATGAGGACTCTGGATCCATATTCCTGGGAGTTCATACCCCATGGAGTTCATACACCATACTAGCATGTAACTATAGGCAGATTATTTAACCTCACTGTCCCTCAGTTTCCTGATAAAATGGGAATAATAATACCACCTAGCTCATAGGATAAAGATCAAATTACTGTGCAGGGGGGGGGGAGGGGGGCGCTTACAACAGTGCCTGGCAAAGAGGAAGTGCTATATACATGCTTATAATTATGACTATTAAAACATGATGATAAAAAAATGAGACATCAGTATCATACCCTGTAATTTTTAATTTTTAAAATTTATTTATATTTTATTTTGACAATACTTCAGATTTACACAAAAGCTTCAAGAATAGGAAAAAATAATGATCAGAAACTCTTCCAGATTCCTCAGATGTTACCATTTTGTTCTATTTGCTTCAGCCTTCTCTCTCTTCCATATTTTTTTCAGACTGACTTAAAAAAAATGCATCCCTAAATACTCCAGTGTGTCTTAAAGAAACAAGAAATTGTCTTATATCACCACGGAAGTCATCAAAATGGAGCAACAAACATTGAAGCAACATTATCATCTATTCCACAGATCTTGAGATTTTTCTTTTGTCTACTGTCCCAATAATGTCCTTTATAGCAAAAGAAGATGCAAGATCATGTGCTGGATTTAGTTGTCATGTCTCCTTACTCTCTATAATCTACAACAGTTTCTGACTCTTGTACTGTACAACTCTTGTTTTATTTTATGATACTGATATTTTTGAAGAATAAAGGCATTGTTGTCAGGGCATGATATCAGGTGGACATGCTGTTGATCAATGTCATTTTTGGCCATGTTAGCTTTGATCATTGGTTAATATGATGTCTTAACTCTAACATTACTATTTTACTGTTTGTAACAAAAAGTACAATTTGAGACTACACAAGTATCCTTTCATTACTCCAACTTTGATCCACTATGCTAAAACCAATTACCACTTTTCTGGTTGACAGATGGTATTTTTCTAATTCCACAACTTATTTTACACTTATTAGTTAACATCATACTATAAGGAAAACCCTTTCCCTCCTTCCTTCCTTCCTTGTTTATTCATTTATTTATATCAATGTTGACTCATGGGTTCTTACCTTATTAATCTTTTACTATCCATAATTTTTATTAAAACTAAATATAAGCCTGAACAGCTCTAAGTCAAATAGATTCTTTTGACAACTTTTATGGGCCAGGAAAAAATATACTCATTTCTAAGAGACGCAGGTATATTTTCTTTTATTAGAGCAGAGGTTTTTCTCATGTTAAAAATTTCTCATTGCCTTTGTCTATGCTCTGGTCAAGGTTATTACCACTGAAGACTGAAAAACTGAGTTGACATTATTATTAATCATTCCTGTGAAACATGACAGCAAGGAACATTCAAGATAAATAGTGGGCATCTCTCCTAAGGACTTTAGAAACCTGGTTTGACCCCAATATTTCTTCAGCAATTGGGCAAAGAATTCCAACATGACTTTACCTTTTCACATAGATTTTTATACAACTATAATCAACACTAAGAATGGACTGAATTCATAGGGTACAAAATGGGAAAATAATTTTTTAAAGCACCTCCTTTAAAAAATTCTAACTTCTCCTTCTTAAGATCCAAAGATCTGCAGCTTTGCCCATTCTTTCTGGTGTCAGAGAACCTCGTTAAGACACCCAAAAGTCAAGTTCCCAATGAAATAAGCACTTGAATCTCTCATTCAATTTAAGGCTTCTTTCATAGGGCGCCTGGGTGGCTCAGTCCGTTAAGCATCTGAATCTTGATTTTGGCTCAGGTCATGATCGGGGTGGGGTGGGGAACTGGAAAAGTGAGCCAAACCTTACTTGACTGGTGATATAATTTAGCTACGTGTCCTCAGTGGGGTAGCTCTTTCTCTTTTCCCCTCTCTCACCAGGTGCTTTTGTGGGAGCATTTGAGAACGCCCATTTCAGCCACCTCTAGCTTACAGTTTCCCTTCTCAGGTAATGCAGTTTCTCATTAACCTCTCATGACGAGGTTCCACTGTTGGCTTCTGGAACACAAAATGACTCAAAAGAAGACTTAGTGTCTCTGACCCTAAATGCTGGTGAAACCACTTTCCACCAATCAGCCCTTCATTGAACTTCAATCATAACTTCACCATTAGACCTTCTTCTAGGAAAATCCATCCAACGACATGGTACCTTTCTGCTACCTTGACTCTAGGGAACCAAAGTCAATTTCTTCCAGAAACTCATCATACACAACCTAGGGTACACCTACAGGTTTCTCCAGTTTGGAATGCATTCAATGAGGATGATATGTCAGTTTCTTCTCCCAGAAGATAACCTCACCCTCTACAAATGACTCTTCGGAAATGCCCTTCACCTGGTTTGGGATAGAAGAAGATATCCCCCTCAGGAGGGAAAACACTGGACAACGTGACAACTCTCTCCAAAGATATGCTGACTCCTTTACCATCTCAATCCTGCCTTCTCACATACAGGCTTGAAGTGGGATCTGGCTAGGGTAGAAGGACCAGTTTCAGGCCCTTGTTTTCCTGTAAATATCATCAAAGGGGCCAAAAGGAAAAACAAAAACAAAACAAACAAACAAACACTCCAGAGTTTAAATTCTAAATTAATACAAGTAGTTTTAGTAAGCACTTTTTTTTAGGATATGAGGGCTCTTGTCACCTTCTTTGTCTGATACTTGCTGTAAAATAAATGTTTTGTGAATTGCATTTTTGCACAGTGCTGAATACATTTTATAAGAATGGTAGAGCCTAAGTTTCAAGGGAGAAGGACAGGTGGGTAAGGAAGAGCTTGTGCAAATGTTTAAGAAACTCGCCTTTTCCTCTGAAGGCTTCTTGATTGAGAATACCAATTTATAGAACACTAGTTTCCAAAGACTCAACTTCATTTGCCTCCAAACCTCTTAACTTCTTATTAAGAATGGCATCCAGGGGTGCCTGGGTGGCATCAAACTTCGGCTCACGTCATGATCTCATGGTTTGTGGGTTCAAACCCCACATCATGCTCTATGCTGACAGCTTAGAGCCTGAAGCCTGCTTCACATTCTGTGTCGCCCTCTTTCTCTGCCCCTCTCCCACTCACACTCTGTCTCTCTCTCTCAAAAATAAATAACATTAAAACAAATTAAAAAAAAAAAAAAAGAATGGCATCTGGCTTGCAGCCCAAGAAGCAAGCTTCACTAGATTTCCACTGAAATACCTATTAGTAGGAAAAGAACGTAAGAGCTTTTCAAAATTAGAAATGGCCACCGATTTGTTGCTAAGATCTAGGAAAGATTTCCATTCTCTGCAGAAAATATGAAAATGTTAGCAAATGAACCAAGCTGTCCTCTTAAAATTGGGAGGACAATTCTTCCTGCTTCCATTGTCTGCTTCCTCTATTTATAAATCTGAAATAAGCTGAAAGCTAGCTGAGCAGTCTTCTCTATTGCCTAATTGCTACCTCCTAAAGCAGCCATAATTCTGCCGGTACCACATCCCTTCCACATGACTGGACAGAGCAATTCTCAGCAAAACAAATCAGTCACAGAAACTGATATTGAGACACTGTATCAAAGTAGGATGTCCAAGAGCCATGCAGATGGGAACACCAGAGACCTGGTAGTATTGCTTACAGGAAAGTGTACATTTTAACGCACCACAATTTGACAATTAAAGGGAGCAAAGCAGCAAAGGCCAGAGACAATCGAACCAGCAGAACAACACTCCCCAGACAATAGGAATCTAGTTACAAGCTGAAAGCCCAGACCTGTCTTCAAATTGTAGATCTAAAAAGGAGATCAATCCAGGCATCAGAGAACAATCATCAAAGGGGCCAAAAGGAACAAAACCCAAAAAAAACAGTTTCAATTCTGGATATCTAAAGGGGACAACAGTAATTTTTAAAATTAGAGAATCAATACAAGTAGTTTTCGTAAGTAACCATATTGAATATAAATTTACCAAAAACATTTATATACCTATATATCAACAGAAACTGGTTAGGAAAATAAAACAAGAAAAATAAAGACTTTACAAATAATAGAAAGCAATAAGTGCAAAATATCTAGGAACGATGCTTATAAGAAATGCATATGAGGGGCGCCCGGGTGGCTTAGTCGGTTGAGCGTCCGACTTTCGTTCAGGTCATGATCTCGCGGTTCGTGGGTTCGAGCCCCGCGTCAGGCTCTGTGCTGACTGCCAGCTCAGAGCCTGGAGCCTGTTTCAGTCTGTGACTCCCTCTCTCTCTGGCCCTCCCCTGCTCACGCTGTCTCTCTCTCTCCTAGAAATAAAACATTAAAAAAATAAAAATTAAAAAAAAAAAGAAAAAGAAATGTATATGAGAAACTCACATGAGGAACCATAAAGCTTTAATGAAAGATAGAAAAGACTCACATAAAAGAAGGCATATTTCTCCATGGCATGACTCAAATTGAAAAAATGACAGTTCTCCTCAAAGTGATGTTTTGGTATAATGCTAGTCCAGTAGAAACCGCAATGGACTTCAAACTTTTTGAACAAATTATTTTGAAGTTATCATGAAGAATAAGCAGGAAAAATGAAAGCGATGAGAGACCTTCCTTAATAATTAGTAAAGAAAATTATAATATTACGATTAGCACTAGCCTAAATCTCAAAAAAAAGTAATACAACAAAGTGGCCTCATATATATGTTTACAAAAACTTAGAGAAAGCAACAGAGAGGGTATGAGATAAATTATCCCACAAGTGGAAAATGGCTATTATTTTAAGTATATGTGATCACATATATGCATTTACATGACAATATGTATGTATCTTTAGAATTTAAAACACAAAATTAATGATGAGAGGGGAAGGAAGGAAATTGGTTATTGTGGGAGGAAAAAACTTACAGTGCAATCAATTACCATACTCAAAAATTTACTCCAGATTTTAAGGTTCAATGATTTAAGAAACTGTCATAAAACAGAGGTTAATGTTTAAACTGATCTCAAGATAAGCAGCGAGTATTAAAGTATAATACAATCACAAAAATGGTCAATGGATTTTCAACAAAAGTACCAAAGTATTTTGGTACTGAGTTAAAGTCAAGTCTACCAGAAACCTCAGAATGTAACCTTATTTGGAAACAGGGCCTTTGAAGACACAATTAGTTATGTTAAGATGAATTCATATGGAATAAGGTGGCTCCTCCAATATGACCAGTGTCCTTATAAGAAGAGAAAACACACACACACACGCACACACACACGAAAGATGGCCGTGTGAATATGGATAAAGAAATTGACCACCACAAGCCAAGGAACTCTAAGGCATAGTGCTGTCAACACCTTGATTTTGAACTTCTAGCTTCTAGAACTCTAAGAAAAAAAATTCTATTGTTTCAAGCCACCATTTTGTGGTCTAGGGCTCTAATACATTGGTGAAAAAGAAATCTTTTTCAGTGGGTAAAAGGAAACTATTTCAACAAATGGCACTAGAAATACTGGATATCCAAGTGGAAAAATAAATAAAACCTGACCCTTACTTTAAACTATATGCAAAAATTAACTCAAAATGGATCATGTTCTATAATCCACTTATGACAAAACATAGCTGAAAATAGTCACCTTGAGTTTATAAAAGATTGCTAAAGTAAGATACAAAATGCAGATTATTAAAAAAGAAGTCAATCAATTTGATTTCATCAAAATTTAAAAGTTATACTCTTCAAAAAACATGTTACAAAATAAAAGGTAAGCCACAGATTAGAGAGAAAATATTTTCAAAACATCTATGACAAAGGGATTTTATCTAAAATATATAAGGACTCTCAAAATTCAATTATAGAACAAACCAAAAAAATGAATAAATAATTTTAACCAACATTTCACCAAGGAAGATATAAGAATGGCAACAAACACATGAAAAGATGTTCAGTATTCTTATTAGGAAAAATCAAATTAAAATCACAGGGAGCTATCACCACACATCCGCTAGAATTGCTCAAATTTAAAAGGTTGGCTGTACCAAGTACTGCTGGTGACATGGAGCGACTGGAACTCTCCTACATTGCTGATAGGAATGTAAAATGTTGCCATCACATTGGAAAACGGTTTGGCAGTTTCTAAAAAAGTTACACCTACAGCCACCATGTGACGCAGTCATTCCGTACCAAGGAATGTACTTAAGAGAAATGAAGGAATACGTTCACACAAAGACTTGAACAGGTGTGTTCACAGCAGCAATCCACATGTCTGTCAATGGGTGAAAAAACAAGTAAACTGTGGTATAAACAACCACACAATGATATACTACTCAGCAATAAAAAGAAATGAAATACTGATACATGCAACAGCATGGATGAGTTTCAAATTATTATGTTGAGCCCAAGAAGCCGGATGAAAAAAGATATTGTAATGGTTAATGTGCCAAATGTATAAAGTGGCCTTACAAATAAATAAGAATAAATGAATTGAAAAGTCAAAAGAGGAAACAAACCATTCACAACTGAAAAATACAGTTTTTAATGACTATATTAATAACAAATAATATTTAAAACAATGATTTGCCTGCCAATTCTCATTTATAAAATGGCATTTTTTAATTTGAAGATTAATGCTTGTATTGATGAACTGAGATAAGCATTTATATTCCAGCAATCAATGTAAATATAATTGGAAAAACTTTTCAGAGAAGCCATTTGCCAATATCATTAAAATCTTCATATCTGTTGCAACCTGAAGTCATTTTAATTTTTCATTTATAATTTCCTCTGTTTACATTTTTAACAGAAACCATAAATTTTTTTCATCAGAGAAAATATTCATAAAATGGAAAATATTTGAATTAGCGTCATTGTGCAAATGTACATGCACAAAGGGTATATTGTACCTTCCATTTGCAGTGGTTAAGACCAGCTATTGACTCCCTATTGACTGCTTGTTTCCCAAGGTCATTGTCACCATGGGATCACTGTCACCACGGGATCCCTCTTCCATGTGGCTCATAAAATGGACACCATGATAACAACCACGGTACCCCAGCCACATGGTTTTCTGGCTTATTCCTTCCTATGTGCATCAACTTCTTTGCAGCCTTAAGTCTCTGAAGAAATTAATACTAGCTTCTCAAGAAAAAATTAATCTCTAAGGATCTTTATGTCCATGGATGGAAAAAAAATCCACGCTTTTTCCTCTTGGCAGCTAAGTCAGACTTAAAGGGCAGATTATCACTGACATCATGCAGAAAGAGAAACACGGTGGAAGACACGAAGGGGATGTGGGATGTAGCAGACCTCAGCAGGTCATGGAAGGCCTTAAACTCCAGACTGCCATGATCCAACTTCCAACTATTGCTCTCTCTCCCTTCTATACTATGCGGACTCTCATTTGCTTTCAGAGTAATCCAAGTTTTGAATGGAGATCTATTTATCTTTGAGTAAACTAATAGAGGAGTTTAACTCCCCACAAACCAGACCATCTAGCAGAAGGAGACTGTCCAGTCTGCAAATATTGACACCAAACAGTGACAGTGTCAGTGGGTCAAGCCACAGAACAGCTGCAACAACATAGAGAAGGCATGAAATGTATTCTTGAGCTCACAGTTCACACACTGATCCAATCAGAGGATTATCAGTTGTCCTAAATACTCATTAAATCACAAGTAAAGAGTGTTTTCTTTCATGGTCTGACATCTTAATGACCATGTTGAATCATTTTTTTAAAGATTAGGACACTGAAGCCAGAACGATTACCGTTCAAGGCACAGGCTGGTCTTAACTGCTTCAAAATGCCCGCCCCCCCCCACCCCACCCCGCCAGGCTACCTCCAATCAATTGGTGGAACATATGAAAACATTCATAGCCATGCTCACAATCTTCACCTTTGTTCTTGAGAGAAATACACAACAATAATGAAACGTGGATTTTGTCAAAGCAAACTCTTTTCTTGACCATAAAAATATAGTACAATTTGTTTTAAGGAGTATGGGTGAAAACCTAGACACTTCCCCAAGTAACAAAGAAAATCATTCAGAATGTTGGATTCCAAGTATGGCTGTAGGATAAAGTTTGGTTCTGCCAGTAAGTTTTGACGGTATCTTGTTCATTTCTCTATGCCTCAATTTTCTCACTGGTAAAAGAAGTGTGTTGAAGTAAGTGATCTCTAAAAGCATGATGCCTAACCACCTGCTGAGAATTCTAATACAGGATGACATCTGATCAATAGACACCTGGCATTGAAAGACTAGAGCTTGGTCTTGAACCTACAAGTGGTCCATGGTCTTTTTGTTCTAGAGAGTGTCTATAGTCTTTCCTTCCTTAGGGCAATATGCCTTATGACCCAGCCTTGGAAGCAGAAGCTACTTGGAATCATGATTTAAGAGGGCATCAAAACAATACTAGTTAAATACTAGGAAATATTATCCTCATTACATTTGCTCATAAGCTTGTTTATGGATTCCTTACACATGTCATGCTAAATACATATTTGGTGAGTGACTTAATGAGTGAACAAATGAAAGGAGAATTCTGTGGACCACATTTTAGTTAACTGTATTGCTCTCGCCTATGTGGGCATCAGCAAAAAACAATAAATGAAAGAACAGATATTAAAAAGTGAACAAGAAATCTTTAGTGAGCCTTACTAATAGATATGCAGTAATTACACAGTAAGCATTACCAGACCATTCTTTTTTTTTTTTTTTTTTATGTTTATTTATTTTTGAGAGACAGAGACAGAGCACAAGTAGGGGAGGGACAGAGAGAGTGAGAGACACAGAATCCAAACCAGGCTCCAGGCTCCAAGCTGTTAGCACAGAGCCCAACACAGGGCTTGAACCCACGGACTGTGAGATCATGACCTGAGACGAAGTTGGATGTTTACCAACTGAGCCACCCAGGCGCCCCACTAGACCATTCTTAAAAGAGCATAGTGAGACTTATGGAACAACTGACAAGAGACTTTAGGGGTAACATTGAAGAGGTAGGCACACAGTTCTGGATTCCGGGATTAAGACCCCTGCCATTTGAATCAACTAGTTATGTGCCAGGACACTCGCCCCTAACAGATAGTTTTGCTGGCTATGTGGGGCTCCCAATGTGTCACCAACTCCTCCAAGAGAACCCAACTCAGTAGATGTTTATGGCAATTTGAGATACAGGGAAAGATTCATTTTGGAACTAAAAGGTGTAAAAGGATTTTTGGTACCATTGGGCAGGGTAGGAAGGAAAGGAGAGCCAGGGTTTGATGAAGGTAGCACGACACCTGTTACCCATCGATGTGCAGAGCTGGGATCTGGAAGGAGATTGTGGATTTGAATTCTCGATGCATCATCTGTTAGCTGGGCCACCATGGGGAAGTGACGCTGTCTGGGCTTCAGCTTCATCATATGTAAAACGAGTGCTAATGATCCAATCTTAGAGGGTCACTGTGTGGATTAAATGATATCACTGTTGCCTGGCACTTAAAATTGCCTGGTGTAGGGGTGTCTGGGTGGCTTGGTCAGTTATGTGTCCGACTTCAGCTCAAGGCATGATCTAACAGTTCGTGAGTTCAAGCCCCACGTTGGGCTGTGGGCTGACAGCTCAGAGCCTGGAGCCTGCTTCTGATTCTCTGTCTCCCTCTTTCTCTCTCTCTCTCTGTGTCTCTCCTCTGCTTGTGCTCTCTTTTTCTCTCTCAAAAGTAAATGGATAAACATTAAAAAAAAAAATTCTTTTAAGTGCCTGGTGTAGAGTAAGAGCTCAGTAAATGGTGACTGTTATAATGGCCAGTCTCTTGGATGGAGTCTGAACCCTTACGGTCAGGAAAAGGAGTGCTAGAGAAGGTTTTCAGGAGAGACTTAATAAGAGTCTGAGGGAGGGGCTGGGCCAGAAACAGGCCCAAGAACTCAAGAAAAAAATTATCAAATAGTAGGCACAACACACCCAGAAGATGAAGGGTTTCTATGCAGGAGGCATCCACTCTCGCCAGCTCTGCAGAGAAACTGACCAGGCTACAGCACCATGAAAAGTGCAAGCTTGAGAGGCATCCAGAAATCATGGTCTTAGTATTAACAATAGCGTGCAGTTGTTGAGCACTTGTTGCCTGTCAGGGCTGGCTTGAGTTATGCAGACTGACTGACTTCAGCATGAAGATTCACCCTCCCCTGGAGGGCAGAGGCAGGGATGTGGCCGCTCTGAGCAGCTCTGAGGTCAGAAGCCTGGGGCATGTAGAAGCTGGGAGGGACTGAATGGTGTGTGTAACACCATGGGATGCACTTGACTGGAGAAACTCCCAGAACGGGGCATGATCAAGGGAAGCTAACTCTGGGTATGAAGCTGGTTAAAGCCCATGCTTTCGTACTGTGGGTATCAAAAAGGAGTGAGCAGGACTCACTAATCTGAGGCTGGTATGTGCCATGCTATCGGGATCCCTCACCCCAACTGACAAAAAGAAAGGATTTATCTTGATGGCTATGGCACCAATGCATGGGCCACACTCAATTTCTCAAAGGGAACCTGAGACCATGTCAGAACCACATGAAGTCCTCACCTACATTTGACTCCTGACACCACCTCTGCATTTCTTTTTTAATTTTTTAATGTTTATTTATTTTTGAGAGAGAGAGAGTGAGAGAGGGGCAGAGAGAGACAAAGACAGAGGATCCAAAGTGGGCTCCACACGACAACAGAGAGCCAGACGCAGGGCTCGAACCCACCAACTGTGAGATCATGACCTGAGCCATAGTCGGACACTTAACCAACTGAGCCACCCAGGCGCCCCTGCATTTCTGTTTGGTGCATAGTTCTTAATTATTTGTTTATTTAACAAATATGTGTACCTATCTAGTACTATGTGTCACGTAGATTGAAATGTTTTATAAATGCTAACTCATTTAATCTTTACAAACAATCATATGGGGTACAACTTTCCAATGCCCATTTTACAGACTGGAAAAGTGAGGGATAGAAGTAGATACAGGGTAAGAGACAGAGCAAGTGTTAAAACCCAGAGAGTCTCACTTCCAAGTCCCTGCCACCATCGACTCCCCCATCTCAGGTGATGATGAGGAGATATTTCTTTGTAAATATTATTCTCCATCTAGCAGCTCCACATTTGGAAGAAGGTGGAGGAGAATAAAAAGAAACAAAACAGGCTGGAAGCTCAAAGGGAACAGACATCCCCAAGGCGCCATGAAGTCCTGTGTCACATTCCAGTCACTTTAGAGCAAATCCTTTTCCGGTGATTACATATCTCCAGTCGCTGGCCCGGAAAGTGACTGGATAATGCTATGGTAGTAGGTGCCCAGAGTGGATTTTGCAGCAAAATTGCCTGTCACGCCGTGTCCCTCTTCTCTCCCCATCCAGGTCATCCTGAACTGAAAACTGACCTACTGGCCAATGGCTGTAGGGCTAACCTCTCCCCTTTCGAGGACTCAGATAGAAGCTGCCACTTCCATCACTGAACCAGCTGTCCAAGAAGCAGAATCCCGACAGCTGCCTTTTCTAGAAAGCTTCCCTTCCAAGGAGCAGGCCATCACCATGCCACCCTGTGCACTGAGGGGAGACCTGAGCTCCTGTCCCACCTCTGCTGACCATTAGTTGGGTGGCCTCGGGTCAGCCATTTAATGCCTCTGCACCTTAGTCCCTCCATCTCTAACCTGAGGGGAAGAGCCAGGAAGGAGCTTTTCCCCCCACATTCGTGTACTTAGTAAAGAACTTTAAAAACTCAGTGTGCTAGTTTCTTGTCGCCCACCTGTAACCAAAGCAAAGTAACCGAAAGGCCCCAGTCCAGCTGGGGAGAGGCAACCATTCACGCTCTAGCCCTCACTGCCTTCATTCCCCCTCAACCCACCGTTCCCACTCTCTACTTCTCTCTGTCTCTCAGGCCATCTCTTTTTATCATTCCCCAGCACACTTCCTCCACCTCCACATACTTCTAAAACTTAAAGAGTAGTCTTTGATTCCTAAGTGGAAAGACTTTGGGGGAAAATCTCCCTTAATGTGGCAGAGCTGCAAAACACGTGTTGTATTTCAGTCTGTGGCTTCCTCCAAACTTCACTAGGAAAACTGGGTTGGGCAATTGCTTTCTGCTCCCTTCCTCCTGTGATTCTCTCTTCTCTTGGCCCCCACCACTGAGTAACCCTGGGCAAATTATGCCATTCACTGAGTTCTGGTTCTATAAAATGGGGTTAAAATGTATTAAATTTAATATGTATTAAGTTGTTGTGTTAAAATTTCAGTGCCTGGCACAATGTACATTCTTGGTAATTATTATGTATAAATATTAGTAATGATATTTTGGCTAAAGAGGCTTATCCAGAAGGCTCTGGAAGGCCACTACATTTGGGGCTGTCAGCATGGCCAGACAGGCACAAAAGGGAGGAGCAGAGCGCTTTTCCTCAGAGAGTTCAACTGCCCTCACCTCATTCTTCTCAGACCCTTGCCAGGGCTCAGGATTTAAAAATACACAAAAGGCTCCTGGGTGGTGAGCAGCAGAAGGAATTTGGAATGAGCCCTTTCTCTTTCTTTGAGGGGCTGAGAGACAAATGATACTGCTCCGGGGACAGGGAAGAAAATTACAGACAGCACATCACAAACCCAAGAGTGGTTGTGTGGGGCCTCAGACCCCTGTGTTATTTAATAAGGATCTCAGGTGTGCTAATAAGCATTGTGGCGAGGAAGGCCCTATCCCAAAGAACGTTTTCTTTTACTAGTTAATTAAACAAGTCAGCATACTGAGTAGCTTTCTAATTCATCAGGAAAACCAGAGGGCAAGCCATAAAAGAAGCAAGCCGCAAATCCAGTCCACGCTGTTCCCATTCTGTCAGTCAGAGCTAGCGAGAGGGGTAAATAAACCAGCACAGTATTCCTCTGGCCTGGAGCCCTGTCTCATCCCTGCTCAGAAATTTCCTTGCAGGACAAATAGCCTGGAGGGGACTACATGCTCCTTTCTAATGGCAGTGTTAAAGGAGATAGAGCCATAAAGTTTCGGCCGACTTGATTTGAGAAAGCAGGACTCTTAGGAGTTGGCACGACAGCCCAATGGCCCAGCATGGTCCCCTCACCCCAACTCTGGCCCCTTCTGAGCAAAGCTGCTCCTTGGCAGATTTAAGGGCCCTGTACAGAAACAGAGCACATGGCCTTGACCTTAGCCAGTTCAGGAGGAGGCGAGGGCAGGCCACATAAATCACTCATGTAGCCACTGGACAGGCTTGCTAAGAATCACCCAACATTTCCAGCCTCTTCCTTTTTTCACAAACTAAAAACATTTTTAAATAAGTGGATCCATTCCACGTGCTTTGGAGCCTCAAAATATCTAAGTTTTTCACTGCAAATCCCCTTCCCCTTCCCCAGAATGTCATCCCTGCCTCCAGTGGTTCCTGAGTCTCCTGAATCCCTTCTTACATCACACACCCTCTGCCCCCTCCCCTGGGGGGCGCTGCTGGGTCTGACCTGAAACTGCCACTGTCAATGGTAGGATCTTTGGAAGCCAGAGCTGGCTGAGTTCCTATGTTCTGTGAAGGCAGCAAGGGGATAATTATCAGGGAGGCCGTAGAATCATAGCAGAGCTGTATGCCACTTAAGTTCCACTGTGACTCAGGCCTCCCCTTGAAAAGTGCTACAGACTGAATGTTTTGGTCCCCACAAAACTCACGGTTGAGACCTAATCCCCAAAGGGAAGCTATTAGGAGGAGTGGCCTTTGGGGAGCTGCTTAAGTAATGAAGGGGGGGCCTTCATGGATGGGACCAGCGCCTTATAAAAGAGACCCCAGAGAGCTTCCTCACCACTTCTGCATGTAAGGACACAGTGAGAAGATGCCATCCATGAATCTGGAAGCAGACCTTCCCCAGACAAACCTGCCAGTGTCTTAATGTTGGACTGCTTAGGCTCAAGAACTGTGAGAAATACATGTCTGTTGTTTATAACCCAACCAGTCTATGGTACTTTGTTATATAGCAGCCTGTACGAACTAAGACAGTAAGCAAATCTCAAATCTAATTAAGACACTCCAGCAGCAAGGGCGGCTGTCAAGAAGGACAACCCGGAGAAGGTACATGGATGGAGGCAGCCTGGAGCTGGGGAAAAAGCAGGCAGCAGACATCAAAAGGAAGAAACTGGTCAAAGCAGCACCAAGCTCTTCTCTCCTGAGTGAGCATGACGCTAGCCACAAAGAGTTGCGGCATTAATTACATGTCTCCTTGCTAAAGATTCACGCCTGGAATATCTACAAAAACTAATGAGCACAATCACAGCACCTCTCAGGAACTTTTCACCCGCCAAGCACTTTACAAGATGAGCTCATTAATCCACAATGCCCTCCTGTGAGCCTGTAATTATTATTATGCCCAGTTCAGAGATGGGGTAACTGAGCAGAGATGAAGCTACTGCTCGGAGCCCTTGTGCACCCCACAGCCATTTCTGTTACGCACAGTGGAGCGCAGGTCTCTGAGCTACATTGTCCCTGTCTTTCCTCTTAGCCCAGCCTCTCACGAGAGGAGGATCCCTGACTAGGGGTAAAAAATACATGAGCTGGATCTTCATGTCATATAATTACTGATCAAATCCCCTATAAAATAGTCATTACCAAAAAAAAAAGTTATTCTCTTATAGTTGAGGTATTGCTAGACTCTTGCAAACGACCAATTCGCATTCAAAACAATGAATTATTAATCTACTCAACAGATGAATGTTCCTATATTTCAAACATTACACCATGCACTGCACTCAGTGCTTAGTTTTAATAATATAATGTGAATGCTCCTTCAAATCTGCTGTAATGTTACTTAACCCGAATACAAGGAATTCCTATAAAATGAAAATACCTATTGTTCCATATTTCCCCCACCTCCAACTTTTGCATCCCGTAAATTTCATTGGCACAAAGAAAGAACTAGTCTCTTAATACTGTGATCCACCAACATTATCCCAAGTCTTGGAAAAGAAAGGAGGCTTTTTGCCCATTAGTGGCTGTGAATTTACCCTGTATCCAGTTCTCTTGGACCAAACAGGCATTCCTGCCCCTGGTTCCCAGAGTATATCAGATATCATTTAGTGGATAGGAAAACTTAAAGTGGTAGGAAACCTCTGATGAACCACTGTGCAACTTCCCAGGGTGTCCATTCTTGTCAAGGATTCGGGAGGTGGAAGTTAAGTAAACTACCTGGTAAGTAATTTAAACTATTGATTTCCTAATAAAACACACAAGGCCACATAATGGAGTAAACCCAAGCAGAAGACCTTCAACAAATAGCAAGCTCATGGCCCACCTTCAGCTGGCTCAGTGCCTTGAGATGTTTGGGAGATGCAGTTGGAAGGGTGCTCTGTGGGTCTAACTACCACATCATATTGATGTCCAATTGTGTGATGACCTGCGCACTAGAGGGAATCTTGTGAAGGCTCAGGGTTAGACTTGGAGCCCAGCGATCAAAGGTGCCAGTTAGTGTAGACATCCCTGCCTGTGGCCTCAACCATGGATGTCAAGCCTCTGGGTAGCAGATATACATTAGATATACGTCAGGAAGAAAACAGGTGCAGTAGAGGGAGCCCTCCTAGCTACATCTTGGGGGAGTGGGGGCGGTTGCTCCTGATGCCAAGCCTTCTGTAATCCAGTGTGATGGAGCTTCTGAAAGCATGTAGCTAGGAATCCAGGTTCTGAGCAGATGGGTCTGGGTTCCAGCCCCGGCACCATCACCTATTACCACTTAATATCTCCAGTCCCTCAGTTTCTTCATCTCTACGACAGACCGGGCAGATGTGCTTCATGGGATGGTGGTGAGGAGTAAATGAAATACTCCACACAAAATGTTCTGTGCTCCAGACCCCTGATATTCCTAAAACAACCATAAACTATTAGGATTTCTAAATTTTAAAGTGAACTAAAAATTATAACAAGATATACGAATTTTCATTATTTCTTTCCTTTAAAAAATGTCTCACTTAGCACCCTTAGTTTAAGGTTATGCCTGATTAAAATGAACAGGTGATACTCCATCCTTAGTTATATCTGTAGGACCACAATCATCTTTTTTCGACCTAAAAGTTTTCAAGGACAAATTTTTTTAACCATAAGTTTCCAGGGGATTTGGTTACTTGTTATATTCAGAAAAGCCCATCACTTATTAGATTGAAAAATTTTAAGTAAATCATACAAACTTCGGAACAAGGACCCAAATACATGCAACAATAGAAGCCAGAAACAATAAATAGGAATGTAAATTTTTTTAAAGACTCCATGCAATCTATGGGTAGAAAAGCAAAACTGATAAGCCCTATAGTGATTTCTGATAATCCCTGAGTGACCATTAGCAACACACTAAGGATACAGTGACTGTTCTAAGTGATAGGATATGGCTACGGAATTCTAAGAAGCAGACTTATTTCATATCTTTGTATCAAAATCCCAAATCGGTCCCCTCCAGAGAGGCTGGGAATGTGACTTCACATGGGTGTTCAAGAGCAGCCAAGAAGAGACAAGAGAATCATGCATCATAAATCCCACCTGAGGCTGCCCCAACATCCTTTATCCAGGTTGAGGCGAAGACATCTCTAACTGCCCGCAAAGCCATTATAACCAGTTTGTTGAGTTGTACTATGTCTACTCTTCATTATTTCAACAGAAGTTATTTATTCAGCCTACAAAAAGGTGAACGTGATGACTAACAGACCATATAACACATAATAATTGAATGAATGATCAAGATGTCAATGGGGAAGACAGCAGCAGTTTGTGGGAGGAAGACGTGGACTGCAGGTTATGATATGCTCTGAAAATACAGAAGTATGCGGTGTGTCTTGACATCACATCCCATGTCTACTGCAGCAAAAGTCTTAAGATTTGCAAAGAAGACAGACTTCAGATCGCCAGTATAAATACTGCCAAATCACTGGAACCAGTGATCTGAATTAGGTGCAGGCTTTGACCAGATTTCTTGGCACTACTGCCAGTGGAGGTGGGTTCTTTGTGCTAAAGGGGCAGCCCTGTGCATTGTAGCCTTTTAGCAGCATCCGTATCTCTAATTTGTCTCTACTAGGTAGATGCCAGCAGCACCTGCCTCCGAGTTGTGACGAGCAAAAGTCTCTCTAGACATTGCCAAATGTCCTCTGGTGGGGGATGGGGGGGTTGAGGGGACAAAATAGCCCCAATTGAAAAACCACTGCTTCTCATCTCCCAAAAGTAGCTTCTCTTGAAGTCAAATAAAGAATGGGGAGGGGTCTTAAGATAATTAATAATATTTTCTGGTACAATGACACTGGACTATTGAGTGAATCTCATTTTGGCTTCATTTGATGCTTAGAACTTCGTGTGTGTGTGTGTGTGTGTGTGTGTGTGTGTGTGTGTGAAGCTTGTAGGGCTATTTCACAGACACTCAGACAATCATAAAGCAGAAAAAATCTGTTTGAAAAAGGTTCCTCAAAAGATTAATGACATAAATAGAATACATTTATGCAAGAGAAAAAATGGGGAAGGAAAAAAATCATTCTCATACTTAAAGGTACACATTAGTTGAACTGCCTTTATTTTCTTCTTATCATGAAGAGACTCTAAGAAATGTAATTGCAAATATTGTCAAAATTAATTACATTATTATAAATTATACCTTTTTACTACTCTCTGGGGAACACTAAGAATTTTAGGGTGAATAGATGTGTATAAATGTTCATGTTGTAGTCAATATATAATTTGTATCATCGAACTAGTATTAAATATAATGAATTCCCACACTACGCCATGGAAGTAATCAAGAACAGAACTACTTCTTCTCTGGAATTCCTAAGAAGCTTTTAAGTTTCAGGGTTGCTAGCACTGTACATTGACAAAACAAGTTTTATTTGAGAGACTCAATGCCTGGGGCAGGCAGATAGATGTAGTGAACAGAGTCAGAACAAAAGCACACAGAGAAGACATAATTGGCTAGAATTCTACAAAGTGAGTCTAAGGCTGAAGAGACAAAGAGAGGTTAAAAAAAGTAAGAAGTCAAGACCTTAAGATTTTTTAAATTGTTATTTTCTGTATCACATGTCTCTTTCAGACAAACGCAGCTCTGTGTGCACTGTGGTTCTTGTGAACATGTCTGGAGGTTTAAAAGAAGGAAGAGAAGAAGGAAAAACACAGCTTCAAGTTATATCTTCATATATCGTCTCATGTAATCCCTCTAATATCCCTGGGAAGCGTAGGTTTTTGTCGCATTTTAAAAATGAGAAAAACGGAGGCTCAGTAAGTAACTTATCCAATGTCAAGTGACAAAACCAAAATGTCATAGCACAAACTCAGCTCCATCAAGTTTCAAGGTCCTCCTCTTACTCATAAGCTGCTTAAAGTAACTCCTTAGGCCAAAATATCTCTCTTCACTTTGAGAATGGACTACTCTCTTCATTTTCTTTCAATGTCTGGTTATTCTGCCAAAGAGAAATTTATTTAAGTTAACAAATAACCTCTTTTAAAACTCCAAATAATTTATGTTCAATGTTTATACATGCATAAATGAATAGAAGCAGATGAACATATTTTTAGAATATAGAATCCTGGCTCTTCAATTTATTGGCTGTGTATCTTAGAGTATATCACTTAGCCTCATGGAGATTCAATGCTTTATGACCTAATACTCATTTGTGGCCTAGCCTAGACACCTCATCACTACATGGAATCATTTCATACAAGATAATGCCCTCTGGATTCTAAAAATAAGGTTTACAAATATTAGCATGCAATTTCACATTAAACAGAGAGTCCTCATGTTTTAAGTATCTTACTCATATTTAGCCATTCATCAGTGGGATAATGTCTGCGTTTCTTAATTTGTAAAGTGATACCTACTCCACCTATGTTATCACAATTCTGAAAGGAACATCAAATGGGATAACATTTGCCAAAGTGCTTCAGAAAACTATCAGAAGGATGCCATTATTACTATTGTTGTTGCTTAAATGTGTAGATGTGTTTTCAGCTAAAAACAGAAAAAATCATTATTCTGTTATGTATGTGTTTTGATTTGTTTGGTTTTGTGAGTTAAGTCTAAAATATAACTGTCAATTCATGGCATAGCTATAAATTAAGAAAAAATTACACTTGTCCATCAAATGGCATACAACAAAGGGCAGTTTCTCTCAACACTATAGGTCACTTGTACTGCTCATAACAGATCACCGAACATGATTTCTTTTCATAGATGTCTTCATCAAATCAATGAACACCTTTGGACTCTCTTCATCCACAATGCTCCAGCTCTAGATCCATTTATTTTCTGCAAATAGGCCTAAACATTGCAAATGTAATATATTGTAAGACTCCCTCGATTCATTTACTTTTTCATTCATCTTCATAAAAAAAATATAGCAACGAAATTGCTATAGTTCTTCATGCGCTACCTACCTGCCAAGCGCTCTGACAGACTAGTGAAGATTAACTAATATTTGGAGAAAACCACTTAAAGTCTGTAGTATTTGATGCATTATGGAATCTACACGATATCCCTATGGAAATGCAAAGCTTGGTGGCTCTTCATTTGCAATTCATGTGTATGCACGAGATAGAGGAAGTGTTCTGCCCAAGCTACGCCAACAGCCAATAGAAGCCAGTCAGCATTTCCTGCGATGTCAAACCATCCAGGGAGCCAAGGCTAATTTTTGAGGCTCCACACAGTTTGTGCTGATCCTCAGTTTATGAATGTTCCAAATGAAATAGCAATTGCATTTAAAAATAGCCCCATATTTGAAGCAACCGTGCAGTAATAGTTGTCCACTAAGCATATCCCTTGGGGTAAAGGGACAGGTAGTCAGTAACAAAACTAAGGTTTGAGTAAAAGAATTAGGGAGCAAGAGAGGGGAGATCTCAGATCAACTTCTGTTCTCTTTGTGTTTAGATGGTTATATACTGAGCTGTGAAGTCAATCTACAATAGCTCTGTGGATGCCATTGGTTGGGCAAGGCTGTGGATGGGTGGTGCTCTTCCTGAAGAAGTGAAGAATGGGTGGGCAGTGTCACTAATGCCATGGTAATTGTAAGCTCACTAAATAATATATTTGAAATAGCAACCACACCATAGTTCAGTTGGATTAGAGACTGGCTTCTTTATGAGCAGATTTAAAGTCTTTCATGGTTGGGATGCCTCCGTGGTTCAGTCAGTTAAGCGTGTGACTTTGGCTCAGGTCATGATCTCACAGTTCATGGGTTCGAGCCCTGCACTAGGCTCTGTGCTGACAGCTCAGAGTCTGGAGCCTGCTTCCAATTCTGTGTCTCCCTCTCTCTGTCCCTCTCCAACTAAAGCTCTGTCTCTCTCTTTCTCTCTCTCTCTCTCAAAAAATGAATAAACATTAAAAATAATTTTTAATAAAGTCTTCCATGGTTGTACTAGTTTCCTGCCACTGCTGTAATAAATTACTACCAACTTAGTGGCTTCGAAAATCTAAATATAGTTCTGTAGATCAGAAGTCTGACATGGGTCTCACGGGGCTAAAATCAAGCTGTTGGCAGGGCTATGTTCCTTTCTGGAGGCTCTGGGTGAGAATATGTTTCTTTGCCTTTTCCAGTTTCTAGAGGCTTCCTGTTTGTTGGCCCATGTTTTTTTCCTCCATCTTCACAGCCAGCAAAGAAGCATCTTTCTGACCCAATTCTAATGTCAGATCTTTTTTTCAGACCCAGGAAAAGTTTTCCACTTCTAAAGATTAGAAGTTAGATTGGGTCCATGTGGATAATATAGGATACTCTCCCCATCTCAAGGTCCTTAACCTTCATTGTGTTTGAAAAGTCCTTTTTGCCATCTAAACCGTCAACATAAAGCTCAATGAGGGGCTCAGATTCATGAAATGCGAGATCATGAACTGAGCTCTGAAGTTGGTGCTTGACCACTGTGCCACCCAGGTGCTCCATCTTTATTCTTAAAAGTAACATCATCTTACAATAGGGGATTTGGGATGTTTTTGATTTACATATTGTTTCATTTAATGATCAGCCTCTGTAACAATTTTTAGCTGAGAGGGAAGTAAGGCATTTTCCTGATTTTCTCTGACATGATCTGCATTCTTTAAAATGTCCTTTATAAGTGGTTAACTGAGGTAAAATTCAACCGTTCTGCTCTGGAAACTGCAGAGTTCCAACATCATGGCATTACTAACCAGTGGGACTCTTACAGTTGTTACTTAATAACTAGCTTCATTAGTACATTTATAAATACTTTTAATAATAGTGAAATGTAATTAATAATTAAAATGTTTTGTTATTTTACCCAATCTGCTTGGCAGAAAAGTCATAAAGAGACCTACTATAGTGATCAGGTTAGGATAAGCTATGCTATGGCAACTAATAAATCTTGATATCTCAAAAAGTAAAACTAATAAAGATTTATTTTTCCTCCTGCAGAACCCAGTGTAGATCAGGTAACCTTATCCCATACTAGCTATGCCTCCAGGAAAGCAGTGTTGCCAAGGATGGAATAGGCAGGAGGAAAGTCATGGATAAAGCATCCCAGCTCTTAATTGCCTCAGCTAGAAAGTGATACACATCACTTCCTCTCATAAGCCACTGGCCAGAAATAGTCATATGACTCTAACTGGACCTGAGAGGATGCTGGCAACAGAAGGGAGCACGTGGGTTATTTGGTCAGAGCTAATTGTCTTTGGCACTCTATAACCTTCATCCTTTCATTGATGTTCATTGTCTTATTATGAAAGGGGAGCAAATGGAAATATAAATGAAAGTGATCTGTAGCTGAAAAGCCAAGCCACCCTCTGTTCTAACACCTCCATTAGTGTTCTGCCATTTTGAGGTTCTGGAGTTTTCTGAAGGTATGTGTAAGATAGAGTTTCTCAAGGTGGCTTAATATGACTAATTTCCATTAAAGTCACAGCAATTTCAGGGACTGACACTTTAAATCCACTTCATTTGTCTTTCCCTGAATGATTTACCTTTAGATTGGTCAATAATGTTGACTGACTCACAGCTTACACATCACAAAGGGGTCTGAATGCCACTTTCCTAGGTGTTCGAAGTTAATATTTTAATCAATTTAACTTGCAAATATTTTATTCAAACAGACATCTTAGGCTCTGAAACACCCTTCAGTTGCTTTTTCAAAGCATACCTCTCCTACAGGCAATGGGATAACCAATTCTGCCACCTTAGAAAACCACGGTTTGACATTCCACAGGCAGATGAAGAAATGCCAGTTGCCCAGGTTAAGCATTCCCTGTTATCCTTTTCATCCATGTTCAAGTTTTCAATCTTTGCCTATTAAGTATAACACTTGCTTCCCACAAAATTCAACAAAATTATTTTTGCAAATTCAAAAGTAAAATAGGTGATATAAAATTTATCAGCTTTTATAACCTTGTGACTTTGAGTGAATGAATGGAGTAGTCTTCCCTGCTCACATTCTTAAATTAAAACAGAGCCTAGATTAAAGGCAAAGGTGAATTCCTGCCTTTTCACTGTCCCTTCCAAATCCAACCATTAGACTCAGATGTGATAAGAATCATGGAGTGATCTAATCACTATACACCTTTGGCTCAGGGTGGTCAGAGTCAACTCCAGAAAGGGTTCCATCTCCTCTCCTCTGGATGAATGGGGATGGGGATTCTGGGTACTTTGATAAAGTGTCTGGATTCAAGATTCAGACTCTCATAGAAAAGTTGATATTTATTCAGTTATTCAATAAATGCTGTAAGGCCCTTACCAGTGCCCTTACATTGTGCTGAAATATTTTATACAAAACCGGACAAGAAAGACATCATCCTGACCTTTCAGTGTTAGGGTCTAGTGAGAAAGAAGATGAAAGAGATGAAGAAGGGAAGAAACAAACTCCTATAAAATAACCAGGAATACTGCTGACTGCCACAGAGAAAGAAAACAGGGTAGTAACACAGAGAATACCCGAGAGAGGTCCTGTGTATAAATGAGGAGCAGCCACTGAAGATGCTGTGGACATAGGGCTGGTGTCTTGCTCTAGACATAAAGCCAGGGCAAGTGGCAGCTGGCCCATCAGCTCAGACCCCAGCAGCCACAAGTGTGAGCAGTTTTCTAGAGGAGATGGCAGAACTTGAGGACCACCTTTCTCCACCATCTCTTTGCAGATTATGAACACCACCATTCTTGAGGACTGACCTTGGCTCTAAGCACTTCACAAAGTTGAATTCATTCTATAGATAAGGAAATGGTGCCAAGTCATCTTGGTGTCTTCCTGGAGACAGGGTGGGTCTGGCTTCCTGGATCCAGGCTCTCTGCCCTGTCTCAGCAACATGGAGACTATCAAGGAAACCTCTTGAGGATCACTGACCTCCCAGACTTACAATCTGGTCACAGCAACTAGATTAACTGAAAAATAGTTAATAGTAATTGCCAAAATCTCAGTCTCTCCCAATAGGAGAGATTATCTGAAGACCACAGAAAGATAATAAAATCCACTTAAATTTTACAAGGCAAGTATCAAACTGCACAATGCTATATGGCACCAATGGACAAAATATATTGGAAGCACGTACAGCAATATTGCCTTTCTTTTTAGCCAAAATATTCAAACACAACTTGTATTTTCATAAGCAAACACATGGTTGTTGGCTATTTGAATATGTTGAGCCTATGCAAAGATGTTAGGCAATGCAAAGATGGGGAATACATGAAGGACCAAAAGAAAAGAAAAGAAAAGAAAAAAATGTCCACAAGCTGAGAATCAAGCCAATTTATACTTTCAGGTGATATTTCTTTTTTTGAAAATATTTATTTTGAGAGAAAGTATGCACATGCATGAGCGGGGAAGGGGCAGAGAGAGAGAGAGGGAGGGAAGGAGAGAGGATCCCAAACAGGCTCCGTGCAGTTACCTCAAAGCCCAACACAGGGCTCAATCTCACAAACTGGGAGATCATGACCTGAGCCGAAATCAAGAGTCAGACAGGCTTAAATGACTGAGCCACCCTGACCCCCCTCAGGTGATATTTCTTAAATTATTTCAGTGCATTCTGAAGTTATTGCCTTTTCTTATAGACAACCACACTGCTATTTGATGATAAAGTTGGTTAAATGCAAATATCTCAGTATTGAAGTAAAATATTGTCTTTCCCATCAGGAGTCCATCTTTGGTCTTCAAAAATACAAAATGGCAGAATCTATAAGACCTTGGCCTTGCTCATGTCTGACACTAGCCAAGTCACATAACTCTAGGGGATAGTTTTTCCCCACCAGAAACCAGTATTTTATATGGGCTAACCTGTAAGGACCCTTTGAGCTCTGCTGCTCATGCTTCAGTGTCCTGAGTATTCAGTGTCTCAAACAGTGGCCATCCAAGGATGCTGTGTACCCTGAGAGCTGGAAAATAGTGGAGCAGAAGTAAAATGTGACCAGCCTTATAATCCGGCCCAGTTTGACTCAACTTGGACACTTCCTCTGAGGAGCCTTCCCAAGGCCCCCACAAAGAGCCACTTGGCGCAAACCTCACCTCCTCTTTTGCTTTCCTCCTGCACTCTTGGGAAACCCATTCAAGGGGAGAGCTCCCTTCAGAATCGCTCAATGAGAAGGCCACAGCCTTCTGGCCATTCAGCTCAGGAACTCTGTGCCCCATTTTCAAGGTCCAGCTTGCCACTTTGGCCCTTTGCCTCTGGCTCCCACGCCTGCCCAGTGAAGTCTGAAGTTGTGTAAAATCGTGTGAAGAATGCTGGCCCCTGTGTCACAGGCTCCCTTGTGCAGGAGGAAGACGCCAGAATATGCACATCCCAGAGCCGAGAGAGCTTTATTCATTTATTTTTTTATTCTGTTTGTGTGTTTGCCTCTCTATGGTTTTAAGATTCAACCTGCCCTCCCCATGCGGTCAGCAGGGTGCTTGCCTCCTTCCTTCTTCCTGCCCAGCTCCCTCATCTGCACTGGGGCACCATGCCCTGCCTGCCCAGATCAACTGAGGGCTCGGGAGGCTTGGGAGTCATCAGGAATGAAAGTCAGAATCTAACCTGAGCGCCAAGAAGAAGAAATGAGGTAAATGAGGAAGAAAGCCCTACCCGCATGCCCTTACCATAGTCTCCATCTGGTCCCCTTTCCCATCTCTCCTCCTCACATGCCAAACTGCCTACTGAGGACACTCTGGGCTGAGTTCTAAGTTCCCTGCCTGCTGGGGAAGGGAGCTCCAGCCCGGCGGGGCCCAGGCACAGGAAAGCTCAGGCTTTCTCTGGCTTGTCAAGGTCATTTCCTCACAGCGGCCTCAGCTCCACACTATGAACAGTGCCATTTGGTTGCAAAGTTGGCAGTTTAAATTCAACACCAGTGGAGCATATCATGACTTGCCAATTTCCCAATGGCACCCAATGACCCCAGTGCATGTTCCTCAGCGAACACCTGACCTGTCGGCCCACCTGGCCTCCACCAACAGGGCCCTCCGCCATAATGTCAACCATTTTTTGTGATAGTCTCACTGCAGACACCTCTTTGACAGGCTGCAACCCTACATTTCAGATGAGTTATGAGGCTCTCAGAGTTTGAAATTGGGGATCCCCTGAGCAGAGGTCTACCCTGTTGGATCCCCATTCTTAGGTCACATCAGTAACTGAGTTCAAGGGATGAGATTAAAAGCAGTCTTTATAGGGACTTAACCAAAGAAGGCCAGACTACCTTATTTATAGATTTCCTTTCCCATGTTACCCTGTTTCTCTAACTTACAAATAATTTCTAAAATCAAGCTTTAATTCCTCCACCACACTACTACCCCCAACATCCAAAGAGACTTCCACATTCCCCAGTGGGCAGCTGAGGCTCAGCTCTGAACATGGCCTCAAGTGCAATTAGTAATTCCCCTCCCCCCACCAAATATTTTGAAAACACTTATCGAAGGTCACCATAATCCAACATGAAAACTCAACAACCTCCCCACCTTCACAGAACTCTACATTTTAGCCAGTCCTCCCAACAGCTTTGAAAACATTTATTCCTATGACCTTTTTTGAAAGAAGTAAGTAGGGCCAGGACCCATTTTGTTTGACATGGAAGTGGCACCCATCAAGAGGTTCTTCGGATTAAGATGGGAAAGAATCCAGCCCACCCTGGCCTGGGGGGTTTCTCCAATGGACCACACAGAAGAGGCTATGCAGTCATAATCATTCAAGGAGCTCTGCCCTTGGCCACATAAAGCCATGGACTCCATCTTGTCTGACAAATGTTATAGGAGATTGACAGTTAGAGGGATGGGGGTGGCAATCTTTATTTTCTGCTTTTGTGTTTGGTGGTGTGTTCTCGGGATGAATTGTGTAGGTTTCTTTGCCCCAGCTCATCACAGCTGTGCTGCCATGACTCTCCCTTTGACTATAGGCTTTGGTTTCCTTGGTTCATCAGCTGGAGGAAGCAGGGGGTCCTGGCAGGCTCGGAGCCACCTCAAGGTGTGCTGATCGCCCAACCTGGGCTCCGTCTCAGCATCCCACTTTGGGTATTTAGAAGGTGGGAGGAAGGCTCAACCCAAACTCACCATCCAAGTTAACCATTCCCTTGAGGAAGTGGGATTCTTCAATTTTTAAAAACACTTAGGCAAAGGATCTGAATTCACTCCATATAATGTTGTTTCCTCATACTTCTTCCAAGAGGGACTCATATAATCATACAGAATTCCCTCCATTGTGATTTAGAATCATAAGACCGGGACATCCAAACTTGGAGCAGGAGCTCAGACGTTGATGTTGATGGTAATAACAGGCGCCTACTTACTACGTGCTAGAGTTAAATGCATTGTCTCACACCACCACCAAGATAGTCTGTTATTTTCCCCATTTTGAAGAAACTGAGGGTAAAAAAGCAAAGTAACTTGTTCAAGTTGACAAACTCTTCCAACCCAGATCTATCTGACTCAAGCCACTACTCATAACTGCTACATACCCTTGCTATCTAGTGCACATCCCATACTTCACAAAAGAAAGTGAGGCCCAGAGAGGTGCCATTTTTCAATATCACCATGTTAAGTAGCTGTAGAGAGACTATGTCACCTCAGGGCTCCTGACAACTCTTTGCCTCCCTTCAGTAGACTCTGGCCCATGCAGGGCATAACTGGTCATTTATATTTTAAGGACAATACTGCCAGAGGTTGAAAATGCAACATGGGGGTAAAGCAAAGCAGACGGGGTAAGGAGGGGTAAGGAGGGAACTGTCCACCTTCTCTATCTCTTCAGCTTGGTGGGAAAGATAATGGAGACCACTTCCCACTGGGCTGACTTTATTTCTCCCTGACCTTGGTCATTTCCATTATGAAATTCCTTGTCTCTCAGACCTATCAAGGTCATTATGTAAGTGACTTCCATGTATACACAACATGATCCAAATTTACATAAATCAATTTTTTTAATTAAATACAATAATCATTCCTAAACAGACTCCAGTGACAAATAGCTCTAGTTTAGCTATTAAGATAAGTGACCAGATCCATTCTTCCTTTCTGTCCTACCAGAATTTGCTCCCGAGGAGGTATTTCAGAATATCCAGGCCTAAGTGTCAAGATTCTGAAAGTCCCCAGGTATGTGAATTTTGAAAAAAGATTACAGGCAATCATGTGTCATTTGGGAACTACTGAGTTAGTAATTAAAAGTTGTAGACTCCTTGGGGCTCCTGGGTGGCTCAGTTGATTGAGCGTCCAACTTCAGCTCAGGTCATGATCTTATGGTTTGTGGGCTCAAACCTGCATTGAGCTCGCTGCTGTCGGTGCAGAGCCCGCTTTGGATCTCTCGTCCCCTCCCCCCTTGCCCCTCCCCCGCATGTGCACATGCTCTCTCTCTCTCAAAAATAAAAACATTTTAAAAAGTTGTAGACTCCTTCTAATAACCAAGTCCAATTTACTTTTTCTCTCCTATTTTTTTTAAATGTTTTTATTTTGAGAGAGAGAGACAGAGCATGATCATGGGAGGGGCAGAGAGAGAGGGAGACACAGAATCTGAGGCAGGCTCCAGGCTCTGAGCTGTCAGCACAGAGCCTGATGTGGGGCTCAGACTCACGAACCATGAGATCATGACCTGAGCTGAAGTCGGAAGCTCAACCAACTGAGCCACCCAGGTGCCTCTACTTTTTAAATATTTTATTTTTCTTATGGGCGGAATTGTGTCCCTTCAAATTCATATGTTGAAGTCCTAACCCACCCCCAATTCCCTCAGAATGTGACTGTGTTTGGAGATGAGGTCCTTAAGGAGGTAATTATATTGCAAGGGCATCACTGGGGTGGGCCCTATTGCAGTATGGCTGATGTCCATTAAACAAGAGGAGATGAAGACCCAGAAGGAAAACCCGGAGAAAAACCAAGAGGGAAAACAGTCAACTATATGCCAAGGAGAGAGTCCTGAGCAGAAACACCCTGCCACGCTTTGCTCTTGCATCACCAGCCTCCAGTACCGTGAGAAAATGCATTTCTGTTGTTTAAGCACCACTCAGTCTGTGGTACCTTACTACAGCAGCCCAAATACAGCTGTCGAAAAACACAACATAAAATTAACCATTTTAGTCATTTAAAAAAAGTTTTTACAGAGAGCGAGCACGCAAGCAAGCAGGGGAGGGAACAGAGGAAGAGAGGAAGACTCTTAAGCAGAGTCTACACTCAGCACGGAGCCCAGTGCAGGGCTTGATCCCACGATCCTGGGATGGGGACCTGAGCTGAAGTCAAGAGTTGGATGCTCAACCAGCTGAGCCACCGAGGCGTCCAGGCATTTTAATAATTTTTAAGTGGAAAGTTCAGTGGCATTAAGTGCATTCACATTGTTGTGTAGACATCCCCACCATCCATCTCCAGAACTTTTTCATCTTCTCAGCTGAAACTCTGTATCCATGAAACACTAAGTCCCTTTTCTGATCTATTCTCAACCTTACACAATGGGACTGTCTGCCTGTTCTGAGCCAGCACAACCTCTTCCCATGCCTAGAATGGTAAACTCACATGGGGACATGCAGGAACAGGCTAGTCAATAAATTAAAGGAAATAGGTGAGGATATTTATTAGGAGCTGGTGAGTGCCCTAATTTTGAAGGGTATTGGGGCTTGATCCAGACCCTGATGTCAAGTAGCTCATGGCCTGCTCAGCCAACTCTCCTGCTTCCAGACAAGATAAAATAGCAACTGTGACTCATCTATCCTTCCAGAAGGCTCAGTAGTCTGCAGACAAGTACTCTAATAAAATGAGTAATCATCTTTGCTTTAGCCATGAGGAAACACAACTCAGCAGATTAAGTAAAGGTAGAGGAGATGGGGAGACTAATGCATTCTAATACAGCCCTGACACAGGCTTCCAGGCAGGTCCTCACTGGTTACTCTCGATGTTAGCTGGAGTTGAATGGCAGTAACGACAATCCAAGAAAGAATGGGGAGCTTCTAGAACACAGTGCAGCAATAAACTGTATAGGGAAAGAGAGAAACTGAAGGGCTCCAGCTGGAGGTCACTTATGAACTTTATAACTGGAAAGATACATGATGAGAACACATCTGGAAAGGGTTATGTCCAAGTTGGTTCACCATTTGATCAATCATTCAGTGGTGCTGAGAATCAGGGTTCTCTGAGCAAAAATTTGTATACATGACCTCCTCCCTTCCATCCACTGCTCTCAGAGTACTTATTACACAGACTGATGGGTGCTCCTTCCCTTCTTTGGGAGACACAACTTGCCTTAGCCACAACCAGACACAGCAGTTTCTTGGGGTTTGAGCTAACATCAAAGTACATCTCTTCAGAAGGCAACGTGGAAGCTAATGTCCAAATAACGTTGCCACTGGACACTTATAGCTGTGTTTTCCAAAGATGTTATCGTCTCTTGTGAGTTTCAGTTGTGAGCCTGGAGCTCAAATTCACAAGTTTGAAAGGATTACCAAACAGCATCATCAGCAAAGAGCAGAACTTGCTGAACATCATTCACAAGCTTCTCCTCCAACCATAATTCACAGATTCATCTCCCAACCTCACATGTGGATTCCTAGTAGGAGCTGACTTTTACTTAGAAAGATTTCAGAATTCGAATGGCTTCAAATCAGGATGACCTCTGCCAAAGTTTGTGATTGTTAAAGCAAAAGGGGTGCCTGGGTGGCTCAGTCAGTTAAGCGCCCAGCTTCAGCTTCGGTCATGATCTCACGGTTCGTGGGTTTAAGCCCCACATCGGGCTCTATGCTGACAGTTAGCTCAGAGCCTGGAACTTGTCTTCAGATTCTGTTTCCCTCTCTATTTTTTTTTTTAATGTTTTATTTATTTTTGAGAGAGAAGTAGAGACAGTGTGAGCAGGGTAGGGTCAGAGAGAAAGGGAGACACAGAATCTGAAACAGCCTCCAGGCTCTGAGCTAGCTGTCAGCACAGAGCCCGACAGGGACTCGAACCCACGAAGAGATCATGAGATCATGACCTGAGCCGAAGTCGGATGCTTACCCGACGAAGTCACCCAGGCGCCTCTGTTTCCTCCTCTTTCTGTCCCTCTCCTGCTCACAATGTCTCTCTCTCTCTCTCTCTCTCAAAAATAAAAAAAACATTAAAAATTTTTAAAAAAAAGCAAGAGACCTCAAATTGGTAATAAACAAAAAGTTGACTGTTGAAATAAGACTAGATATAAAAGAAATTACATAATATACCTAATTACAGACTTACAGTATTGCTTTGCCCTACATATCCCTAATAACTGTGGTAAAGATGAAAAGGACTGAAATTTTTTTAAACCAACACATAGACTAGAAAAAAAATCCAAGAAGGGAAGATTTTTGGATTGGCCCCATGCATGGGTATTCAAAACCCTTAAGTATTTCTTTTTGCTTATGTTCACATCCATTTACTCACCACCTCATAATTACCGAGATTCTTTTGATTGTATGTAATGTTGACCTTCATTTATTTATGATATGTGTTAATTCAATAACTTTGTTTATTTTGTGAATCTTCCTCATAGCTCGCTGAATCTGACCTCTAATTTTAAAACATGCAAGTACATGCTTTGAAATCAGACAGAATAGGGATCAGTTCTGGGCAAATTTCCTAACCTCTATAGTAATAACTAAAAACAGCTATACTTCACTGAGCATTGTGCCAAGGGCAATTAATCTTTCTACAACCCTTCAATGAGTGTACAATTATTACTCCCAATTCTCTGATGAGGACACTGATATTTAGAGGAGTTAAGTCACTTGCACGTGGTCAAATAGCTAGTAAGTGAGGAGCTCCTATCTAAACCTGAACAGTCCAATTATACTCCTTGACCTCTGTGAACCTTAGTTATCTCAAATGTGAAATACAAGCAAAAACACTCAGCTCATAGAATTGCTGTAAAATTAAAAGAGATTATATCTGTAACCCATACCAGAGAGGTTGGCACAAATTAGGTACTCAGTAAATATTAAGTTGCTAATACAGTACACCTTCCTAAGGTGGCCAAATTTGTCACCAGGCATATCACCATCAAATGAATTCTACTTACTTGAACCTAATTGTAGGCATGCCAAATAACAGTTTTATTTTTTTTAATGTTTATTTTGAGAAAGAGAGAGTGCACACACAAGCATGGGAGGGGCAGAGAGAGAGAGACAGAGATAATACCAAGCAGGCTCCATGCTGTCAGCATAGAGCATGATGTGAGACTCAGTTTCACAAACCATTAGATCATGACCTGAACCTAAATCAAGAGTGAGATGCTTAACTGACTGAGCTACCCAGGCATCCCCCAAATAACAGTTTTAGAAAGTGATGGTGGTAAGTGAATAGACAGCAACAAGAAAACAATGATAAAAGACTGTTGCAGACTTAAATATATTAGGACCTCTCAGCAATAAAATATACATAGTGATTGCAAAACTTATATGGTGCTTATATGTATTGTTTAGTACCTACTCTCCATACTTGCGTGATGGTACTTTATCTCCAGTCCTCATTCCTCCTTTCTCTTCCTGTAAAACTCCTACTCATCCTTGAAAGCCCATCTCAAAGGCTTTTTATTCTGGAGCCTTCTCTTCCACCCACAGGAGGGAACTGCTCTCTCCTCTGTACTACCACAGAACCCCACTAGATGGTACTCTAGAGCAGGGATACGCCTTGGGAAATACTGATCCCAAGGTCCAACACGGGACTTGATTGATGTACAGAAGATGCACAGTAATTGTTTATTTAATGAACGAACACACTGTATTGATTTTAAATTCCTAATAATCTGAATATCTAATGTAGTGTAAAACAGGGAATGTAAGTATAGCAAAATCTAATACTCATTAGACTTTCCACATTGGAATAACAGATACCACTTCACAGTATACCTACAGCAAAGGGTCAGACTTGGAGTAGTGAACAAGCATATATGACAGACCCTCAAAGAGAGTCCACCCACCAGGGCTCCCCCAACTCACATGCCTAGTTTCTTTTCTTTTTTAATTTTTTAAATTTTCTCAGTGTTTACTTGTTTTGAGACAGACAGAACGCAAGCAGGGGAGGGGCCAAGAGAGAGGGAGACACGGAATCGGCAGCAGGCTCCAGGCTCTGAGCTGTCAGCACAGAGCCTGACACAGGGCTCCAACTCAAGAGCCATGAGATCATGACGGGAGCCGAAGTCAGCGCTCAACCGACAGAGCCACCCAGGCGCCCCTAAACTGCCTAGTTTCTACATTCACATTGTTGGGCCTGAGCCCAGTTCTTGTCTTTACAAAGCCCTCTCTGGGTTCAAAGCTGCACCGGAGCTCCAAGCAATAAACTTTACCAGCTGCCATTTTCTAGATATGAGAAAAGATGTGGGTGGTAAACCCTAGTCTGAACAGTGAGGTTCAACTGGGGCACCACAAGAGAATACTGGAGCCCTTCAGGTGGGCTCTCCCTTTACCCTGAAGGTAGTTCTGCAAGACTCCACTAGTGAGACAGTGCCCATGCATGGTGGCACATGGGAAGCGAATCCTAGGTGATGTTGCTTCTCCCATTTCTGCCTTGGTATAGAGGCAAGATGGTAGTGACACTGGTCTGTCCCCTGGTTCTACCACATGCTGTCTGTGAGACCATAAACAACTTACTCAACTTATTTGGCCATCTGTAAAATGGGATAATAACATGTCTCCAGGCTGTCAGGATTATAAAAGAAAGTGCTGCACATCAAGCACCTATTGTAGGTCACAGCACTGAGTGTGCTCAGTAAGCAGTAAAGTTCCCTTGCTTGTCTTCCTCCAACACCAGCCTCTCCCCTAACATCATCTATCTCTCCTCTTGCGGCTTAAGATCATGGATCAGGACCGGCTGATTGGTAATCAGTCAGTCAGTCTCCATTTGCCTCAAGAACCAGTAAACTAATCAAAGGATGGTGATGTTTTGGACTGAATAGTTTGGGTTTGGAGATACTAGTTTCCTACAAATCTAATCAAAGCTGCAAAATGGTAGATCTGTGAAAGGACTTCATAGCTCCTAAAATAAAACCATGCAGCCCAGCAAGGGGATCATTAGAATTCTCCTTGTGCATCAGGGTGCTAATTTAAGATCAGAAATTGCCCTCCGTATTTTGCTTTTCAAAGCGGTGGCATCCTCCTCACAGCCTGAGCACCCCCTGGACTCGATACATGGGCTCGTACGTGTCTGGCTGAGGAAAGCAATTGCAAATGCTCAGTTCTCCTCCCCCCCTCTCAGCACTGCAGAACAATCAAAAAGAGAAAGAAAGGAGATTATATCTTTGGATTATCTTCATTCAACTACTTCTTAACTGTCCCTTAAATGAAATCATAGGCAGAACCCCCTACAATACTGTTCAATCTCCAGGCTGAAGGAGAACTCAGTCCCTTCTTACTATTATAAGATTTGTGTTCAAATTGCATTGTTCAGATTCATGTTGCCCTCTCTTATGTAACGGCGTGAGGAAAAATGTGCTGGAAAACTAAAATTTTGTGACAGGGAAAGAGCTGTGCAAAGAGAAACACAACTCTCCACTCCCCAGTGATGCTGTGTCAATAGCACCCAGAAGTTAGGCGGCTGCGTTTTCCAGCACAAGCCCAGGAGCATGTCTGCTTCAATGCCCTAAGTCACTTGCATTGCTGCAAATGGATCATATGGAGGCCACCATCTGTCTCCAGCACGGAGAATAAGGACAGCCTTCAAACTGTTCAGAGTAAGAACGAACCCAGCAAACCCTCAGTTGGGTTTGGAGGCCGAGATGAGGCCAAGGGAGGTGGTGGGAGGGATCCAGTCCACATGGGAAGTTTGCCAAAGGGACAAGAATCTGGCTGCCCGCACTGGTGGGGAAAGCAAAAGACTTGAAATGGTGGAGGTCCCACAGCATCCTGTTATGCAATAGGAACAGCACATTTTCATTCTCACAAAGAGTGTATTTCAAGTTGCCTTCAGGGTTCTCTTCTGTGAGGGTCCATCTTTAATAAAATTGCAAATCAGGCAAGGTTTATCTTCTAGTTTCATCTACCAGTATCCCAGTCTTTCTTCTTGCTGTCATCTTATTCTTTGGCATGCCTCCTTTGCCACCCATTCATACACCCATATGGCCAGCAGGTCACCCTTGCTGGCAGACAGACTGGTCATTATGATGCCCCTCTTCTGTGATTCTATGCAAAATGTGTTTGTGTACACACTGATCCCACTGCTAAAATTACAACTTTCTTGTATGTATTGCACCAGCCTACAAGGTCTTAAAAGAGGAAGGCTCTGACTCCTTCCTTTTTATGTCCCCTGACCCTAGCACCGGTTATGGCATTTGGTAGTTAATGAATATATCTTTTAAAAACAATTGAATAAACTGATAAGGTACTAGTTAATAACACCTTCAGGATATTTCCTCTCAGATATATAAGCATTTTTAAAGAGACTAAAAAGGTTCACAACACCTTTAGGATTCCAAGGGTGACTTGTTGGTCATTGGGGGCAGGATACCCCATTGAACCCCTTTTTGCACCCAATTCTATTGGTAGATACCAACAACTCTTATAAATAAGACAGTCACTGTCATCAAGCTATATGTCCTTTCACTAATAAGAAAAAAGGTCCCTCTTCACACCTGCCCTCACCCCTTTCTCGCTATGTACTACCCACCTTGATGAAGCAGTGTTCTCGACCTTAAGGCCTCCATGCTGCCAGTTCCTGAGGTTTCCTTTGGAAAGACCCGGCAACTGGGAAGAATGTTAAATTTCAGGTTTGAGAGAAACAAGGAAAGATGATAATTCCTTATGTCAAAAATGACAGAACAGCTCTTATTCAAGTACCATAAGAACTAACCACAGGAATTCTCCTTAGACTCCCATGGAGAAGCCTAGTGTTTATCTTCCATTTTCAGAGGTAACAAATTCTCAAGATGAAATGACTTTCTCAAGTGAAGAAGTGGGGAAGAAAAGACTGTTCCTGAGAAGAAAGGCTTATGCCAACCCACACCCTTCAAGATACTTTTCATACTCATTATTACTTTTTTCAAGAAATGTATGACCTGGTGTGTTTAAACAAGTACTTAAGTACAGGGCAGTCATAACAAAGCTCAAAGTCCAACTTCAAAACAGTGAAGCAGTAGGACATCCCATTATTCCCAAAAGGAAATCACAGAATTTTGCCATCAAGTCAAACTCCAGCCATCCTGGAATGTACTGACGTGGTTTGCCTAGAGCTGGGGGGAGAAGGGAGGCATGGGGCAGGGGTTTGCTCTAGCTAAATTGCAATTTTGCATACAAGAAGGAAAAAGTACAGTTTTACACTAGGAACTTAGGCATTCCACAGTCTAAGCAAGCCATCACCTTGCTTGTATTAATGATACACCAATAAATGGAGAAAAATAGTTTGGTGGTGTGGAAGGAGAATAGTCTTGCATGGTTCTATCTTGTAGGATGTTGGGCAAGTTACTCAACTTCTTTTAAACTCCGTTTCCTCATCTATAAAATGGAAATATGATAACCTCTGGGGTCTTGAGTTCCAAAACATGTAAAATATATGAAAAATTCCTAGTACAATGCCTGGCACATAGGAACTCAATAAAAGGTATCTATTACTTCTAGTGCAATTGAGTTTTGACTCTATAACAATTCACTGATGCTTTAGGAATGTGAAATTTATCAACAGCAAGTTGGGAAGAGAAATAAATGAGAAAACCCAGGCTGAGATCTTTTACACGCAACTGTTACTTCCTCTGAGACTTAAAGAAAAGGAAGATGCAAGTTAAATCAGTGTTTTTTTTGGCTAATTTCAACTTGTATCAAGATAGTAAGAATGAAGAACATGAATGCTTTTCTCCTGGACATAGATTCAGAATAATAATAACAATAACAATATATTATTATTATATTTGTATTAGTAAAAATGAAACAAATCATAAGATATACAAATTATACATATTTGGATTAAAAAAACTTTTTTTAATGTGTATTTATTTTTGAGAGAGAGAAAGAGAAGGAGAGAAAGAGCATGAGCAGGGGAGGGGCAGAGAGAGAGGAAGACACAGAATCTGAAGCAGGCTCCAGGCGCCCTGAGCTGTCAGCACAGAGCCCAATGCAGGACTGGAACTCACAAACCATGAGATCATGACCTGAGCTGAAGTCGGAGGCTTAACTACATGAGCCACCCAGGTGCTCCCACATTACACCTAATTGTAATACCATCTATAATTTTTACTAAAGTCTCTAGTGTTCTACAAATGAGGAAACTGAAAATGAGAGGGAAACTAGTGTTTATTCTATTGAAATCTGGTGGCCAATAACACTGAGACATGGACTTCATTATTTAAACACAAAAAAGTAAGCAAGAGAGAGACTTAAATGTACGTTTTCTGACTCTGGGTTCAGATCCTTCTACTACCCTGCAATGTATTGCAAAGGATACCCATCATGTTTTCTTGGTTGTATGTCAGGAATGCAAGGTTGGCTTGAAGGATTAATGTAATTCACACCATTAACAACTTAGAGAATAAATACTATCTGATCATCTCTATAGATGCAAAATAATAATAATTCTACAAAATTTGATATGTATTCATGGTAAGAATAATATTAGCAAATTTAGAATAAAAAAGAATTTCATTTCCCTAATAAAGTATATCTACACAAAAATCTTTAGGAAGTAATATATATAAAGGTGGACTGTTAAAAGTACTCTGTTACACTGTTAAAAGCAGGAACAATGTAAGAATTCCTACTCTAACTACTCCTACTGAAACTCCTAATTAACACAGTAAGAATTATACACACACACACACAAACACACACACACACACACACACACACACACAGGAACTGGAATTAAAAATACCTGTCATCATTTACCACTGATAAAAAACTCAAAAGAATCCACAGATAAAAGATTAATTGGTGATTAATAATGATTAATAAAAGATTAAACTAATGTATTAAATTTAATAATTTTAAAATATTACTTGTTAAAGCTACCATCACAAAAGTTACACACAGGTACACATTTCTCAGGAATAAAGCTAACTAAATACCTATAGGTGCTTTATAAAGAAAATGAGATTTTTTTTTTTTTACTCTTAATCCTCTTCATCTATTTCACCCATCTTCCCACACACCTTCCCTCTGGCCACCACCAGCCTGTTCTCTTTATTTAAGAGTGCTTTTTAAATTCATCTCTTTTTTTCTCTGTTCATTTTATTGTTTCTTAAATTCCACATATGAATGAAATCATATGGAATTTGTCTCAGTCTGTCTGGCTTATTTCACTTAGCATTATACCCTCTGAGTCCACCTGAAAATGAGAAATTTTTAAAGAAAGACTTCAGAGACTTAAATAAATGGAGGCCTAAATAATTCATGGCTAAGAAGACCGGAGTAGTAAAAATGTTAATTTTCCCCACATTGACCCAAGTATTCAATGTAATGCTGTTGACAATACCAAAAGGAGTATTTTATGGAACTGGATGAGCCGATTCCACAATTTATGTGGGAAACATAAAGGGCTGGGAATAACCAAGATGGTTCAGAAGAACAACTTGGAAGGAAGACGTGCCTTGCAGACACCACACTTGCTATGAAGATATGGTAATTAGACAGTAGGATACTGGCACTGGTCATGAAAAATAGCCCAAGTGAATGGAACAGAGTACTCAGAAATATGTCCAAGCATATATGGATATTATCACAGAATGGCACTGAGGACAAGTGGAGAGAGGATATACATTCAACAAATGATTCAGGAACATCATCATTCCACATGAAAGAAAAGTAAATTGCATACCTTCCTCACATGCTACACAAAAATAAGGCCCTGATAGATTTTATTAAACTCCATTGGAACTGAGGACTGATGGATGTGGGGGGAGGGGGGATGGGCATGGAGGAGGACACTTGTGGGGATGAGCACTGAGTGTTATGTGGAAACTAATTTGACAATAAACTATTTGTAAAAAAATAAATAAATAAATAAATAAATAAATAAAACTCCATCGGGAAAATGATAAAACTTTTTAGAAGAAACAGCACATCTAGGTCCTTAAACCACACACCAATGTGAAATACATCAAAAGTTTATAAATTTGACTATATTAGAAGCAAGAATTTCTGTTCACTAAAAGCTATTATCTAAAGAAGAGTGAAAATATAAGCCACCAAAAGGTGATACCATACTTACAACTGACAAGGGGTATTAGGAGTATGTAACAAACCCACAAAAGATAATAAGAAAAAGACACACAATTGTTAGAAAATGTGCAAAAGACAAAAGGAATTTTACAGAAGAGGGAATGAAAAAGTCCAGTGAACAAAAATGCCCTATTTCACTGACAATAAGGCATCACAGCAAAAAGCATGTCGCACTTAGAGTCAGATTATCAATTCACACTAGCAGGCTGGTAAAACTAGGATTCGAGAAAGATACAGAACAAAACCAGGGAATGCTTATCTACTGCTGGTTAGAGGCTAAATTAGTGTAACCTCATTGGAAGCATTTTGCATTACATACGTTGTGTTTATCCCAAGCCCTGGCAATTCCATTCCTTGAGAGAAGCCCTGAAGAAACTCTTGTACATGTGCAGCAGGAAACAGACTCAAGAATGTTCCTTCAGCAGTGTCATACTAGCTAAAATCCAGAAACAGCACAGTGTTCTGCAACAGTCCAATGAATCAACTGTGGCCTCTTCAGAATTGAACACTGTATCAATGTGAAGGAAACTCAAAGAAGAAAGTCAGAGGGGCACCTGGGTCGCTCAGTCCATTAAGTCTCTGACTTCCACTCAGGCCATGATCTCATGGTTTGTGAGTTCGAGCCCCGCATCGGGCTGTGTGCTGTCAGCGTGAAGCCCGCTCTGAATCCTCTGGTCCCCTTCCTCTCTGTCCCTCCTTTCCCTCAAAAATAAACAAACATTAAAAAAAGAAAAGGAGGGGGGGTGCCTGGGTGGCTTAGTTGGTTAAGCATAACTTTGGCTCAGGTCATGATCATACGGTTTGTGCGTTCGAGCCCTGTGTTGGGCTCTGTGCTGACAGCCAGCTCAGAACCTGGAGCCTGTGTCAGATTCAGTATCTCCCTCTCTCTCTGACCCTCCCCTGCTAATGCTCTCTCTCAGAGATAAGATAAGGTAAGATTTCTCTCTCAGGACTAAATAAAAAACATTTTTAAAAATTAAAAAAAAAAAGAAAAGGAGGCAAGTCAGAGAGAATACATACAGGATTATTCTGTCTAAATAAAATGCAAACATAGGCAAAAATGAATGTATATATGGGAAGAGCTACACAGCACAACTACCGAGGAAAGCCATGGAATGAATAACATAGAAGTGCAGCAGGTTTTTACCTCCATGTGCGGCAGGAGAGGGTCCAGGTAAGGACGCTCAAGGACGGGCACCCAGGACTTCTAAATGCTGCTATTTGGGGACTGACAGATACACTGATGTTTATTTTATTCTTCTTCTTTAAACTAGACACGCATTTTATTTTTTAAAATATTTTTAAAAGTTTTTATTTATTTATTATTGAGAGAGAAAGAGTGAGAGAGAGCACACAGCTGGGGAGAGGCAGAGAGAGAGGGAGACACAGAATCTGAAGCAGGCTCCAGGCTCTGAGCTGTCAGCACTGAGCCCGACGAGGGGCTCTAACTCATAGACCCACAGACCGTGAGATCATGACCTGAGCCGAACTCAGACACCAAACCAACTGAGCCACCCAGGCGCCTCTAGACATGTGTTTTATACTGTCTTTTACATGTATGATCTCGTTCCTACTTTTTTAAAAGGAATAGGCGTGCTTTGGTTTAAGCCATTAGCCATGCTAAAAATCAGGGCTTTGAAAACCAGATGTCCAAACGGCCTAGTGGGGACTAACAAAAGAACAACAACAGCAGCAAATTTATTAGGTGTCTCTACATTTGCTATAAAATAATAAGGCCATGCCAACGGGTCTGCAGTAAATGCAATATCTCTGCCAAGTACTGCAATCCATAGTTCACTGACCCTTGATACAGCTATGATTACCATGCTTCCCTCATGCGTAGCATACACTTGCCCCAAACTCAGGCAGATTCAAAAGGACAAACCCAGTGAAATTGAGGCCTTTAGGATCTTTCAGAGAAGAAGAAAGTCTAATAAAGACATAAAGCCTTTTTCTCTACAACAGTGAACGCATTCTGCATTGCGTTAACCTGCTGACACAATTTGTAATGGCATAGAAAGGTCACCAAAGCCTCAATCTGCCCAGGAAGAGTCTCCCCACAGCCTTCTCAAAAACATAAGCTTTATTAAATATCAGCTCTCATCTTATTTCCAAGAAGGCCACCCAAAGGTTATAGTGGGCGCAGGTGTGCCGAGCATGGCTATTAAGGTGTTCTTTATTTGCATAATATCTGCCCTCTGAATCCTTCAGGGTGGCACATTAATCTTCTTTTTAGCCTGGCAATATGGGGGTGGGGGCAGCTGGGGACCCCTGCTTTCTGTAAATGGGGAAATAGAGTCCCACACAGAGTCCTTTTATTCAAGAGATTATTCTCTAAGAGAGTCAGGCTCTATCAACTCAGGTTTTGGGACAAAATGACATGGGGTGGAAGAAATGAAGAGAGGCCAACATCAACATGATGTGACCCTTCCAGGACACTCCAGTGGCTGAGCCCCTTGGGGCAGCACTACCCCTGGGACAGCTGCCCTGGGATTTCACACCTGCCTCCATGTGATGCCCTAATTTACTAGCAAGATTTACTCTCCGTGCTGAAACACCTAACTTCCACCAAGGCACTCTCTTGCTCACTGGGAAGCTCTAATTTTTCTAAAGAGTCAACTGAGTAAAACAAAGACAAAAACAAAAACCCCAGAAAATGTAAGAGGAAAATATAAGCTGGTTTTGTTTCTCTTTTGTTTTCGGGTGCAAAGAGGCCCCTCTTGGTGTCTCTGACCCCATATATTACTCGAACTTTCTATTTCCTTTCCTGCTGCCTCAGTCTCTTCACGCTTTCCAATCCCAAACCAAGGAATGTGCTGCACCCAGCTCACATTTTGTGGCGGACCAATCTGGGTCGCAGGTCATGGGCACTATCTAGACTCTCGGCTCCCCCTGTCAGTGGAGCCAGCAAGAGAGGAGACATAGGGCATGTAAAATGTGGCTGTAACAGAGGCCATGAATGGACAGCTCTGCCTTAAGAGTCTGGGAGAGGAAGGTGGTGGGCATGAGTGCAGACATTTTTGTGGTAGGGATCCCTCCCTAAGGAGAGAGAAAAAGAGGAATGAAGACTTCAAGGTCACCTAGATATGCGCTTATGTGCCTACATTCCCCATGACCTTGCAAACCAAGACAACTTAATCAGACTGCATGGTTATGTGTGTTACCATATATGGGAGACAAAGAAATAGAAAATGTATTAAAAAACTATGCCATGTGATGTGGGCCGCTCAGTTCTTTGGGTACGAACTCAACTGAGTGGTGCCGGCATGAATAAAGTTGCTTCCTGGAAAGAAAAGCTTCGGTGTCATAACTCTTCTGTGTGAGAATCCTGCAACATTTTCATTTAATTCATGTTTGTTTTTTAAGTTTGTTTATTTTGAGAGAGAATGCCTGCACAAGTGGGGAGAGGCAGAGGGAGAGGGAGAGAGAATCCCAAGCAGGGTCTGTGCCGCCAGGGGCTCGAACCCACCAACCTCGAGATCATGACCCGAGCTGAAATCAAAAGTTGGACACTTAACCCACTGAGCCACCCTGGCGTCCCTAGTTTAATTCATGTTTTAAAGAAGAAAATTTACTGCTTAATATGAAAAGCCTCTGCATATATTAAAATATACAGAAATTCAATAGAGTAAGCTTTCAAAAAGCTATATTAGCTCAGAAATAATTTCAGAAAATGGGGTAAAATAATTTTGGAGCATCTAGGTGGTTCAGTCAGTTAAACATATGACTCATGGTTTCGGCTCAGGTCATGATTATCAGTGTTATGAGTTCAAGTTCCACATCCAGCTCACAGTCTGCTTGGGATTCTCTCTCTCTCCGTCTCTCTTTGCCCCTCCTCTGCTCACACATTCTCTTTCTCTCAAAATAAATAAACATTTTTTTTGAAAAGGGTAGGAAGAAATAGAATACAACAGTTTGAACTTGGTCAAAATAGAAATGAAAGGAAATAATACTTTTGGAGGTGGAATGGCATGTTACAGTTCTCTTTGCTCAAGTACTTCATTAAAATTTTTTTTTCCCAATTACTCTTTCTACTTTCAAGTCTCTAAGAGAAGATGCCAAACTGAATGGCCTGGCATGGCAGTGGACCTGCTGCAGTCACACCTCCCCTCCCACTCCCGCCAGAAGGAAAATGGTGCCAAGAAGGAGTGGGTGATGGATATACAAAGTCCTCAACACTTGGTGGATGAGACTATTTCCTGTCAAGGCCAGAAGCCAAAGCGACAAAATTCTGCCCTCACCTGACACCACTCACAGACAGGAGCAGGCAAATGGAAAACAGGGGCCAGTGCTCAAGAGAAAGTAAAGTGCTAATGCTTGACCCCCTGCTCCACGACAGGGTGGGGGAGTCCCCCTGCCCCATCCCGCTTGTCAATGGCTCAGAAAGGCTTTCCCGTCCCTGCCTCGTCAGGCCACGTCCACCTAGAGTTCACAGCTCTCATCCCCACACCTTCCTTATCAGCCCTCATCTGCCCTCGGAGATCAGCAAGGTCATCTCCCGGCAGTGTCTGGAGCACTCAGATGCTCTCAGACGTACCAACAAAATGGGTTAGTACCTCTGGTGGTGTATTGATCTAAAATGCTAATGTGGACACCAAATGAGAAGGGAGATTGCATGCTTCATGCCAGAAGAGAATTAATGATGAATTCTGTCCACCTTCTCATTCACTCCCTGGAGAGGCACGATCATTAATGACACACACGTCCCCTGATGGACATCTCTCCCTCACCGCCTCTTCCCTCCCTACAGCTTTGCCCCAGAGAGGAGCAGCAAGAGGGAAGACGGCGAAGGAAACTTCTCACTCCTCCGTTATCTTCTTGTCCTGAGTTAGCAATGGACACATGTAGCCTGCATGCCCCCTTTCTTCATTCTGTGCCATGGCAGACATCGCTGGTCAATCACAGAGTTCTCTGTCTTTCTCTCTCTCTGTTTCTCTCTCCCCACCGCCCTCTCTTAGATAACTTCATCTCACTTCCTATCACAGTGCTGCAAGCATCCAGGAACCAGGGAACAGAAACAGCCCACAAAATAAAGCCCATTTATCAACTCTCCTTAACTCCACCAACTACAGCTTTCCATGTGCTTTCCAAATGTTCTTTATCTAATTTTTTTCTTACAAAGGTAAAGGAGATCTAAAGAATTTGCCTAACATTCAGGCCTCCATTTTAAGAAATTATACTCATAGTAAGAGCAAAGGATGTGGTACTGATAAGGCACTATGAGGTGTCAAAGTGTTACAGGGTACCCAGGGGAGGAAGATCCCTTTATCATGTTCTCTGTTAAACCCCACCACCTCTACCTTCCATTCATATTCCTACAGCTCCAATCAGATCACTGTATCCAGCAGGGAGGATTAAAGTCCAGGAGGGAAGCAGACCCTTTAGTGGGCGAAAGCCAGCATGGAATGGAGGTATTTGTATCAGGCCCTTGAGAATTGAAAAGCTAAAATCTTGGCATCAGTTCTGCACAAACTAGGAATTGGTGTTATCTGTCTAGTTTCCTCATCTGTAAAGTAACGGAGATAAACTGAATCAGGAACTGATAGAGTCCAAGGGCCAAATCTAGCCCAACACCTGTTTTTGTAAAGTCTTATCAGAACACAGCCATATTCACGAGTTTACATATTATCTGATTGTTTTCCTACAACCAGGACAGAATGGAGTTGCTGCAACAGTACATTTATGTTCCACAGAGTTGTAAACACTTTAGGTTCCACAGGATGTAATGTTTCTGTTTGATTCATTTTTATGGTTTCTATTTCTTCATTAAACTTCTCATTTTATTTCATGCATCATTTTCCTGAGTACGTGTCGTTGTGTATCTATTGCCTGCAGGTGACAGTGGACAGGGACAGAAAGGTTAAGGGAACACAGGCCAGCCCCGTACTAGATCATAACCCCCAAGTTCAAATGTCTACGTGAATGAGATATACCATGTAGGTCAATGAAATTCACCAAATTTAAGGAAAATCACTGGAAACACTTGGATTTGTGTTAGCTTTATCAAGAAAAGCACTTCAGAAATTTGGAAGGACCTGCCCAACAAAGGCATAGGGATGGAGGAGCCGTAGGGAGCAAAGTGTGGGAAGGGAGGACATTCAGGTGAGGGATGGAGGCCAAGGTGGGCTGTACTGGGAAGAGCTGCAATTCTGAGACTAACCAGTGGGGGAGCCTCTGAGTTATTCACAGGATAAAATGGCATTTTGCAATCTGTATTATGGTTTCATTACCAAAGGTATTTGGGAAAAGGGGGGTTCTGTCTGGGATAACCTGCTGTTCCCATCTGCTGAGGACTGAGGAGTTTCCTGGGTCACAGGACTTTTGGTGGTTAAACTAGGACAGTCGTGGTGAAATGGACATCTGCTCAAACTTGAAGAGATATGGAGACCTGTCTGGAGACTATGCCTGTAGTCCAGATACAAGGTGACTAGACCTCTAAACTAAGAAATCTTCAATCCATTCTGTTCTGAGAGACAACTTCTTGGCAGTTTCCATGGAAGGGAATGGCCTCCTCTTTTCTGCATGTGCCTTGTTCTGGGTGCATTCTAACCAGGACCTTCTGGCAGGAAATTCTAGTCCTGAAAGACTACACAGACTTAGTGGTAGGAATCTGGGCATATGGCCGGCCAATGGAGGAGCTACTGGGGAGGGAGCTATAGGGAAGAAGAGGGACATTTGTTGCTGTTGCTAATAATAAAAGCTCCCACTGAGAAAGCATTTGCTATGGCTCAGTACTTCACTTAATATTTATAACAACCCATACAAACTAAGTATTATTTTCACCCCATCTTGTAACTGAGGAAGTACAAGAGGTGACTTGCCTAGAGTCACACAGCTATTAAGTGTGGGAGCCAGAGTTTAAGTCGAGGGTTGTCCTAACTCCTACTCGTGAAGCACACCTTACATCCCACACCCTAGTCGTCACCTCCTCTGTCCTTTGAGGGGTCCTGGCCATAAGCAAGAATGCCCACCTCCTGGGAATGAAATGAGCTATCTCTGACAAGAACTGTCAAGTGCCAGAAAGGAGCCAGTGTTCTGAAGGGAATGAAGAGGAGAGCCACATGAATAATTAAGAACTGAGAAGGATTCATCTGTCAGGGAAGATTAGAAGAATTCGATACGCATAGTTTGGCTAAGCTGAGACTGAGGGAGGGAGAGGTTGGGGGCCAGGAGGAGCAAGAAAGAAAGTCATTACAGAATAGATGGGCTTTCTGATCGACAGCACTAGGAAGCACAGCTGAGAGGAAGCCGTGAGAAACTGGAAGCACAAGGGGAAGGTTCTAGAATGATGTTCCAAGGAACAAATTTTGGCCCAGAATTCAGAGGGGACACCCTGATCTAGCAACCATGCTGTATCTACAGTCCAGAAAGATCCTCTTGACCAGAGTCAGTGAAAGTATGACTTTCTAAAGAGAAGGCATTTCCTTAGCAAAGTTACATTCAAGGTCTTTGCGGTGTCTCTCCCGCCTCCTGGTCTCCCAGGCCTCTCCCATCTGGAACGGAACTTCTTTATCCTATCTACCATCAATTCTCAATTCCTCATGGGAAAACAGACTTGGAGGCATGGAGGGCTAACATAACACCCACTTTTCCAGGCCCTGTGCCAAGCACTGCATAAAACTTCAGTCTTTTATTTACTTTCCAAGGTCACCTTATGTGCTTAGCCAGTCGGAAAGTATTTCTTTTTAACTCAGCCTCAAATGATACTTATTTGTTTCTCAGGTCATTTTATAAGCCCAGTACTGTGCTACAGGCTAGCCCTGTACTGGAGACCAAGGCAAGCTTGGTCCCTGCCCACATGGGATGTATAATCCGATGAGAAAGACAGATATTATGTGACACCTGCTGAAGTCAAGTATGGTGTGAAATACTATGAAAGAAAAGGTGTTTATGAGATCATCAAACAAAAGGATACCTCAGTCTGGAGAGAAAGAAAGTCCTCCCTGAAGAAATGACGGGCAAACTAAGGCTTGGATGTTAGGGAGGGGGTGAGGTGCTGTGTAGCAAAGAATTACCGTTACCCAAAGAGAGGTCTTGCCTTTGCCCTCAGCTTCTGGAAGTCATCTCCAGGCCCCTGGACTGTCCTGCTTGATACAGTGCCTTTGTTTGCCCGGAGGCTCTCGCCACTGCACGGTCCAGCAGTATGAGTAAAACAGGGGCTTTGGGCCAGCCTGTATTAGCTCTACCTCTGGAGGCACTCGAGACCTAAGGTCAACCACATAGGAGGTATGTGACTGCGCCCAGGAAAACCTCTGAGGACCAAAGGCTCAGGTGATCTTCCCTGGCTGGTAATACTCAGCACCTATTATCAAACATCAACACCAAGAGAGTAACACTGTACTAACTCCACAGAAAGGACAATAGAATATGATTCAGCAATTCCACCTCTGGACATACAGCCAAAAGAATTGAGATCAGGATCCTGTGGCGATTATTGGCACGACCATGTTTATAGCAACCTTAATCACAACAGCCAAGATATGAAAACAACCTAAATGTCCACTCATGAATGTATGGACACAGAATATGTGAGATCTATTTTATATGCACACACAGGAATATTATTCAGCCAGGAGGAAGAAGGAAATTCTGCCATTTAAGACAACTGGGTAAATCTTGAGGGCATTACACTAAGTGAGGTAACTCAGAGAAAGAAGACTACTGTGTGGTATTACTTATGTGTGGAATCAACAAAAACCGTCCTCAGAGAAATAGAATAGAATGGTGGTTACCAAGGGCTGGGGGGTGGGAGAAATGGGGAGATGTTGGTTAAATGGTACAAACTTCTGGTTCCAAGATAAACAAGTTTTGGGGAGCTGATGTACAGCATGGTGATTATAGCTAACAAAACAGTATTACACACCTGAAAGTCGCTAAGAGACTAGATCTTAACTGTTCTCCCTACAAAAAAGAAATGTAATGGTGCAAGTGCTCACAAGCGCTATGGTGGTAATCATTTTGCAATAAATACAAAGGTATCAAATCGACACCTTGAACTTACACTATGTTATCTGTCAAGTAAATCTCAATAAAGCAGGGCACCTGGGTGGCTCAGTTGGTTAAGCGTCCAGCTTCCACCTGGGTCTTGATCTCATGGTCCATGAGTTCGAGCCCCATGTCGGGCTCTGTGCTGACAACTCAGAGGTTGGAGCCTGCTTCAGATTCTGTGTCTCCCTCTCTCTCTGCCCCTCCCCTGCTCATTCTCTCTCTCTCTCAAAAGTAAATATTAAAAAAAAAAAAAAAACAACTTTAATCTCAATAAAGCTGGGGGCCAGGGGGAGGGGAGACAATGAAAATTCCACATCTGGCACCTTTCCTGACCTCTGCCTTATGTGCATCTTCCCTTGGCTGGTTTTCATCTTTATCCTTTCACTGAAATAAATGATAACTATGAGTAGAAGAGTTCTAGAAGTCCTACTACAGAATTCTTGAAACAGAGTATCGTTTGGGGAGCACTTTGAACTTGCAACTCGTTAGAATCAGGATGGCCTGTTGTGGGGACTGTCCCTCTCCCAAGTGCCCAAGGAAGGGAAGCCCTCTAGGCAGGGGTCAGGGTATGAGACAGATGCCTCCCCTTCGTAGCCATAATTGTTTTCTGTATATACCCCCCAAACCTCACTCTCACTCAACCATATTGCCTACTACAAAAAACACCTAGTGCCTAGTGAATCCTATCATTTTTTGAAAATATTTTCTCTTTCTACAATCTTAAGACTTGCTGATACAACCACACTCAATGTATATTATTTTCCTGTAAGAAATAATTTTCATGTGTCCCATTATAACGGTGGGCTTTAGAAATGCTAAATTCACAGTGGATCAGAAAAGATTTACAGGCAGTAAAATCAATAAGGTAATTCAAAAGGGGGGAATTGAGCCAATTATTTAAAAATGGCAACTAGAAACTGCCTGGAGAGGTAGGAGGTAGAACCCTGAAGGGCTGGGTATCGGCTGACAGAATTCACGGAGCAGCAAAAGCAGGGCATCAAAAGATCCATGAATGCCCATTAGGAAAGGCTTGAGAGAGACAAGTAATTTCCAGGAGTGTTTTCCAAACAAATGCAGGGAAACAGGACAGTCAAGGGGCTGTTTCAGAGGCCTGGTGGCTACAAGAGAGACCTTAGCAAGGAGGAAAAGCTTTGGCATTTACACAAGTGTTTCTGATGAACGTTCTTCTTAGGCCCCTTCATGGATCCTCGTCCTCTTCAAACTTCTCCTTAAACACTGGTTTCCCTCTAAGATTTCTTTGGACTCCTCATTTGCTTGAACCCTACTCTAGGACAAAGACCAATCCTGGCCACCCAGGGCTGAACTAGCTGGCTTAGGGGGCAGGGACAAGTTGTAAGCATTAAAAAACCAAACTTCTATGTAATATAGAGTCAACCTGGACTGAGCAAAGGGACCACAGAGTAAAACCTGACTGTATGCAATCTATTCCCTGAGATGCTCTCACTTTATATTAAGGGACCTTTATTCAAAAATAGCATAATGGTTAAGAACATGGGCTCTGGAGTCAGACTCTAGTTCCAACTGCACCGTGGACCACCTTGAACAAATTACGGGAATACTTCGTGCCTCCAGTGCTTAATGGATACTAATAGGGCCTGCCTTATAGGGTTTCATGAGGCCTAAATTATTTAACACATACAGACGTCTTAGAACAGTGCTTAGCACATATTCACTATTCAATAAATGGTCAAACAATTATGCAGTACCCCATGGCAACCCAATTAGAATCTCAGAGTACTGGCAGTTTTTAAAAATCTTCCTCCAAGCCTATGATTCTAATGTGTAACCGGGGTTGAGAACCACTGCTCTCAGAGCCTACCCAACTGCTTCTCAAATTTTAACATGCATAGGAATCACAGGGGCAGGGAGGGGGAGGTGCGTGTGGAAATGCAGATTCTTATTCAGTAGGTCAGGGTGAGACCAAAGATTCTACATTTCTTGGAAGTTCCCAACACAGGGAGTGCTTGGAGATTAACCCAAAGTGGGCGCATAGTAATTGCAACTCGACTACTGGATCCTTGGGCAGGGAAGTGTCCCTTGATCCCAAGCCCTCCTGGACAAGAAGGACAAAGCACTGAAATCCATCAGGTACTTCTCAGGATGGTCAGGACTCTGGTAGGTCTGAGGTTGCACATGTGGGCAGAGAGTGAATTCAGCTGTGCAGGCCTGGGGCAGCAGGAACGGCTGACACAGGCAGCGACTGTAGTCAGAATGCGAAGACCTAAGACTTAAAAGTAAAAAGGCAAAGGGACCAGGTGTGGAGGAAGAGAAGCCATTTTCACTCCCCTCTCCCCTAGCAGCCATCACTCTATGAATCTGACTCTTCTAGGTACTTGCAAAGAGGTGGAAGAATACAATACTTGTCTCATTTCACAGAGGATAACATCCTCAAGGTTCATCTATGTCGCAGCATATACCAGAATTTCCTTATGGAAGGGAAGAGTGTCCCCTTGAAGGCTTAGTCCACAATCTGTTTGCACATTCTTCCGTCAGGAACACTTGTGTTATGTCCACCTTTGGGCTGTTGTGAATAATGCTGCTGTGAACATGAGTGTACAAGTATCTCCTTGAGGCCTGCTTTCAACTCTCCGGGACGTAGTCCTGCAAATGTAAGTGCTGGATTATATGGTAATTCTATTTTTAGTGTTTTGGGGAACGGCCATCCTGTTTTCCACAGCAGCTGCACCATTTTACATCCCCACCGACAGGGCACACAGATTCCAATTTTTCCTTTCTTGCCAACACTTGTTATTTTCTTTCTTTTTTTTTTTAATGGCAGCCCTTCTAATGAATGTGAGGTCATAACTCCTTGTGGTTTTGACCTGCATTTCTTTAATGATTAGGGATGTTGATGGCAGTGGTTTTAATACAAATGGATAATCTCACTCTCGGCATTTATGGGCAGCATCACATTATCCACCACTCACAAGGGTGAATGCTAGCTTCCAGCTGGGCTGAAGACTGCATCAATGAAGGAGACATGCCATTTTTCTCCTGCGGCCTCAGAACATGTCAAGTCCAGCTACGCCAGAGTGTCGGCTCTGCTCATTGATACAGTAGTAGTCACTCTCGGGTCCCACCAGATACCCCTCCTCAACCTCCTACTCAAAAACTCTGGCTAAGGATATGGTGCCCAGGATGGGAGAATCCTCTTTCCCCACAGAGCATATTGGAAGTGCTGAGGAATGAATGACCCCAGGACAGCCCTCCAGGGACAGATGGAGAGCTCGTAGATCAATACCCCAGCTGCCCCTCCCAGCGCTGGGATAATTCTGAAGAGCCCTCCACACAGCCTCCAAGATTTTCCCCACCGAGTGGCAGATGCCCATCATGGAAACTGGTTTGACAATCAATGCTTCCTTTTCCAGCTGCCTTTCCTTCCCTGTCTTCCTTCCCCAACTTCCCTGCATGTGATTTCCCCAAATCACCTCCTAAATAAACAACCTGCTCTCCAGTCCTTGCCTCAGGGTCTGTTTCTGGGGGAACTCACATCAATAAAGGCAATACTGTATCTCCTTTGCTACAAATACTAGCACCTGGCTAGTCTCGGTTGGGGTGAACAAAGCTAGAGAGAGTCTATTCTTTTTCTTCAATCAATTGAACAGCTTCTATTTTTTACATTTCCCCAAAATATGCATGGGTATGAAGGAGATTCATACATCCCACTTACCTCTAAGAATAAAATACTTCAAGGTGGCACACTGCACCTTGGAAATTGCTGCAACATAGCAAAGCAGTTCGCCTATTTAAGTAGTAAGTTTGTACCTTTACCCAGTACAAATATTTGAGTCTTGAGTACAACAATGTAGCATATATTAGAACTCACATACATCTCATGCCAAGGAAACATCTTCATGGGGTTTAACCCTAGTAATAAGATCATACGTTTAGTAACCATGAAATCTTGAATGCCAGATGTTCTCTCTGCTGGCTTCCCCTTGGTGCTTAGCTATACCTTCATAAATACCTGGTTCCTAACTGTTAAACAGAGAATGAGACTGTAGAAAGTAATGAGTAACGGTTATATGAGAAACATAAAAGTTTTTCCTGAAGGGAATTATATGCACGTTTTAAAGCAGCAGAGTGAAAATTAAAGAGCCAAGTTCAAAATGAAAAAGAGGAAAAGGAGGGAAATGTCTGTTCCCGACCCTGAGTGGTCCTCAGTGCTCTCCTTGTGGGAAAGTAAATACTTACCCAAGTGAAACCCAGTGGCTGCTCTAAGTGAGAGACAGAAATAGTAAGCAGTTAATCCTTCTAATGTCGCCAACAGTGGAGTAAACTGACATCAGAAAGATCCAACATTTCCTTTCAACGTTATGGCCATTATAATATCAGACCATGCTAATACCCACCCAATTCTGAATTTCAGAATGGGGGTACACAGGGTCAGAAGTATCTGCTCATTTTCTCCATGGAAAAGAGTTAAAGGAGACTGTCCTGATAGTTTTAATATAAATCCCTAATTTGAACCTATGCCCCTCACAGGGGAATGCACTGGTTACAAAAAAGAAGCAATATACAGGTAACAACTCAGTAAATATTCAGTAGACTCTTCCCTGACTTCAAGTGCAGTGGTTACAATTTTTATTTTCAATTTCTCCAGCTCATGAAAGGCAAAATGATTTATCCATTATTCAAAAGTCATGCACTTTAATGTGTGAAACTCTGAACCCAAAGCAATTTCACAGTGTGCTTGTGGGGGCATAGGATGGAGGCGGGTGGGGGGACCAAGGGGAGTGACCAACATTTAGCAAAATCATAACCCTTTGAAGAAAGTATTTTTATCTTCTCATAAGACTCTACTCCTATGACTAATGTAGGAGCCAGGAAAAAAAATTCATTTCAATGTAATCATGTTGGTAAAAGGTAAAAATGGTTTTGTTATTTACAAATTCATTAACACTTATTAGACATTAACATGGTTTATTAATTTTCTTCATTAGTTTCTGACTTCTAACCTTTCATTTTGATAAAACGTTTGCATCCATAGGGTGCCTGGATGGTTCAGTCGGTTGAGTATCTGACTCTTAATTTCAACTCAGGTCACCATCTCGAGGTTTATGGGATCAAACCCCATGTCGAGCTCTGAGCTGACATCACAGAGCCTGTTTGGGATTCTCTCTCTCTTTCCCACTCTCTCTGCCCCTCCCCCATTCACAGGCACTGTCTCTCAAAAATAAATGAACAAACATTTAAAAAAACCACATTTGCAGGGTGCCTGGGTGGCTCAGTCAATTAAACATCTGACTTAGGCTTGGGTTATGATCTTGCAGTTCACAAGTTCGACCCCCACATCGGGCTCTGTGATGACAGCTCGGAGCCTGGAGCCTGCTTCAAATTCTATGTCTCCTTCTCTCTCTGCCTCTCCCCTACTCACACACTCTCTCTCTTTCAAAAATAAATAAAGATGAAAAAAACATTTTTTTTTTAATTTATTTTTTTTTTTTTAAATTTATTTCTAGGAGACAGAGAGAGAGACAGCATGAGCAGGGGAGGGTCAGAGAGAGAGGGAGACACAGACTGAAATAGGCTCCAGGCTCTGAGCTGGCAGTCAGCACAGAGTCCGACGCGGGGCTCGAACCCACGAACCGCGAGATCATGACCTAAGCGAAAGTCGGACGCTTAACCGACTAAGCCACCCAGGTGCCCCGAAAAAAACATTTTTTAAACCACATTTGCATTCATTGGTCACTAGAGACAAAATGCACTTTTAAAAAGCTAAAAATTTGAATCCAACAATGAATTAGAGACTATTATACAAAGAATAAAAAATCAACACGTTAGAAAAGGGCTGGGCCCTGCATGGCTACGTTAACCAGTTGTTAGGGACTGAGTGCTTATGTCTGCCACATTTATATGTCAAGGCTGTAAGCCCCATAGTGACTATCTTTGAAGATGGGGTTTTCATGAAAGTAATTAAGGTTAAATGAGGGGTGCTTGGGTGGCTCACTCAGTTAAGCATCCGACTTCGGCTCAGGTCATGATCTCACGGTTCGTGGGTTTGAGCCCTGTGTCCAGCTCTGTGCTGACAGCTCAGAGCTTAGAGCCTGCTTCGGATTCTGTGTCTCCCTCTCTCTCTAACCCTTCCCTGCTCACGCTGCCTCTCTCTCTCTCTCTCTCTCTCTCTCAGAAATAAATAAAAAACATTAAAAAATTAAAAAACAAAAGAAAGTAATTAAAGTGAAATGAGATTGTAAGGGTGGGGTCCTAATCTGATCAGATTAGTATATTCTAAGAAGAGGAGACACGAAGACCCCTCTTACTCTTTCCCGACCATGTGAAGACAACACAGGGAGAAGTCACCATCTGCAAGCCAGGAAAAAAGCTCTCACCAGAAACTCAACTGCCTGGTACCTTGATCTTGGACTTTGAGCTTCCAGAACTGTGAAAAAGAAATTTCTGTCAGCCAAGCCCCCCAAGTCTGTGATAGTTCATTATGACTGCCTGAACTAATATCCCCATCAAGGAAAATGGCCCCAAGTGAGAAACCATTTTCCCCAAAAATGAGCCAAGCAAAGTAAAAGAACATGAGTATAAGACACCTTCCACTTGCTCTGGCTTGAGGTGGTCACCAGTGTCATTTACACAGTGCTTTTAAAATCTAACTTGAAGAACAAATGTTAATGCTCTGTTTTTTCTCCTTCTAACTCCACACCTTCCAGAGCCAGAACCACACACCCACCCTTTGTCCTTCCTGTGGGGGGTGAGAAAACGCCTCTCTCCTCTGTTCCATCTATATCGATAACCAAGAGAAAACCCAAAGGGAAGAAACAAAAAGCAAGCCCTTCCCACAGTGACAAGCTGTATGGCAGGGACCAGTGACTTTACCAAGGTTCTTTCAGAAATGAAGAGAAAATATGGGAGAAACTCCATGGACAATTATTTTTAGCAACATTTATTTGCCTTCCCAAACTCCAGAGAACATAAGGAATTAGTCTTAATAGAGGGACGTACTTCGCCTTAAGTTAGGGATGTACTGTCTGGGTAAGAAAGACATATTGGCCCCCAGCTGCATCTTAGAACCAACTCTAGTTCTGGTTCCTAGTTTTTCAGGGGGTCCTGACTCTAATTCCTAACTTCTCTACACTGGATTCATTACAAAGCACACAGGTTGAAAGTCAGCGGCAAATCCCGTGTTAGTAAGTATCTAAGATGCATCTGACACGGTTTCTCCTTGGCCAATGGACAGACTTTGACACAAATAATGAAGGGAAAAAATGATCTTTCAGGGCTTTGCAGCTCAGTCTTTCAAAGGAGATCTTGCTCAATGAAATTTCATTTTCTAATCATTTAGCCACAGTTAAATGTAACTAATTTTGAAGAGCATTTCAAAGTCTATTGATGGACAAATTGTACTACTGACTGGTACCGACCGTAAACTTGAAGTATCTCACCCAAATCCCTTTAATTGGACTTGAGTGTCACTCTTTTAAATGACTTTAGGAAGAGAAGGGAGAGAAACGTGCCAAGGATAACTCACACAAAGAAAATTTGCATCCTGTCTTTGTTTCCCTTTCTTTGGCACAGATACTGACTAGCATTTTTTTTTTCTTGAGAAAAGTAGTGAGAATGTGAACAGCAGTCTGGATTTTTCTTGTTCTGTTACCATAATTAGAAAGTAGGATAAAATTATGCAGGAGCAGATTGAGGAGGAAATGTAGTTCAGCTTTTATGTGAAATTGCTACCTCTTTTTTTAAATTCAAAGGTTCTCTTTCTCTCTCTGCACATATCCTTCATCTCTGAGGAGTGACTATACTTCTTTTAAGTTGATTTTCAGGTGAACAACAAATAGACTCTGAAAAGTTTCAAGTAATGATGAGAAGTGTGTTCATGACCACCGCCACCATTGTTATGAGATACTGGTGCCATTCCAGTGGACAGGGGCCAGAGACCACCACCCCATAATTACAGGACGCTGACAACATCAGTCTGGGACTCAAGAAACCAGGGAAATTGTTTTCAAACAAATTGAAAATGTGACCTTAGATCAATCATCCTAGAAGACGTCATCACAGCTAACATCGGGAAGAACTGCAAACTTTCATTCAGCAGACACGTACTTTTTATGTACCTGAGGAGCTATTCAAGGATTCAGTAGTATTTCCCCTCTGACATCTGCCTTTCCTTCCATTCCCTTCTTCCTTAAAAAAAAAAAAAAAAAAAAAAATCCTCTTGCCAGTGATGTCTACATCCTTCCTTTTGCTCTAGCTCATCTCTGTTGGACGTTCCCTCCCTCAGCCCTTCTTCTTCCACCCTGCAAGCTCCACTCTGATGTGTCCTCAGATGTCACCCTCAGTCCCCCCGCAAGCCAGGGTGTTTCCTTTTTGAACCTCTGTGGCGTCTTGATACCCATCTTGGCCTCTCACCTCGTCTGGACTTGTCCTTTCTTGCTCTATGTACTCAGCTTGCTCACACCATATTGAATGAAGGTGATGTCTTACCTGCTTTTTCCTCCCCTATAGCACCCAGCATGGGGTGTGAACACAGTAGACCCCCCGCTAGTATTTACTGGATTACTTAACAGACTGATCCCTCACACTCTTCATGATCAACAAGACCTGTGCTTACTGGCTTTGAAATTCCTGAGTCCCGTCCGTGCCGTCCATGCCACCAGTGCACTGCCTGAAATTCTGCCTGGGCTCCCCACCCACTGCTCTGACTCCAATCCCTTCCTCCCCTCACTGCCCATTAAGAAATGTTTCTTGAGTATCTGTCCAGGTCCTGAAAAACAGCTGCCTTATGCTCTCAAGGCTTGGCAAATTTATATAAATTCACAAAACTTTGCAACATAAGAAAGATGACATGTTACATATGGGACACTAAGAAAGGTCCACCTCCAATTCAGACTGCTGAACGGGAGAGTCCACAGAACAAGAGCCCTTCTAGTTCGATAGCTGTCTTCCTCCCCCCAGACACTCCTTCCTGTATAGCACACTCATTTTCCACTCTTTCCTACATTCTTCCTACCCACGTGGCCCTTTGTCATATGGCCCCACCCCCATCCACCCAACCTCGCTGCAGGCTCTCCCTTGGCCAGTCCTCACGCACATCCGCACATTTGTTTGTTCATGCTGGGCATACCTCACTGTCCTCTGCTTTTCCATTTCTCCCTCCTGCCCCTCAGGGACCAAGCCAAAACCCACACGTTTCTTAGAATCCCTGACAGCTCTCACCCTGGGGTTTTTATATTACAATAAAAGAACAGGTAAATTTTCAGCTTAGCTCTTAGATACTTTTTTTTTGGGGGGGAGGGCTTTAACCATTCAAGTTTTGTAGGCTGATTTCTCAAACTGACTGTAAGGTCATTGAAAGTAGGGATGTTTTTCTTGGATGGTGCTTCTTACTGTTTTTTTTTTTTTAATATTTTTATTTATTTCTAGGAGAGAGAGAGACAGTGTGAGCAGGGCAGGGTCAGAGAGAGAGGGAGACACAGACTCTGAAACAGGCTCCAGGCTCTGAGCTGGCAGTCAGCACAGAGCCCAACGCAGGGCTCGAACCCACGAACCGCGAGATCATGACCTAAGTGAAAGTCGGACATTTAACCGACTAAGCCACCCAGGCACCCACGGTGCTCCTTACTGTTAAACAGTTACGAGAAGTCAATATATATGAACGGGTTAAATTCCAACCTCAGGTATCTGCTTAGGAACCACCTAAGGTGGTTTCTTTGCGCTTTCTGTCAAAATTAAGGTAATATGTGAGAAGAGCAATAAACCATTTTCTCAGTGCAAGTAAATAAAAGAGGGTGGGAGCGATCTGAAGAAGGGAATGAAATTTGGGTATAATTCTTGGGATATAAAATTAAAAGGCCATCTGCCTTTGAGATGCAGCAGATGTGTAATTGATATTCACTGCTCATTTGCCACTTGAATTTTGCAGACATTTAATGCTGTAATTGTTTATACAGTAAGACTCTAAATACCCTTTAGAGAATAGTTTACTTTTCCTACAATCTTTCTATTCCCCACCAGCAGATAAGAATTGGCCCTTATATTGCTAGAGCTTCCAAAGTAGAATTTTTAAAAATAAATTTACATCGCAGCTTTTTGAAGATAGGAATACAGCAGTATCTGTAAAACTCGTAAGTGGCAACCCTTTGATTCAGCGCTCTCTACCTCGGACTAGATCCCATCTATGGTATACGTAAGCCATCTGCACAGAGATGGTGGCACATGGATGTTAACTGCAGGGCTGTTTGTAAATACAGAACACTGAAAATAGCCTCATGTTCATCAATGCGAGATTGATTAATTATGAGTCATTAAGACAATATAATATTGTCAACCTTTAAAAGAATGAGGTAGCACTGTAGGGGCTGACAAGGAAAGATGGTGCAGAGACGTACAGAATTTCTGGAAGGGGACACGAAAATCTAAAGGATAGCACATATGTATGTAACACGTAAAAGTTTTAAAATAACATCTTTATTTTTAAGAACCAGCCAAAAAGTTAATTTGCAAATAAAATGGTGTTAGTGACTGAAAGGATTGGGAACCAAGAATTGACAGCAAGCTTTCTACCAAGAGCTTCAAAAACATCTTTTCCATATTGCCTGTTTGTCTAAATAACCAAGATTGGGGAGGTGCCTGCGTGGCTCAGGCGGTTATGCGTCTGACTCTTGGTTTTGGCTCAGGTCATGATCTCTGTTCTGACCAATTAAAAATAATGGGATGGTTCTGGGAAAAATTTTCCTCCTTGATGGAAAGAGAGACACCGGCGAACTTTCTTTACTACTTCTCTTCTTTTTGCTTTTGGACACAGGAGTAAAGAACATGAAGCTTAGAGTTATGGTGGCCATCTTGGAAACAGGAGGGGAAGCATTGCCAATTCCCTCTCACCCCCTCACAGTGCTCACCTTCCAATCTCTCTGAGCATCCTTCCTCTAGTCTGTAACAATGTTCTTGCTTTTCCCATCGCTGAGATACCTTCCTTGCTTCCTACCACTCCTCAGGCTACTACCCCATGTCTGTTCTCCCTATTTCCTATGTTCTATGTTTTACCTGATCACCTCCTAGCCCATCTTCATTCACTGCAAACTGACCCCTGATTTTACCACATTTATGAGGCATCTCACCAGAAGGTCACTGCCGCCATCCTGACTGGCAAATCTAATAAGTATTTTTCAGCTTTTAACTTCTTTAATTTTTCTCATAGTCATGATCAGCTCTCCTCTTTCTTGAAATTCTCTACTCTCTTGTCATCCAAGATAGTATACGTTCCTAGACCTCTTTCCATCTCTCTTGCTTTCTTTGTCTCTTTCATGGGCTTTTCTTTTCCTACCCTTCCATTACTTCATCCATGACTCATGGCTTCATCTGGTCTACACTCCTCAGGTGGCCTTTAACCTTGTTCTATTGTCTGCATACGGATGACTTTGAATATGTATGTCCAGTCCAGAAATCTTCCCCAACTTCACACACATACATCCAACCTCTACTAGATATTCTCACAGGCCCTGGAGATGAACCTGTCCAAAATGAAGGTGTCATTACTGCTTTTAAATCTGTTTTTCCCCTGTGATTTCCACCTACTTCTTTACCCAAAATCAAGATCTGAGGTAATCCTTGACTCCTCCCCTGCCTCACATACCAAATTAAAATCTAATCAGCTTATGATTTCACCTCATCATTTCTTACTCATATTCCTACAGCAGTTTTCTACACATCATTAGCAGAATGATCTATACAAATGCAGTATGATTATTTCATTCTCCTGCCCAAAACTGTTCAGATGTCTTCCAGTACCTACAGAATATGGCCCAAGCTCCTCAGCAAGAATACAGTCTCTCCTTACCTCTCTAACTTTGGCCTCTGCCTGTCCCGGCCTTGGATTTTAGTTGCCAGCACTTAACTCCTTGACTTTTCTGAAATGTATCATGAATTGCATGGTCCTTTGCATTTGCCAATACTTTGAACTCTGCCTGAAATGCTTCTTCTACTTTATCACTCGGTCTGTACCTTCAAGCTCAGATACTATTTAAGAGGCTTTTACTCATTCAACAAATGTTTACTGAGCACTTACTATGTGCCACACACTGAGCTAAGAGCTAAAGAATCAATGGTGAATGAGAGACAGTAGCTGCTCTAAAGAAACATAATCTACATAATGACCCCCCTCATCTTCCCATTCTCCTGAGGGGGTTGAATGCCCTCTTCCGTGCTTCAGTTTAGATAACATAGGTTGTCTGTGTAGCAACCACACTTCCTTCTTCTTCCTTTTTATGGGGGAAGGGGTAGTAAGAATTTACCCCATTTCAAGCTTCTGTGGCAGATACTGATATCAAGCCAAACATGGTAATTCCATGCCTCTTGGCTAATGACTAGTTCAAGATTTCATGCTTAAGCCAGTAAGTGCTTGGCTTTCCTATGGAGAAGGCAGATGACCTGAGCTGACACACTCAAAAAGAAAGGAAGAATTCATTGTTCCTATTTTAAGGAAAGACTTTTCTTCTCTCCGTCAGGATTGAACAAAGAAGTTGCTTTTGGCAGTCATGTTGTGACCACATGAGGGAAGTCTTCTTGAAGACAAAGCCCACAGACAAGAACAGAGCTAAAAATATAAGAGGGATGAGGGTGAGGGTAGGACCAGAGGTTGATCCTCGAATCAGCTTCACCTCTGGGACTCAATATATGAACTAAAGAATTTCCCTATTTTTAAGTCTGTTTAAGCAGCCATTTTACTTATTAATGGGAGTCATTACAAACCACCCACCTCTGTCTCCCACTTGAATTGTTCATCCCTGCCCTTTGCTCCATTCCCAATGGTCCACCATTACTTCAAGCCCACGTTATGGCTGGCCTCGATGACTTCTGTGTCTTCCTATCCAAGTTCTCTCTCCTCAGGTCATCCCTTCTTTGAATCCATTCTCTGTATTACCTCTATAGTGGTATTTCCACATCTCAACTCTAATCGTGTCATTTCTTGCTTCAAAACATTAATTTCTTTTAGTCAGATTCACAATCAAGTTCAAACTCCTTTCCATTTATACAGAAAATAATTTTTATCCGCCCCTAGCCAGGGTTTCTGCCTCTTCTCCTCCATTCCCTTTTGCCTTCCCATTCCAAAAATGTTACATAGTTGTTTGAACATGCAACTCTCTCATTTGCATATGCTCTTTCCTGTACCTGGGACTCCCCACCACCATCACCCACCTATCCACCTCTAAACCTTCAAACTCACCTGAAACATCAGTACCACATAGTGGTTCTTGTTCTGTGCTCTTGAACTCTATAGCATGTTGACGATTTCTTTCTCGTAACATTTATCTCACTATGTTGGAGTTGTTTGTCTAGTGGCCTTTCCAATTACACTCTCACGTTCTTGAGATCAATGACCAGGTGGTATTTACACATATGTCCAGATATCCTCAGTGCTTACCACAATGTCTCTCTGATTGCAATCCTCCATAAATGATTTTTTTTTTTTTTAAACAAGAGGAGGGGAGAGGTGGGAAGGGAAACTTCACATTTGTTCGGCCCTAGGTGCTTCATGCCTTTGGAATGTGTATTTAAAGGGCTGCCTTGTTCAATAATCGTGGGGAATGGAGAGGAAACAAATAGTTCTTGATACAGGTAATGTTCATGTTCCCAATTCCAGCATATGGCAGTAGTTGTAATGGCCTAACATAAAGCATTCCCAGACAATATTAATGACCAACTAGGTTAATGACCGAAGACTAAGCCTCAGGCCATGAACACATTCTCCTTGTCATTAATCCCTGTAAAATGGCCTCAGCTATGTTCATTATGGCTCAATTATGCTCACACTCCTCATGAGGAAAGAAAGCACTTCAGTCCTAATATCAAGCTATGTCCCTTCTTTTACTTTGACACACGGGCAATAAAGATACAAAACAAATTATGAGTCCAAAACACTAAGCATGGAAAAGAAGCAATACTACTGGTTTATTAGCTCCCTATCAATGGGGACTAAATCAGAGAACCTTGTAGGTCACAGAGAAGGCAGATGAGGACATTCATGATTCATACCTTCTCTGGGTGTTCTTTGAAGGCCTAACAGAGAAACACTAAACATGTGTTACTCCCTAAATGCTTAAAGTTTGGATCAAAGTCTAAGGACTCAAAGGTAACTTTATGCCAGTAAGAAAAAAATTTTAATAGACTTCTGATACCAACTTATTATTCAATCAATAGTTACGGAATGCATCCCTTAAACAAAATTCCATAGCCAAGTTGTGAGTAATTAAGACCCTCAAAGAGGGGTGCCTAGTTGGCTTAGTCGGTTAAGCGTCTGACTTTCGCTTAGGTCATGATCTCGCAGTTCGTGGGTTCGAGCTCCGCGTCAGGCTCTGTGCTGACTGCCAGCTCAGAGCCTGGAGCCTGTTTTAGTCTGTGTCTCCCTCTCTCTCTGATCCTCCCCTGCTCATGCTGTCTCTCTCTCTCTCTCCTAGAAATAAATAAAAAACATTAAAAAAAAAAAAAAAGACCCTCAAAGAGAGGCACCTGAGTAGCTCAGTCTGTTAAGCATCTGCAAAGAGGGGTGCCTAGTTGGCTTAGTCGGTTAAGCGTCTGACTTTCGCTTAGGTCATGATCTCGCAGTTCGTGGGTTCGAGCACCACGTCAGGCTCTGTGCTGACTGCCAGCTCGGAGCCTGGAGCCTGTTTCAGAGTCTGTGTCTCCCTCTCTCTCTGACCCTCCCCTGCTCACGCTGTCTCTCTCTCTCTCCTAGAAATAAATAAAAATATTAAAAAAAAAAAAAAAGCATCTGACTGGCTCAGGTCATGATCTCACGGTTTGTGGGTTCGAGCCCCATGTAAGGCTATGTGTTGACAGCTCAGAGCCTGCTTCAAATTCCATGTCTCTCTCTCTCTGTCCCTCCCCTGCCCATGCTCTGTCTCTCTGAAAAATAAACGTTAAAAAAAGTTTTTTTAAAGACCATGACATTAAATTACATAAAATGAACACCCCTTGTGGTGGTTTTAAACATGTCACAAAACATGTCAACACCCTCTCACCAATAGGTGAGGTCTATATCCTCTCCCTTCCAATGTAGCCTTAGTGACTTGAGTGTAACAAGAAAACGCAGCAGTAGCGAGTCTGTGTGACTTCTGAGGCTAGCTCACAGAACATCATACAGTCCTTCCCTATTAGCTCAGATACTCGGTTTGGGGTCCTGAGCTGCCACGTGAGCAGTCCAGCTACCTTGAAGCAGCCATGTTGTGAGGAAGCTCAGGTCGTGTCGAGTTTTCCTACACAAGTGCTGTGGTCAAAAACCCAGCTGTGGTCCAGCTGACAGCAACACCCAGTGTCAGACAAGTGCTTGCAGATGCCTCCAGGAGATTTCAGACTCTAGCTGTTGAGTCACCCCAGACTTTCACTCATCCCAGGTGAGGCTCTAGACATTACCAAGCAAAGATAAGCCATTACTACTGTTGGAACTTAGGACCCACAGAAGTGGTGAGCATCACAAAATGGTTTTTTTAAGTCACAGATTGTGGAGTAGTTCCTATGTAGCCATAAGTAGTAAGTGGAACACACACACACACACACACACACACACACACACACACACACACGGTACGCATAGTTGCAGTATAGGTTTGGTGATGGTCAGCATAGGCACAGTCCCAGCCCACCTGTGCCCTTAGGAATCTGGGAGGAGCAGTCACCTAATGGAACTGCATTTAACCCACATCTAGCAAAAAATGTTTGAGGCTGCTATGGGGGACATGGGTGACTCAGTTGGTTAAGCGTCTGTCTCTTGATTTTGGCTCAGGTCATAATCTCGTGGTTTGTGAGTTCAAACCCTGCATCTAGTTCTGTGCTGGCAGTGTGGAACCTGCTTGGGATTCTCTTTCTCTCTGCCCCTCCGCTGCTGATACTTTCTCTCTCTCTCTCTCTCTCTCAAAATAAATAAACTTAAAAAAAAAAAAAAAGTTCTGAAGCTGCTTCAATTAGACCACAGGGTACATTTAATGTGAGGAAATTAATGCCAAAGTCAAGGTAACATTGACCTGTCTGTGCTGACAGCAGAGAGCCCAAAGCAGGGCACAAACTCATGAACTGTGAAATCTTGACTTAAGTTGAAGTTGGACACTTAACCAGCTGAGCCACAGAGGTGCCCCCATGCATTTGATTTTAATAGCTGTTCTCCCTCCTGTCTCCCCATGTACACCTGTGTATTATCACCACCCAATTAAACTTCCCAACCATCACACTGGCTAAATCAGTCCCCATGACAGAAGGCAGACAGGCTCCTATGTGCCTGTGGCTCTGATACAGGTGCTCAGAGGAACATCTGCAAGGTCTTCCCTCATCCAGTCCCAACGTGCTCCAGCAGCTTTCCAACTCCTCCACAAGGCAAATCCTCTCTACCAATCCCTCCTCCCCACCCCTACCTCTGTGCTCATCAGATCTCTACCATCTACAAAGTGGTTCATAATCCTTTCCTCCTGAATCTCCCAGATCCTTTTCTTCCTTTTCCCAGAAAGATACTCTGTCCCTTCTCTCCCCCATCATGAATAAATGCACCCCAATCCCACGTCTAAGAATGCATCCCAAAAACTGAAAGACATATCTGTATCCTCATGTTCATTGCAGCATTACTCACAATAGCCAAGACATTGGCTAACCACAACAACCTAAGACATTGGCTAACCAGGCAATCTAACTGTCCATCTATGAATGAATGGATAAAGCAGATGTGGTACACACACACACACACACATATACACACATGTATTCAGCCACAAGAAAGAAGGAATCTCTGCCATTTATGACAACTGGGATAAATCTTGAAGTCATTACGCTAAGTGAAATAAGTCAGGGAAAGACAAATTCTGTATGGTTTCACTTAAATGTGGAATCTTAAAAAGCTAACGTTATAGAAAATGGAGAGTAGAATGTCAATTATCAGGGCCTGGGGATGGGGTAAACAGGGAATGCTGGTCAAAGGTACTAACCTGTAGTTGGAAAATGAGTAATTTCTGGAGATCTAATGTCTAGCATGGTGACTATAGCTAATGACACTATATTATATACTTGAAAGCTGCCAAGAGGGTAGATTTTAGATTGTCTTAGCACAACAAAGAAACGGTAAATATGTGACTGATGGAGGTATTAGCTAATGCTAAGTGGTAATCATAATGCAATATATCAGTGTAACAAAATCAATATGCCGTACGCCTTCAACTTACACAATGTATATGTCATTCCTATCTCCATAAAAAGAAAAAACTATACCCTTCAAATTGGCCTATGTCCTTTTCCTCCACAGACCCTGTCATAAGCACATCTCTAGGTCTCCGTCCCCATCCCTCCCAGACCACTTCTCTGAATTCCTTCCCAGACACTGTTGGTACCATGCCCTAGAAGGTGGGACCATTTCCTCTCACAAGGTCGTGAGGTATTACCTCAACATTTTCTGTAATGGTATTTCTTTTCTGCTTCATAAGCTCTAGAGCAAGACTCCTGTGTTGTCCTCACCTCAACCTCCTCCCAAAGCCTGGTCCTGTGCCAAACTGCCAGAGCGATGGATCAATGCTTTCATTTACTGAATATACGGAGTACAGTGCAAGGTTCTGGGGCCATATAAACTCCTTCAGGTCCTCTGGCTTGTACCTTGATTGGAATTCCCTGCCCACAACTTCCCACCACATCTTCCTTCTTGCCAGTCACCCTATAGCGTCCTCAGAGAAGGCTCCCTTGATCCCCCAGTTTGAAACAGTCACCCAACCACTGTTTCCCCATCCTCATCTTCAACTTGCTCTAGAGAAATTCCCACTCCATGATATTTCTGTGTATTTACAATATATTTACTTTTTAAATCTCTCCCCGGGTAAGCTCAAGGACAACAAAGACCTTGTCTGTCTTGTTCACTTCACCGTATCCCTTAAGTTGAATAGTTCCCAAAAGATAGTAGGTGCTCAGTAAATATTTGTTAGATGAATGGATGGGAAATACTCTGTATTGTTGATGTACTCCTATTCTGTTAAGGAGAACAGAGGCAAAGTCAAATATCATATGGCAGTGTAATCAATAAGTGAAATAATAGAAAATACAAATTAAATACAGGAAAAAGTGAGGAAGGTCAAAAGAGCAACATCCAGGTAGTGGAAGAAGAACACTCACAGGTGGACAGGATTGAGCCAGCATGGTATTTTATGCAGAGCAGGAATAGCCCAACACTGCCAGGACACCAGTCCTGAGGGGTGGTTGGAGGAATGGGGGGAACGAGGTTAGACAGGGAGGCAGAAGTTGGAGCTTGAAGTGACTCATGCGGTTTGCTATTTTGCAGTGCATATGGGTATCAAGTTACAATGTTGTCTATCTGAAACTTCTATACTGTTATATACCAATTTTACCTCAAAAAGTAAAAAGCTTGAGCTTTATCAAGTATAATCGAGTATAATCAGAGGATTTTAGACCTTCATTTTAGAAGAAAATAGTAGATCTAATTACTAGAAAAATCAGAATTTCATTTTATAACTATCACTCTGGAAAATGTACAGAGGGTTAGACATAGTGAAAAGAGAATAGAAACAGAAACCCAGGGGGGAGAGATTATAAACTTGACAGTCAGTGGGAGGGACAAGGGAGGAGGGGCCAGATGACAGAGAAGTGAAGGAGCAGAGGCAACGGAACCTGGGGATAACTGAACAAGGCAGATGAGGGAGAAGGAGGGGTCCACAATGAATTCGGGGATGACACGCAAAATGGTACTACCACCACCGGCAGTAAGACATGTAGACCAGGAGGAAGGTCACAGTTCCTCTTTAGGGTGAAGCGGTTTTGAGGCACCTATGGGACAAACAAGAGTATCAATCTGATCAGCATTTGGATTGGCAGTCATGAGAAACTTGAGGGCAAGGCCTGAGCCAAAGCCATGATTAGAAGGTCATGATTGTACAGATGAGAGTTAAAACCGTGGGCATGCATGACATTGCTCAGGGAGTGGGACTGGATCTATGGCTCAGGAAAGTGCTTCTCCAGATCTGGACAGAGAGACTAAAATCTCAATATCCAGGGTTACAAAAAGCATTCATTACCAGGAAATATAAGTTGCAGGCCAATGTTACCCTGACATTGGAATTTAGTCTTCTAACTCTGTATGTACCTCATGGTTCCAGTCAATCGCATTTCCAAGACCTTTGATTACGACCAGGCTAAATACCATATGTTCCATTTGACCTCACATTTCGGCGTAGAATTCAGTGAGATACTGCTACCTGCACCAGTAACATATGCTCTCCACATGACTATTAAACTCTGCAAAACAGCCATACAATTAATTTTGAGCAGAGATGCACTAATAGCCACCCAATCATGTATAGTAGGCCTGGATGGCACACATCTTGCATGTGCCAGAGAGAACATATTGCAGCTCATATTTTAGTCATCTTCCCTGAGAGGGTAGGAAAATTTTGTTAGTTATTCAAGACAAGAATGCAAATTTAAACTTGCTTATGACTGGATCAGTGTACCTGACCCTAGGAGCATCTATTTTTCCACAACTACCTGCTCGTCCAAAGTGGTCACTGATTGTTCAGACACTGGAATGCAGGCAGGCTTGGGCAACTTCTTTTAGGTGGACTCTGGCTCATGCAGGAGTCTGGTGAGAAGAGTTTGGGTGAACGGTCGTTCCGTATCATTTTAATACAAAGCAAGGAACTGCTAATACTTACTGTGTATTTACTTTAATCCAGGAACAATGCTAAGTGCTTGACCTGCATGTCTCCTTGAATCATGCCAAGTATTACATGGTAGCTGTTATTATCCCATTTTACAGATGGTGAGAACTTTTTTTTTTTTTAATTTTTGAGACAGAGATAGAGACAGCATGAGCAGGGGAGCATCAGAGATAGAGGGAGGTACAGAATCCGAAACAGGCTCCAGGCTCTTAGCTAGCTGGCAGCACAGAGCCCAATGCAGGGCTCGAACCCATGAACCGTGAGATCGTGACCCGAGCTGAAGTCGGATGCTTAACCGACTGAGCCATCCAGGCACCCCTGGTGAGAACTTTTTCATCTAGCATCACCTATTGAGACAATTGGGCTTTTCCATTTATATTTATTTTGAGAGAAACTGAGGCAATGATTTCAGGTTCACTGATGCTTCACTCCCAACTAGTTTTAGTGGAGTCTTGTATAATGGTATACAAGTTGCAAAGACCACTGTAATGAACATCTACTGTTTTTGCCTTGGTAATATCCCTTCCTCCTTCCTAGCAAAAGAGCTCTTTTCCTTCTGGAACCTGCCATTCCCATTCCTGACTCAGGTGACATTATCAGCCAAGTGACCTGCCTCCTTTCTCCCCACAGGTCTAGACATAGAAGTCAACATGCTTGGTCGGAGAACCACTGATTGGCCAGGGGCAAAACCTATTACCCAATAGGGCCTAACCTATGTTAAGAAATGACCTTATAAGAAAGGTCTGGGTCCACTAGCCCTGAGAACAAGTTATCCCAGAACTGCTGAGAGAAAGAATCTGCTAGAGCCTAAAGTTAACACAGAACAAAGCAGAATCAAGACATGGAGAGAAGCAGAGAAATAGGGTCTGGACTCTGTCACCCAAAGTGCTCAGTCCAGCTTTTCCTGGAACCCCTTCATTCCTTGGATTTCTTATTTACATCAGTCAATACATTTGCTCTCTTTCTTAATGCTGGTGTGAGTAAATTCTGTCACTTAAAACCAGGAAGACATAAAATGAAATAAAAAATACAATCAGCAAAAACTTATCTGAGGGAGGTGATATGACTCATTGATTTTCAATTTCACCCTGAGAGAAATTTGTACAATAAACACTAACTACAAATATTATTAATATCAAGATTTCAGACATACCCATTAGGAAATTCCATTTTAGAAGGTAGATAATTGAGTTTAAGAAGGATTTTAGCTACTGACTTAGATATAACGTTACAGGAACATTTTCCAGGGATGTTTCGATAATCATCTACTTTATTTTTATTTTTTAATGCTTATTTGTTTTTGAGAGAGAGAGACAGACAGAGTTCAAGCAAGGGAGGAATAGAGATGGAGGGAGACACAGACTCTAAAGGAGGCTCTAGGCTCCAAGCTGTCAGCAGAGAGCCTGATGCTGTCAAACCCACAGACCACAAGATCACGACCTGAGCTGACACTGGACGCTTAACTGACTGAGCCATCCAGGTGCCCCTACAATTATCCTACATTAAATAAACCAAAAAGATAAATGATAGTAAGAACCCTTCCCACTATAGACTTGAACATCTAGGACCCGTGCCCTGGGCCCCAAGCTTAGATGGTCACACGCTGTGCACAGTGCTTAAATGGCTAAGCGCTCTATTACCACATATTTATTACTCTTTAAATTTCCATAAAGTGGTCAATATTACATTTTCACATGTATCAGTTAACTATTTTGGAAACCATCACAATTAGCCAAGTCATCTTGGACAAGCTGTTTAGCGTCTCTGGGTCCTAATTTTACCATGTAACAGAAAGATACAGTACCTATCCTGACAACAGGCACAAAAGCACTTTGAAAATTATAAGGATTATTATTATTGACTCAAGATCAAGATTCCTTAGGACAGAGTTTACCTCTATGCTATGCCTTTTGCAATCTGGAGAAAATCCATGGTCTTTTTTTTTTTTTTTTAAGTTTACTTATTTGAGAGGGAGCACAAGCAGGGGAGGGGCAGAGAGAGAGGAAGAGTGAGAATCCCAGCAGACTCCATGCTATCCATGCAGAAACGAACGTGGGGCTCGAACTCACAAACCATGAGATCACGACCTGAGCTGTAATCAAGAGTTTAACGCTTAACCTAGTGAGCCACCCAGGTGCCCCAGAAAATCCATGGTCTTATTAGAAATTCTGAACACAGACCTGTCACAGGTCAAATCCAGAGGAAAATTAGGTTATTGTTATAGAATTAGGACCTTGGTCACACCCCTAACCTGCCTTTCTGGCCATGGAAGCTTTTCTCACCTCTAGGAACTATGTCCAAACCAGTCTACTTTCTATCTCCCAACAGCTTAGACTCTATCCCAATTCATTCATTCTTCTCACCTCATATTTACCCTCCTCTATCTTTCAACATGTCACTAAACTTGAACCAGTTTCCCCGTTCTAATAGGCAGTGTACCCCAGGGCTCACTTGGTAATGGACTGTCTTCTATGCACTGTCTTTTTACAGTTCTTAGGTGATTCTCTGAAGGTGTCTTACAAATTCCTTGTTCTAATTTCCACATGTCTCTATCTTGTCTTTTCGATTAGTTTTTAAGGTCACTAAAACCAACGACTGGCTTGTTTTCTTCCTGTACAGAGCAGATATTCAGCAAATGTTTGTTGGTTAATTAAAAATGAAAACTTCCAGATGAGGAAAATATCTGAGCAAAGAAGAATCTATAATAAAATGAAATGAAATGAGCTAGAGGGATGAAGTTTTACAAGAGTAGGTTATCAGCTAGAATCTAAAACAAACCAGAGAGCTAGTCTATTCAAGAGAATCCCAGAAATCTGAAATCAGATTTTTAGAAATAGAAAGAATCTTCAAGGTAATCTAATTCACATTTTTCATCCACTGAGAATAATCGCCCACTAATTTTTCTGACTTATAAATTGAAGTTTTTACATATTTAATTTTCTTATTATAAAACTTTACTCTTGGCCTTTTTCTTACAGAGTCCAAGAGAATGAAATCTCAAAAACGTGTGAAGTCTTTTATGGATATAAATTTTGTGTGTGTGTGTGTGCCAGAGTCAAACCTGATGTCTTGAGCCAGACGTATGGTATCACCTTTTATTTTAAGTTGGAATATGGAAAAGAACAAAGATAAACAAGAAGACAGCACTGCTCACCTTAAAACGTGAAAAATGCAGAATGGCCCAGAGACAAGTCCCCTTGACGGGCTACATCCAAAGTGCTAGAAGATGGTGGTGACATTCTCCAGCTTCAAAATGGTATCAAAGAAAACCCCAGCTTGAGAGTCAGAGGACCCTGATTGTGAGACTTCACCCTATCAGTTTCAGCCATGGGACCATTGACAGCTCCTCAAATCCTGATTATCAAAAACTTTTGTCTTAAAACTAGGATTGTTGAAAGAATTAAGTGAGATACTATAAAGATAATTTGCAGAAAATCATAACTTGCACTATTGCCCAGCTAGCTAATATACATTAAAATTTTTAATCTGTCTGAGCTTTCAGAATCTAAGAGCCAAAATATCCTAATACCACCTCTGTAGCCCCGTGGTTAGACATCTCTATGCTGTCATTAGAGACATGATCAACAAACCTTGGGCTCCAGGACATTCTAGCCTTAAAAGTGTTCCCTAAACTCATGGGGTTTCAGCAAATGACACACAGCCAAGAGCTTCCTGCTCTATAATTAGTCACATCCTGCTGGAGGCTCCCAACAATGTGATGAACACCACAGTGTCTTGTCTTGCTTCCCAAGATTTCTGCAAAGATGGAGGTGATGGGCTTTTCAATGGCAGGTGTCTTCACCACCAGTATCTGTCCTGAGTCCCCCCCCTTCATTGCTTAAGCACCTCCATCGTGCATGGACGCTCATCATCCCCCCAGTACTAACCCTTCATTGAAAGCATTAGTGAAGTCCACCCACCTCAAGAGAGTCAGCATGTGCTTACAACCCAGGACCCCTTCCGGATGCCCTAAACCAGCACCAGCTTGGATAAGTCACCTTAGATACTTTTCAAAGGTCACCCGCTCTTGTCCAGCAGGATGCATGAGGCTCCCGTGAGGGTAGGTCTCCAGAAAGCAGAGTGTGAACAAATGAAAATGACCACCCCTTCCAGTAAATAATACAAAACACTTCTTCTGGCATAAAAGCCATATGCTTGGGAACAAATTCTACCATCTCAATGCAACACTGTCCATATTCTAAGGTACAGGTAAGACATACTCCTGAATAAAGCGTTGGAGTTGCTTCTCAAGGACCTCTCTTCTAGACACTATTGCTAGAGGTCTTATGTTATGTGTAACAGAGCTTAAAGGGACCCTACAGATGAGCCTGAACCCCTCAGAAAGCAAATGACCCAACTAAGGCACAGAGAAAGGAAGTGACATACCCAGGACTTCCCAGTGAGTGGCACAGCTGGGAACAGAACATAGGGCTCTCCAGCTCCGGATCTGTTGCCACTTTGCATCACCAAATAAACGCGTTCCGCCCTGAGTCATCCACAGTCTATACTGAATATAACCTCTGGCTGCCTCTGTATCCAAAACCAAGGGGTGTTGTCAATTGCTCTCCCCTGTTTCCCTGCAGCCCAATGACTCTAAAGCATGAAAGTATAGAACTGTCATCAAGCCACCTGATATCGACCTCCACCCAAACAGAGTGCTTATGAGCTCTCACTCTGGTCTCTATACTGCGCTACCTTCCTCAGTGAGCAGGCACTCTGCAAATACTGAGAACGGATTTGCTGATTGAGTAGCTAACAAATAATAATGTTTACAGCTTCCTTCCTGACTCACAGCCAGAGCAACTCTGCTAAAGGGCCTCTTTTCCTCCTCTCTTCCTCGGTGACTTGCTTATACATTCTGAGACTCATCATGTAATAGTTGGGAGACAATTACGTCGAGGTTTACTCTTAAAAATGAAAAAAGGAACCAAGTCCTTAGGGGAAAATTGCCCTGAACCTGTTGTGAACCAGAAAACATGCATGGACTATGGTCACACGTGGTGTTCCAAGGTTTTCTAATCTAACCGTCCATCCTGGTGTCAAGAGCTACTTCCTCCGGCTCTGAGAGACACATACATGCAATCCTTTAATCCGGGCAGGAGGTGAGCGCTAGGGAGAGATCTGAGGGCAGAGGCCGCCAACACAGAGGATCAAGTCTGAGTGACAGAGACCTCCGGGACAGCAACCACAATATTTGGGAGCACCAGGAACAAGAGAACCTTGGTGTGTGTGTCTCAGAAGCAGCTGGACCAGCCTATCAAGAGGATTTACCCTTAGGGCTCCCAGTAAAACAGGCACATACCCAAATGCTCAGGAGCATGGAAGAGGAATCAGGACAGAAATCTGGAGGCAAACAGGCCCAGCTCTCCTTAAAGCTACTTTTTAAGAACACATTTCTTCTCTGTATTAACATAATGCAAGATTTACTTCTATGAATCAGTCTTAGATTATACGAACACACATACCTGAACGGGGGCCTACGTGCCCATATTTTTTTGCACATGCTTCAGACTCTGCTCTCCCAGAGTCTCTCGGTCCTCACAGATACCGGCACTGCGTCACCTGCCACAGTCAGAAATCCTCAGACCTTTAGCAGCCATGCATGTGACCACAGGGAGACCATGGAGGATAAAGTACCATAAGACAATACAAGTAAGAGGAAGGCAGCAGAGATTAGGGTAACTTCTCCAGAAAACAACTTTAATTCTTTTGACTACTTCTCTCCCAGCGGAATCAAAAGTCAGCAGTAGCCCATGAGACCCCAGGCACTTCAAATGGCTCTGGGGTCAAAATGACATTTGGGGTGACAAAGAACCATGATCTCCATCCCTCTTAACTCGACCCAGCTCATCGCTCAGGAGGCAGCCTCCCCACTGGCTCCTCTCCCAAGTGCTCTTAATAAACTCATCAGGCCTCACAAAGCTGCATTTCCCCTTCTCAGTCAGAAAACAGAGATCAATATACTCAGCAGAAGCACTTAGGCTTTGTCCATAAAATCTCCCGTGTAACTACTAGAAACATTCACACACAGAGCCCGACGCGGGCTGTTTCCGTCAGCATAACTCCGGCGTGTGAACTAACCAGCGAGGAGAACGGGAGAAACAAGACAGGCAAAGCCAACTGGAATCCAGAGCCTAGCAATAAGTCAGGCAGGTTACAACAAGGTGACACCACTGTCCTTGCATTGCTTAGACATGCTAAGAGCAGAGGCCTTAACGTGACGGAAATCACAGAGAGGCTTAAAGTAGGTCAGTGGTCCACACGTGGGCAAGGGTCCACACGTGGACAAGGGCCTGGACAAGGCTTGCCCGTGTCTCCCTCCCAACCCCCCAGAAATCACAGTTGGGAGGTGAGCTCTGCAGGCCCAGTGTTACAAAAGGCCACAGACAACCTCCTCAGCCCCTTCCGTGGGGAAATCTGAGTCAACACGTGGGCACGCAGAAAGAAGATCCTCATCAATTGTTCCGGGGGCAAAATATTCCCCAGTTGCTATGAGAAGATATAAAAACAAATCAACAAACAGGATCACCTCAACTTAGATGCAAAAGGCTGCAGGCGGGGGGGGGGGAACGGCGGCACAAGGCAGGGGGGAGAAGGATGCTGAGAAGCCAGGGGGAGGCGTTGGTGGGAATCTATTTCCAGGGGCTCTTAGCACCTGTTTGCAAGCATCTCTCTCAAAATAGCATTAAGCAACAAGTTTCTAAAATGGCAAATCTAGTGCTTCTTCTCCCTCAGAGTGCTTTGTCATGGCTGATACTCTCACCCAGGAAATCCTTTCAGACAAGCCTGCGGGATAAGGCCGAGCAAGCGATTTTGAGCGCGTCTGCAGTACTGCAGCGGGAGGGTGAGGCTGGAGCTGGGCGCTGCCTGGGCCCCTCCTCCCGGAGCATTTACACTCACCATCAGCAGGCTGAGAGCAGAGTCAGGCACCAGCTGCACAGCCATGGTCTCCTTGGTGCCCGTGCACGGTCAGTTTGCCTGGGCCCTGGGTGACTGCGAAGCATCCACAAATACCTACAGCAAACCAGCCAGAAATCCAGACTCAGGGTGCAAAAGGCTCAGGATGGAGGCAAGGCCACATTTCACAGGGGGTGGACGGGGTGGGGGGGGGGGGGGCGGTCAGGCGGATATTGGGAAGAAGGGTGGGAACAGTGCTTAGGGATAAAAAAAAAAAAAAATAAAGAATGAAAATAGGAAGCTGCAGGTTATTTAAAGGTGAGCCCTCCCTAGCTTTACCAAGCTGCATGAGCACAGAAACCACATCAGACACAAATATAAAAGCTGGGGAACACAGAATTTTTAACTGATACCTTAGGCAGCAACTCTTCTTTTAACTGGCAATTAAAATAAAACATTCCCTACTGCAGATAAATCAACCAACCCGAACACTACCACTACCACCAGCAACCCTCCCCCCCACCCCCACCCCACAATCTCTCAGCAATTCTGCTGCATAAACATGCTGAATGTCACTACCTACCGCTTGCAATCTGGTCAGTATCTTCTCTTCCTGCAGAAAGGTGTGACCCTTTTGCAAAATCAAGTATCTGAGAGTGAGAGAGCCGAGCCTGACCAAAAGCACCAGGCAGTCAGTGGAGATCAGCAAATGCCCTCATCACCACCGAGTAATAAGTCAGTTATGAAATGACCCCTTCCACCATCCTTAAATCTACTTTCCCTCTCCAAGTGGACTGGCCAGCTTAGTTCCCCGTGGGGCTAACATACTTACAAGAAACATGTAATTACACTGCCTGTTCTGTTAGCGTTCTGATCTCCCAGCCTGTATCACATGTACGCAGCAGACAGGCACCCTCTACCTCTCTCCCTCCCTTCCTCCCGCCCTTCCTCCCTCCCTTCATTCCCTCCCATCTCTCCACCAGGCTGCCTGTTAGGAATTTTGAAGGAGCCTCTCTAGCTCAGGGAGGTACAGGAGGCTAATTTGTAGGAAGAGACACTGCTTAAGACAAAAAGGCAAATTAGCCTTGAAAATCGTATCATGCAGCATTTTCCTTGGAAGATGTCAATGGCAAAAAAAAAAAAAAAAAAAAAAGGAAGCCTGCCCAGTCTTGTTATATAATGAGTGGCTGAAAAGGCTTCTCAAAGACTTAAGAAAATTAAAATACTTTTTTTTTTTTATGAGCACTGTCAAGCTTCTATTCCTTATGGAGTCTAATTATTCATCTGCACATGGCAATTACTAATACTTCTAGTAACAGTTTTCACGTTCTCTGTCATTTTCTTCCTTCACTCACCTGCTGTCATGACTCCAAAAATTCCTTGCAATTAACTGGACACTGTGAAATGTAAGAAGACAAAGCAACTTTGTAAGAAACCAGGGGAGGAAATTAATCACCTTCACATGTTCCTAGGGACAACTCTATCTGTTGCCCCTGTATCACACATATTTTAAAAGCATTTATTTCATTATCACAAAGTGCTCAAAAACACTCATTGAACGAATTAAAAGATCCCTCTCTAATTGTTTATCCTGTGGTCCAGTGAGGTTAAAGCTTTATTCCATGGTGTCTGATTGGATTCTAATGCCCTTGACCTTCAGCAACCTCTGAGAATTTCTCTACTATCAGGTGCTTGGAGATTCACAACATGACCTGAGTCATGTGAATGTGACCTTGCACTGAGCTAAGGGAATATTCTAGGCTTGCTGGTGGGTTTCACAAAAGAATTTTTGATTATTACAGTAATTTACTATTTGATTATAATAACTTAAGGAACATATCTATAGTGTTCCCTTAAACTTGCAGATAGGTTTCTAAACGTATTCAAATGATAACTGCTAAGTGCCTACTGTATACAGCACTCTATGATAAGCTTTGTAGCATATGCGAAGCTAAATCATGGCCCCTGCCTTCAAGGAGCTTTTCATTTGACAGATAAAATAATACCCAATAATCATCTATGATACACAATATGTGATAAATGCTACAAGGTGACTTAAAAACAAATAGTTTAGGGGCCACCTGGATGGCTCAGTCAGTTGAGCTTCTGACTTCCACTCAGGTCATGATCTCACAGCTCATAAGTTCAAGCCCTACATCAGGTTCGCTGCTGTCAGCTCAGAGCCTGCTTCAGATCTTCTATCTCCGCCCCCCTATCTGCCCCTCCCCCATTTGTGGGTTCTCAAAAAGAAATAAAACATTAAAAAAATAAATTTAAAAATTGCTTGGGCCACGCAGAGTAGGGAAAGTTTACTTTCGGCTTCAAGAACATGGCAGTTTTTAAGCTGGAAGTTGAGGAATAAGCAGAATGTCTTTTTTTAATGACCTGTGTTTTATAAATCTGCATGGACCATGGGATTGTAAAACACAGAAGGCATGGGAGAAGTTAATACTGTGCTACTGCAGCTGGCGGGTGTGGTCGGGAGGGGAGAACATGCCCTTCGAGGGCCCAGCACGAGTGCAGGGCACACTCAGGTTACACAGGAAGGCCTGGGGGATTTCGCATCAACTGCTGGTGCAAGGCCTTTCTTCCTCTGTACTTTGCTTAGAAAACCTCATGCTGGAAAGAATAAAATCATGCCGTTTGCAGCAACATCGAGGGAACTGAAGGGTATTATGCTGAGTGACATAAGTCAGAGAAAGACAGGTATCGTATGATTTTACTCACATGTGGATCTTGAAAAACAGAAAAACATGTGGTCTTAACAGAAGACCATGGGGGAGGGGAAGGGAAAAATAGTTACAAACAGGGAGGGATGGAGGCAAACCATAAGAGATTCTTAATACAGAGAACAAACTGAGGGCTGATGGGGGTGGGGGAGAGGGGAAAGTGGGTGATGGGCATGGAGGAGGGTACTTGTTGGGATGAGCACTGGGCATGGTATGGGAAACTAATTTGACAATAAATTACATTTAAAAAAGAAAGAAAACCTCATGCTGAACCTTTGCCGATTCTCAAGGAAAAAAAAAGCGTCTGCAGCAAATGTCAGGAAGACACTCCTGGGAGGTGCTCTATCAGGGTGGCGAGGGGATGCAGGGGAGGGCAGAGACGCGCACAGGTACAGGGTGCTGCCTTCTGAGCTGCTCACAGTTCAGCTGCTCAGTCAGGAGGAAAGACTTCCAGAAGGGCATGGAACTGTGTTCCTCAGAACCGTCCATCAGCGAGCGAGGGAGCTGCCAGCCTGCTCCTGCCTGAATCTTGTTGGTCAGACTGACCCCCTATGGCATGAACCCTCTTGCACTTCAGATCTATGTCTTGCAGGACACAGCGGAGCAGAAGGAGCAGAAAGGCACGGCATCTGAACCAGAAGTGCCAGGAGACTCGGTGGATCAGTGAAGTAGGACCTTGGCACTGGAGCCGCTGAGGCTCTATCCTCAGTGGCTGGTGGAGACACTGTCCCAAAGGCCAGGCCACACCTTGGAGGCGTCTGGCAGTGCTAGAAGCTGAAAAGACAGTGGCGGCACGTAGGCTCCCACCAAGCAAATAGCTAAACCCCAGGGCCAGGGGTGGGGGTCAGGGGGTGGGCGGGCAAGCAAATGGGGGGGGGGGTGGATGAACTGAGTCTGGCCAGAGTGTGTAGGTTTACACACTTTCCAATGTCTACAGTTATACTCTCCATGAAATAGTCCCTAGTTTTTCCACTTGAGTACTCATACTTCCTTTGTTCGTACAACTTCTAAGTTGCTGGGGGTTTTTCCAATAATAGTTATTCACTTTGCTCTGTTAGCCTCCTCCTAGAGAGTGAGCAAAGTGACATCACAACTAGCTGTCAGCTGTCTCTGTGCACCCCTGTAGCCCTGAGCATCGAGCTCAGAGAGCAGTGGGGACTCAGGCACTAACGGAGGTACTGAAATATTAAGTACAAAGAGACAGGGGGCCAGGACAGCTTCCTGGGGCTGGGAGCGGGCAACTAGAACATGGGAAGTCTATGAGGAGAAGTAACTGTCTGACAGGGAACAAGGGAGCCCCAGAATTCCAGTGAGGATGGTGGCTCCACAAAGATGCCAGAGCTTATAGTAGCATTATAGATGTAAGAAGTCAAAGTGCAAAGGATCATGGAGCAGTTTGTGAGGAAAAGGAGTTAATTAGCATAAAATAGATGCTGAAATTAATTAAAAATAAGCAAGAAGAGTGAGATAGGAGTTCCCTAGGTCTTTTCAAAACCTTGTCCAAGAGCAATCCAGATCCTAGAAGGAGGCATGTAGGACAGCAAGCAATCCTTTCCTCCAAGGAACGAAATTCTATCCTTGGCTTGTGTTACCTCCCAAGACTTGTAAATCCCTTTCAGTGCAGCTCCTCAGCCAAAGGGCAGTGCAGTGTCACAGCTATCAAAAGCTATTACCAAAAACAAAACAAAACAATACAAAACAAAAACATTAAAACTTTTTTTTTTAGAATTTTTTTTAATTTTTTTTTTTTCTGAGGGAAAGAGAGACAGCGTGAGCAGGGGAGGGTCAGAGAGAGAGGGAGACACAGAATCTGAAGCAGGCTCCAGGCTCTGGGCTGGCTGTCAGCACAGAGCCCGACACGGGGCTCGAACCCACGAAGCATGAGATCATGACCTGAGCCGAAGTCGGACGCTTAACCGACTGAGCCACCCAGGCGCCCCTAGAACTTCTGTATTCAGTATGAAGCTGCTGTGAAGCCACCCATCACTGGATCACTCACTGCCGCCTGTGTACATTGCCCTGCATGAGCTCTGTCCCCCAGAACTCATGACAAGAAAAACGTCTGCCCCTTCTGAGGTAGGCTTTGCCATGGCTGGCGTTATCCTCAGACTCCCTGCTGAGCCATTTGACTCTTAGGAACCAGAATGCTACTCTGTCTTCAATTCACTCTGTGCCCCAGAACGAATACCATGAGGGTGAGGTAAGAATCAAACATGGCTTCTGTTGGATTGCACACAGTAGGCATTCCGTAACTGTGGCTCCCTAGAAGTCTCTTTTTTCATTCTGATAATAAAAATAACAGAACTCGTCACAGTTGTCACATTTGGCTACCAGAATAGCCACAGCGGATATTATCATAGTTGGCATTATTACTTCCTTGGTTTTTCTCAACCTTGTTTTCCCATCTAATTCATAATGCATTAGTCTTATTTAGTAGGCCTTTTTGTCAGTAAGCCATCTGAAATTCTTTTTTGGAAAGAGGTAGAACGTAAATCATTCTTTAATGCATAAACTACTCTCAAATAAATTTGGCACACTGTGAAATATTTTGCAGCTACTAAAATGGCAATTATGAAAAACATTTAGGAAATATGGAAACTGAGCTATGCTGTTTGTTTGACCATAAAATGATACATATATTTTAATGGCAACCATGTAAATAGTTGTATTTAAGAAAACATGAAGGAACTTTTGCTTTCGGCCAAGATGGAGTAACGGGGTTAAAGTTTACACTGAACAAAACAAAACAAAACAAAAAATGGGCAAAATATATGAACCGGTACTTTTCAAGACACTGGACCCAGGACAATAAAGGACAATGATAAGACTTACATTAATCCCAGGTTACTGAATTCAGAGTGTTTGCATGCCAAAGAACAGAGAAGGAAACCCAGGTACAATCAAGTAGATGCCCTGGGGTGCCTGGGTGGCTCAGTCAATTAAGTGTCTGACTCTTGGTTTCACCTTAAGTCATGATCTTGCAGTTTATAGGTTTAAGCCCCACATCAGGCTCTGCACTGATGGCTCAGAGCCTGCTTGGGATTCTCCCTACCTCTCTCTCTGTGTCCCCTACTGTCACCCCCCACACCCGCTCATGCTCTCTCTTCTCTCACTCTCTAAATAATTAATTAATTAATTTAAAAACATTTTTCAAAAGTAGATTCCCTAAGTTAAGCAGAACTGAGAGTCAGGGGTAGACAAAGATGGATAGAATTCACAGGGCAGAACACCAGAGACGACAGTGGTACAGAGAGAGAGTGAGAAAGAGAACATCAGAGCACTGTAAAAAGGTCCCCTTGGAGCATTTTGTTCGGTCTAATCACCATATGCACAGGAGAGAACTATCTGAAGTTCGGGAAAGAACCACCTAAACTAATTAGGAAGGTTGGTGACTGGTGCTCACATGGGGCCAGGAATAGTGCCTGCTCATGCCAGCCAGACTGGAGAGCCTCACAGATCCGTGGTGCATTAGAGAGGGTGTGCAGAAGGCTCTTGCCTTGGGAGTGAGGAATAATTAGCCCTAGACTGATCACTCCCCTAAGTCTGCCTAACAAATTTGAAAATCAAGACCTGAAAGGATCAGATTATTTCCAAGTAACTTAACTGTGCTCCAAAACAATGTTAAAAAAACATTTATCAAAACACAAGAATGCAAGAAGGTAAAATTTGTAATGTCTGGCACCTAATAAAAATTTGGGGGTGTGGAGAGTAGTAGAAAATATGATCACTAAGTAGAAGACAAATCAGTTAGGGAGCATGGGTGGCTCAGTCAGTTGAGCCTCCGGCTCAGCTCAGGTCTTGATCTCAAGGTTATGAGTTCAAGCCCTGTGTTGGGCTCCATGCTTGGCATAGAGGCTACTTAAAAAAAAAAGATGATGATGATGACAAATCAGTCAAAATCATCCAGAACTAACACATATTTTAGAGTCAAGGGAAAAAAAACATTAAAAGAGTTGTTATAAGCTCACCTGGGTGGCTGGGTTGGTTAAATGTCCAACTCTTGATTTCAGTTCAGGTCATGAGCTCGTGGCTCATGACTCTGTGCTGACAGTGCAGAGCCTCCTTGAGATTCTCTTTGTCCTTCTCTCTACCCCTCCACTGATCATGCTCTCTCTCTCTCAAAATAAATAAAACTTTAAAAAAAAATTTTAAGTTATTATAATTTTATAGACTATTCAGTCAGGTAGAGATATGAAAGACATAAAAAAGAACCAATCTGAACTTCCAGAGATTAAAAATTACAATATTGAAAAGAAAAAGAGGATAAAAGCCACATTCATTGGAATAAATAGAGATTAGACATTATAGAAGAAAACCTCAGTAAACTTAAAAACTATTTCAAATGAAACACAGATTAAAAATGTTTTATTAACAAAAAACCAAAATCACTTGTGAGTGGTAGAACAAGTTAAGTAGTCAAATGTCCATGTAACTTGTATCCCCAAAGAAAGGGAGACACAAATATATTTGAAGGATTAAAGACAAAAGTTTCCAAAAATCATATAGTGAACAAATTCTAAGTGTGAAGAAAACTACACCAACAGACATAAAATTCAAATTGTTCAGTATCAGTGATAAAGAGAATATTTTGAAAACAGGGGTGCCTGGGTAGCTCAGTCGGCTGAGTATCCAACTTCAGCTCAGGTCATGATCTCACTGTTCGTGGGTTCGAGCCTCACGTCGGGCTCTGTGCTGACAGCTCAGAGCCTGGAGCCTGCTTCAGATTCTGTGTCTCCCTCTCTCCCCACTCCTCCCCTGCTCATGTTCTGTCTCTCTCTCTCAAAATAAATAAACGTAAAAAAATTTTTTTAATAAGAAAAACAATCAGAGGCAGACAGATCTATCTATCATACTCAGAGAAAGAAAGATAAGGATGACAACAGATTTCTTGCTGGAACAAATGCAAGCCAGAAGACAACAGAGCAACATCCTTTAAAAATTTTACAGGAAAAAGTATCATCAATTTCGGATTCCAAATTCAACACAAATATCTTCTAAAAATAAAAGCAAGATAAAGACTTTTTCAGACATACAAAGTAAATAAAAGGAAAAAACAGATTAGAAAGGAAGGAGAAAAATCTTCCCACAAAGTAAACTCCAGGCTTCAGTGGTGAGTTCTAGTAAATATTCAAGGAAGAAATAATACCAATTCTCCATAAATTCTGTGAGAAAACTGAAGAGGAAGAAGGGTTTCTGAACTCATTTCCTGAAGCCAACATAAATATCGAAGAGAATATAAAAGAAAAAAAAAAGGAAACTATAGATCACTATCCCCCATGAATAAAAATACAAAAATTCTAAACAAAAAATTATAGAAAATAAATCCAACAATATATTTAAAAGGTAATGCACCATGACCAGCCAGGATTTAGGAATATAAGGTTGGTTTAATATTCTAAAAACAACCAGTAGAATTCACCATATTAAACTAAAAAAAAGAAAAAATCAATCAGCCCAATAGACACATAAAAAGCAACTGACAAAATTCAACATCTCTTACGGATTTTTTAAAAAATTCGAGCAACTAGGAATAGAAGAGAACTTTTTCAATCTAATAAAGATCATCTACAGGGGTACCTGGGTGGCTCAGTTTGTTGAGCGTCCAACTTCGGCTCAGGTCATGATCTCACAGTTCCTGAGAGATCAAGCCCCGTGTCGCGCTCTGTGCTGCCAGCCTGGAACCTACTTCAGATTCTGTGCTGCTGTCTCTTTCTGCCTCTCCCCTACTCGTGCTCTCTTTCTCTCAAAAATAAATATGTTTTAAAAATTTTTACAAAAGAGCATCTACAACTAATTACAGCTGTTACCATACTTAATGTGGAAGACTGAACACTTTCCCCCTAAGATCAGGAATAGGACAAAGGTATCTACTCTCAGGACCTCTCTTCCATATGATATGGAAGATTATAGACAGTGCAATAGGACCGGGAGAAAGTCTACCTATACTTGAAAAAGTAGTGATTTTTCCATATCAAACATGATTTTTCACATAGAAAATCTGACAGAATCTATGAACAAGCTACTAGGATAAGAAAGTTGAGTGAAGTTGAAGGATACAAGGGCAATATTCAAAAATCTACTGTATTCCTACATGCCAACAATAGTAAGACATTTAAATTAAAACTACAACTAACAATAGCATCAAACCACATGAAACTCTTCAGGGAAAATCTGACCAAGATGCAAAAGATCTGTACACTGAAAAGGACACAACACTGCCAAGAGTAAGTAGAGACTTAAATGGAAAAACAGACGGGGCTCATGGGTCAGAAAACCCAATGTTCTTAAGATCATCCATTCTTGGGGCACCTGGGTGGCTCAGTCACTTAAGCCTCCAACTCTTGACTTCAGCTTAGATCACGATCTCACGATTCATGGGTTCAAGCCCTGCATCAGGCTCTGTGTTGACAGTGCATAGCCTGCTTGGGATTCTCTCTCTCTCTCTCTCTCTCTCTCTCTGTCTTTCTGTCTCTCTCTCTTTCTCTGCCCCTCCTGGGTGCATTCTCACTCTCTCAAAAACAAATAAATAAACTTAGAAAAAATAGATGTCCATTCTCACCAAACTGATTCATAGACTCAACAGAATTCCAATCCATGTCCCTTCTGGCTTTCATTGCAGAAACTGGCAAGCTGATTCTAAAGTGATATGGAAATGTAAAGGATACAGAAGAGCCAAAACAATTTCAAAAAAGAAAAAGAGTGCTGGAGAACTAACTCTGCCTAACTCAGAGATTTACTGGAAACTTACAGTAGTAAGAACAGTATAGGTTTGTCATAAAGAAAGGTAAATGGTTCAACAAAACCAAACAGAGAATCCAGAGAGAGATCCGTACATTTAGAGACAAATGCTTTTTGACAAAGGTGCAAAGACAATTCGCTGGAGAGAAAATAGTGTTTTTAAGATATGGTGGTGGAATAAGTGGATGTGCATACACAAAAGTATGAACCTCAATCCACTCCATGCAATATACACGATATTTAACCCAAAATCTATCAAAGACCTAATCACAAAACCTAAAACAGCAAGATCAGTAAACAAAAACATGGGAGGAAAAAAATCCCTGTGACTTTTAGTAGAGCAAAAATGTCTCATATACTGCACCTGAATCACAACTGATAGATCAATAAATTGGACTTCATCAGAATACAAACTTCTGCTATTTGGAAAGTACCACTGAGAATGAAAACACAACCCACTGGGGGCGCCTGAGTGGCTCAGTCGGTTGAACATCCCACTTCAGCTCAGATCATGATCTCACTGTTCGTGGGTTCAAGCCCTGCATCGGGCTCTGTGCTGACAGACTAGAGCCTGGAGCTGCTTCTGATTCTGTGTCTCCCTCTCTCTCTCTGCCCCTCCTGCCCCCAAAAGTAAATAAATATTAAAACACAAACACACAACCCACTGATTAGTGGCAAATTTTTGCAAAGCATGTTTGCTACAGGTACTGTATCCAGAACATATAAAAAGCATCTTAGGAGTGCCTGGGTGGCTCTGTCAGCCACCCAACTTCAGCTCAGGTCATGATCTCGTGGTTCATGAGTTCAAGCCTCACAGTGGGCTCTGTGCTGACAGATTGGAGCCTGGAGCCTACTTCAAATTCTGTTTCCTTCTCTCTGTCCCTTCTCTCTCTGTCCCTCCCCTGCTCATTCTCTGTCTCTCTCTTTCTCAAAAATAAACACTAAAAAAGTTTTTAAACTTCTCAATCCTCAACATTAAGAAAACAACCTACAAGAAAAAAACTGTACAAGAGATTCGAATAAGCACTTCACAGAATATATATGTATGGCAGAGGATATGAAAATGCACCTAACATCATCAGTCATTAGGAAAATGCAAATTAAAATCATAATGAGACAACACAACACATCTATTACATGACTACAATTAAAAAGACTGGCCACACCAAGTTTCAGGCAGCATGTGATGATCTGTTGGTAACATCAAATAGTATACCTGCTTTGGAAAACAGTTTGGCAGTTTCTAATAAAGTTAAACATACATCTTTATGTATGTTTATGATCCAGCCACCCTAGGAGAAATGAAAGCCTATGTTCATATAAAGACTTGTACATGAATGTTAATGGCAGCTTTATTTGTAATAGTCGAAACCTAGAAACTTAAACGTCCATCAGTGGGTGAATGTCTGAACAAATTGTATGATATATAATGATATCCTATTCAGCAATTAAAATGAAGGAAGTACCGATATGCATTACAACATGGATGAGCTCGGGGCGCCTGGGTGGCTTAGTCGGTTAAGCGTCCGACTTTCGCTTAGGTCATGATCTCACGGTTCATGGGTTCGAGCCCCGCGTCGGGCTCTGTGCTGACTGCCAGCTCAGAGCCTGGAGCCTGTTTCAGTCTGTGACTCCCTCTCTCTCTGACCCTCCCCTGCTCACGCTGTCTCTCTCTCTCTCCTAGAAATAAATAAAACATTAAAAAAAAAAATTAAAAAAAAGAAAAAAACAACATGGATGAGCTCAACAACATTATGCTAAGTGGGGGAACCCAGATACAAGGATCGTGTATTTTGTACTCCATTTATAAGAAACATCCAAAAAGGGGAAACCTCTAGAGACAAAAAGTACATTAGTGACTGCCTGAATGACAGTGGCTGCAAATGGGCACAAAGGGTATTCTAGAACTGGATGGTGGAGATAAGTTACAATATTCTATAAATGTAATTACTATTCTATGAGTTGCACTATTCTATAAACATAAACTAATTGAACTGTATACCTAAAATGGGTGAATTTTTGGTGCCTGGGTGGCTCATTGGTTAAGTGTCTGACTTTGGCTCAGGTCATGATCTCACAGTTCAAGAGTTCGAGCCCCAAGTTGGGCTCTGTGCTGACAACTCAGAGCCTGGAGCCTGCTTCAGATCCTGTGTTTTCCTTTCTCTGCCCCTCCCCTGCTTATGCTCTGTCTCTCTGTTTCTCTCAAAAATAAATAAACATTAAAAAATTAATAAAAAATAAATAAAATGGGTGAATTTTATTGTATGTAAATTAAACCTACCTTATTGTATGTAAAAAAGAAAAACCTGGCTTTTTTTTTTTTTTAAAGAGAAGGAATGAACTAATGACACAGGCAACAACATGGATGAATCTCAAAATCATTAAAATGAGTCCAGGAGGCAGGAGGAAGAGCTCACATGGGGCTCGAGGAGACCTGGGGGGAGGCGTTTGTTCACCATCTTCCTTACGGTGGTGGTTTCATGGATGTACACGTGTGCCAAACTTATCAAACTCTGTGCTTTATTTTTAATTTTTATTTTATTTTAATTTTTTTAATGTTTTTATTTATTTCTGAGAGAGACAGCATGAACAGGGGAGGGTCAGAGAAAGAGAGAGACACAGAATCTGAAGGAGGCTCCAGGCTCTGAGCGGGCAGTCAGCACAGAGCCCATCGTGGAGCTTGAACCCATGAACTGTGAGATCATGACCAGAGCCGAAGTTGTTCGCTTAACCAAGTGAGCCACCCAGGTGCCCCTCAAACTATGTGCTTTAAATATGTGCAAGTTATTATATATCAACTTTAAGTCAATAAAGCTGGTTTTTAAGGGACAGAGGTGGCATGAATAACAACCCCCCAAAATTAAATTAGTTCCATTAGAAGGTGGAATTGAGTGGTTTTTTCTCCTGTTTCAGATTTTTGACTTGTCCTTAAATCATATTATCTGTAATTAAAATAGCAAAGTTTGTAGAAATCCTTATTACTTAAGTAAGAAAAGGAAAGCCTGAGAAGCCAGTAGAATCAGGAGCAGGTGTTGATATTTGTGGCTGGTGAGGGCAGAAGAGGCTGGACTCTCCTGTTGCAGCCCAGACCCAGGCTCAAGGGTGGTCTCTGCCTGTTCGTCTACAACACAACTGTGGACAACGGCCCCACCGTTGCCTCCCTGGAGCCCCCCACCCAGGGTTACAGATGCCCCTCACTAGTGGACACAGTCTCCTCAGCTATAAACCAGAGCACCTTGTCCACTGGAATCCTCTACTGTCCCTAGAGGATCTGGTCCCCGCAGCTTTCCCATGAGACATCCTCGCTGGGGTAGCTGGATCCACCTACCTGGCTTGTTCCTCTGTCTTCTGCTGAGCAGTCTAGTTCTACAAGAGTCCAATCCTGTCCCCAATCCCTAGGTTACATGCTACCACATGCAAAAGAGCAGCCTGAGTCACCTTCCCAGCCTTACCCAATGACCAGGATTCCCCCATTCCAAGGGCCCTCAGAATGAAGGTGATTTTCCCCCACCAGTTCCCAAAGGAAATACACAACATGCTGAAACAAGTCAAAACACAGAACATGGGCCAATGAGTACATTTCTTGGAACATCCTAACACTCCCACTTAATTCATTAACATACATAGATGTTTATACTCCTTTTTTTACACGAATTATACCCCAAATTCCTTCACCTCGCTTAACTACCTTTCCCAATAGCCTCTCCCTCCTTTAACCATAGGTAAATGTTATCTAGTATTTGGATCATGGTCAAAATTTTGTGTTCTGGCTCTTTTACCCTATGATCTTTTCTGATAATATTTTTCTAATTTCCCACGTTGGACTTAATCAATAGTCTTGCAGAAGATTACTAAACTATAGATTACATCATCACTCTCCAAGTGTTAAATATTTATTTGGTCTCCAGGTAATTGTTTACTATTACAGGTAATACTATTGTAATGCACTTTTGTATAGGTAACATTTTCTTTTAGATTATTTTCATGTAAAAACTTCCCCATCATGAGATTCCTAGAATTAAGCTTACTTGAATGCTGCCTAAAATACTGCACCATTAAAGAAATGAACCCATCAACAACATATTATATACCATATGAGGCACCTTCACTTTAAGATTTATCAGCATGTCCCCCTGATTTGGGATCATTTAATGTGTGTGTAATTTATTTTGGCACTATTTTAATTTCAATCCATCTTCTTATAAAAGATGTTACAGATTTTTTCTTGTGTGTGACTTGTTTATATATATACACACAGATAGATATACAGATACAATACACATCCAAATCTATGTCTATTTGAGATTTGATGGTTATTTTAGAGATTTTTAGAAGCTCTTTATATATTCCACATGTTGAATTTCTATCTGTTGCAGCAAAATATTGTTTTATGGGGTGCCCAGGTGACTCAGCCACTTAAGTGTCTGACTCTGGATTTCAGCTCAGGTCATGATCTTGCAGTTTGTGAGATCAAGCCCTGCATCAGGCTCCATGCTGATGGTGCAGAGACTGCTTGGGATTCTCTTCCTCTCTCTCTTCTCTTCCTCTCTCTCTGCCTCTCACCAAACAGCTCTCTCTCGCCTCTTTCAAAAATATATAAATAAAAACTTTTAAAAATATTGTTTTATGAGTTCTTCATATATTCTATATATTAAACTTCTATCTGTGGTTTTAAAATATCAGTAACAGAGAAAGGAGAACCTTTTTGTGCTGTTGGTAGGAATGCAAACTGGTGCAGCCACTCTGGAAAACAGTATGGAGGGTCCTCAAAAAATTAAAAATAGAACTACCTTATGATCCAAAATTGCACTACTAAGTATTTATCCAAGGGATACAAAAGTGATGATTCAAAGGGGCACATGCACCCTAATGTTTACAGTAGTGCTATCAATAATAGCCAAATTATGGAAAGAGCTCAAATGTCTATCAGCTGATGAATGGATAAAGACGTGGTTTATATATGCAATGGAATACAACTCAACAGTGAAAAACAATGACATGTTACCATTTGCAACAATGTGGCTGGAACTAGAGTATATTATGCTAAGTGAAATAAGTCAGTCAGAGCAAGACAGATATCATATGATTTCACTCTTATGTGGAATTTAAGAAACAAAACAGATGAACATAGGGGAAGGGAAGGAAAAATAAAATCAGAAGGGGAGGCAATCCATAAGAGACTCTTAAATACAGAGAACAAACTGGGGTTTCCTAGAAGGGAGGTGGGTGGGGAGGATGGGCTAAACGGGTGATGGGCATTAAGGAGGGCACCTGTTGGGATGAGCATTGAGTGTTCTATATAACTGATGAATCACTGGGTCCTACTCCCGAAACCAGTGTACACTGTGTTAACTAATTTGAATTTAAATAAATAAATAAAAGGGGTGCCTGGGTGACTCAAGTCAGTTAAGCATCTCACTCTTCATTTTGGCTCAGGGTTTGTGGGTTCAAGCCCCACAACGGGTTCCTTGTTGACCACATGGAGCCTGCTCTTAGGATTCTCTCTCTCCCTCCCTCTCTGCCTCTCCACTGCTCATGCTGAGCTCTCTCTTCCTCTCTCAAAGTAAATAAACAAACATATAAACTAAATAAATATCAGTAATTCTAAAGAACATTTCTGCAAATACTTAAAAATATTTTGTTTTGCTACTATTTTGTTTCTAATTTATTTTAATTGTACAGATGTTTGAATTTTATTTAAATACCTTTGTCCATCTTTTTTTGTAACTTCTTTAATAATCTAAAATTGTTTCCCTCTTCAGTTAAATAAACAAACTACCTCTTTGCATATGATTAATTTTCTCTTTTAATTTTTTTGAGGTAAATTTGTTGAAATGAAGTGACTCTAGCAGCATGTATAAAAAATAATTATGTTCTCTACAATTCTATTATACTCATTTGCCATATATTATGTTTTCATGTGTACTTAAAATTATTTATGCATGCCCTATTTTTTTTTTTTTCTAGGAAAGAGAGAGAGAGACAGCGTGAGCAGGGGAGGGTCAGAGAGAGAGGGAGTCACAGACTGAAACAGGCTCCAGGCTCTGAGCTGGCAGTCAGCACAGAGCCCGACGCGGGGCTCGAACCCACGAACCGCGAGATCATGACCCAAGCGAAAGTCGGACGCTTAACCGACTAAGCCACCCAGGCGCCCCATGCATGCCCTGTTTTATTTCAATGGTCTACATAGCTCCTTCCTAATCCAGTGTTATGCTGGCTCAGTTTGTTTTTTTTAACTCGTCTGTTTTGCAAGATAATTATTATTGCTTCACTAACACTTTAATATTATTATCTATCTTTCCAAGTATTCTGTGGAATCAATTATTTTGAATTCTATATAATGCCAATGACCTCATTGGTATCTTAACTGAAATTGTGTTAAAACTGCAAATTAAACCAGAAACAACTGCCACTTACATTGTTCCTCCCCAGAAGGAGGACATATTCTCTATATATTCAGGTCTTTTTTTCACCATTAAAATTTTGTAGATTTTTTATGGATCAGTGCTATATGCCCTTATACAAGTTTAATTAACATATAGTTCAATGTTGTGGCTATCATAAATTACAAGTCTTCTACTGTTATATTTTTAGCTCGATAATAAAGGCATTTGAGAAGGGGGTTGATTTGTGTTATTCTATCTTTTGACCAGTGGTTTTTCTCCACTGTTCTATTATCTCTAATAGCTTTGGGGTGATTACTTAGCTCTTCTAGGTGTATAATCATAGTTTTCTAATGGAGTTCCTTTTAAAGCTCATTTCTTTTTTGTACTTTATTATGTGGACAAGAAAATATAATTCTCTAACAAACAGTCCTTGTGAAAGCCACTTCATCTTTCCTCTGCTCCTGATGAAAGGAAACTCACATCCACATTCGTTCAGTCAGCACAATCTGCAGACTGTACCTTCAAGATACCTCCAGATCCCACCACTTATCAACACCTCTGCTCCATCATCTTGCTCTCGGCCACCATCCTCTCTCACCTGAATTATTATTACAATGCCCTCCTAGTCACAATCCAAAAGAGCAGCCAGAGATCCTCAGTGATCTCTGAGGACTTTAGGTCCGAAATTCACACCTCTGCTCAAAACATTCCAAAGTCCTACTATTTCTCACAAAGCCCTGTATGGTCTGTTCCCTCTACCTGTCTAACCTACTCTGCTCATTAACTTTTTTCCAGGTATAGGAGACTCTACGATTCCTTAAATATATTAGATATGCTTCTGCTGAGGGCTGCTGTGGATACCTAGAATTCTCTTCCCTGAGTATTTGCATGTCTCACGCCCTCACATCCTCCAGGTGTTTGCTTAAATTTCAGATTCTCAGGGAAGCCTCTCCCAACTCCCTCATTTAAAAATACATCCTCCTCCCCTGTGCTCCCTAAGCTTTTCCTGCTTTATTTTCCTCCATTGCACTTTTCACCATCTGACATTACCTATGCGTGATTTTTCTCTCCCTACCCATCCCTTCCACTCCACCCCCACTCACCACCAAACTAAAATTTAAGATTCACAGTGCAAAGATTCTCATCCGCTTTCCTCATTACTGTATCCCTGGCATTACCAAGTAGGTGCTCAATAAATAATTGTACTGAATGAAAGCACACCTACGTTTTGCATCAAGTTGAAGATAAATCACTCTGAAAATATCTAAATTCAGTATGATTTTTACCTATGGTAATAAGTGGACCTTTTAAATCATAGTTTGGATAAATAATTTTATTCCTTTCTTTTCAGAGCGTTGATTAGGAACTGGTGCTGAGTTTTACTAAGCACTTCATTAGACGGGTGTAATTTTATACAGCATGCCAGCCCGCAGAGGGTTAATGCATTTTGGAAAACATTTCTCCTTTGAAGGATTGAATAAAATTAACCTCTAGGGATATTCCTAAAAATACTGAATATTGTTCAACTGGGCTTACTGCCTTTTCATGGATACAGGCCAATGGTTCACTCACCAGAGAGCAAAGAAGAGGAAGTTCTAATGATTCAGCCGGCAAGACAAACCACCTGGAGGAGGACAAGGGGCTTTGCTGACATATTTCGAACTGACCCCTGCGAATCTGTCTTATTTTTTGTGTGCATAATACTGATTAATGACGGTGTCTGGGTTAGTTAATGGGAGTTCCAGTTATCAACAACTAGTCTTATGCAGACATTGTTTCAGTCCTATTACATAGCCCATGAGTTATCACGTCTTTTAACCTCCTTGATCACCTGACTCTTTTACCAACTTCCGGCAGTTTCCTTATTCCCGACTTTTTCCTACAAATAGCCCCGCAAGTAAGCAGCGGAATGTAACTGCCAATTCTAACATATGTATCTGTAATGACAGCACAGAGAAGTGTTTAAACATTTTAATGAATAAACTACATTGAACTTTGTCTTTCCGTGGTAAAAATCTGGTGCTCGCTGCAAAATAAAATACTACAGAATTCGGAATACTTAGAAATAGTTTTGAGCTGTTTTTAATACTTGCAAATATTAAAAAATTCAATGAAATCTTAACCTGGTCAGAAATTCAAATACTGTATCAATTTTAGGTAGTTTTGGCTCATTCCACATCCATTCAATCTCTCACTACCTAAGATTAACATGCTGACCATAATTTGAGTCAGGTAAAAGCAGTGTTCCTGACAGGTGGCACAGGAATAAATTTCTTTAAATTTCTTTTAAATATGCAATGGTAATTTGCCATTTAAAAGAGTGCTATGCCCAGCAAAGGAAACTATCAATAAAACAAAAGACAACCCACAAAATGGGAAAAGGTATTTGCAAATGATGTGTGTGATGAGGGGTTAATATCTAAAGTATGTAAAAAAAAAAAAACTCAACACCAAATAAAACCATATAATCCATCTAAAAATGAGCAGAAGACCTGAATAGATGTTTCTACAAAGAAGAAATGCAGATGGCCAACAGACACATGAAAATATGTTCAACATCACTCATCAGCAGGGAGATGCAAATCAAAACTACAATCACCTCACACCTGTCAAAATGGGTGAAATAAAAAACACAAAACATTACAAGCTGGCAAGGATGTGAAGACAAAGGAACACTTGGTCAATGTTGATAGAAACACAAACTAGTGCAGCCACTATGGAAAACAGTATGGAGGTTCCTCAGAAATTAAAAATAAAAATACCCTAAGATCCAGTAACTTCATTACTGGCTATTAACTCAAAGAAAATTAAAGTAGAAATCCAAACGGGCACAAGCACTCTTACATTTATTGAAACATTATTTATGACAGCCAAGATAGAAAAGCAACCCAAGTATCCATTTGTAGATGAATGGATAAAGAAGATGTACACACACACCAATATTACTCAGCCACAAAAAAAGAATGAAATCTTGCCATTTGCAACAACATGGATGGACTTAGAGAGTAAAATACTAAGTGAAATAAGTCAGTCAGAGAAACACAAATATCACATGATTTCACTCATATGTAGAATCTAAGAAATAAATGAACAGATTAAAAAAGACAAAAAAATTAAAAACAAACTCATAAGTACAGAGAACAAACTGGTCGTTGCCAGAGGGGAGGTGTGAAGGGGGGAGGGGGTGAAATAGCTGAAGAGGATTCAGAGTACATTTATCTGTATGAGCACTGAGTAATGTATACAGAATTGTTGAATCATTATATTGTGTACCTAAAACCAAGATAACATTGATTTTAATTAAATAATTTTTAAAAAGTGCTGTGCCAACACCAAAAGGAAATCAAAGGCATCAGAATTGGCAAAGAGGAAGTCAAACTTTCACTCTTCGCAGATGACATGATACTCTACATCGAAAACCCAACAGACTCCACCAGAAGCCTACTAGAACTGATTCAAGAATTCAGCCAAGTTGCAGGGTACAAAATCAACGTACAGAAATCGGTTGCATTTTTATACACCAACAATGAAGCAACAGAAAGAGAAATCAAGAAACTGATCCCATTTACAATTGCACAAAAAACCATAAAATACCTCGGAATAAACCTAACCAAGGATACAAGAGATCTGTATGATGAAAACTATAGAAAACTTATGAAGGACATTAAAGAAGACACAAAAAAATGGAAAAACATTCCATGCTCATGGATAGGAAGAATAAATATAGTTAAGATGTCATTACTACCTAAAGCACTCTACACGTTCAATGCAATTCCAATCAAAATTGCATCAGCATACTTCTCAAAACTAGAACAAACTATCCAAAAATTTCTATGGAACCACAAAAGACCCCGAATAGCCAAAGTAATACTGAAAAATAAAACCAAAACGGGAGGGATCACCATCCCAGACTTTAGCCTCTACTACAAAGCTGTCATCATCAAGACAGTATGGTATTGGCACAAAAACAGACACATAGACCAATGGAACAGAATTGAGAACTCAGAAGTGGACCCAAAAGTATACAGCCAACTGATCTTTGACAAAGCAGGAAAGAATATCCAATGGAAAAAAGACAGCCTTTTTAACAGATGGTGTTGGGAGAACTGGACAGCAACATGCAGAAGAATGAAACTAGATCATTTTCTCACACCATGCACAAAAATCAACTCAAAATGGATAAAGGACCTGAACGTGAGACAGGAAACTATCAACACCCTAGAGGAGAAAGCAGGAAACAACCTCCTTGACCTCCACCGCAGCAACTTCTTACTTGACACATCCCCAAAAGCAAGGGAATCAAGAGCAAAAATAAACTGTTGGGACCTCATCAAGATTAAAAGCTTCTGCACAGCCAAGGAAACAACCCAGAAAATTAATAGGCAACCAACGGAATGGGAAAAGATAGTTGCAAATGACATATCAGATAAAGGGTTAATATCCAGAATCTATAAGGAACTCACCAAACTACACGCCCGAAAAACAAACAACCCAGTGAAGAAATGGGCAGAAGACATGAACAGACACTTCTCCAAAGAGGACATCCAGATGGCCAACAGACACATGAAACGATGCTCAGCATCCCTCCTCATCAGGGAAATACAAATCAAAACCACACTGAGATACCACCTCACGCCAGTCAGAGTGGCTAAAATGAGCAAATCAGAGAACTCTAGATGCTGGCGAGGATGTGGAGAAACGGGCACCCTCCTACACTGTTGGTGGGAATGTAAACTGGTACAGCCCCTCTGGAAAACAGTGTGGAGGTTCCTCAGGAAACTAACAATAGAACTCCCTTATGACCCAGCAATAGCACTGCTAGGAATTTACCCAAGGGATACAGAAATGCTGAGGCATAGGAGCACATGTACCCCAATGTTCATAGCAGCACTCTCCACAATAGCTAAAACATGGAAGGAGCCTAAGTGTCCATCAACAGATGAATGGATCAAGAAGATGTGGTTTATCTATACCATGGAATACTACATGGCAATGAGAAACAATGAAATCTGGCCATGTGTAGCAACATGGATGGACCTTGAGGGTGTTATGCTGAGCCAAATAAGTCAGGCAGAGAAGGACAAATATCATATGTTTGCACGTATAGGAGGATTAGGAGGAACTTGACGAAGGAACAAGGGGGAGAAGAAGGGGTGAAATGGTGGGGGAAAGGGAGAGAGGCAAACCATGAGAGACTCTTGAATGCTGACAAAAACTGAGGACTGATGGATGTGGGGGGGAGGGGGGATGGGCATGGAGGAGGACACTTGTGGGGATGAGCACTGAGTGTTATGTGGAAACTAATTTGACAATAAACTATTTGTAAAAAAAAATAATAATAAAAAAATAAAAAGTGCTGTGCCTATCAAATGCCATCTCAGCCATGTGAGCCAGGTTAATGTCAACAGTGATAAGTCAGGCTGATACCCTTGTTATGATGTGATGAAAAGGACACTTGAAATAAAGTGTCTTCCTCCCCAAAACCTATAGAATTCAAGTCAACTCATGAGAAAAGTATGAGACAAATCCTAAATGAGAGTCATTCTTAAGAATACCTGACCAGTGGCTCCTTAAAACTGTTTAAGCTACATCTGGCTCTGCACTGAGCATGGAGCCTGCTGGAGATGGTCTCTCTCTTTCCCTCTGCCCCTCTCCCCTGTTGGTGCACTCTCTCTAAAACAAAACTGTTAAAGTCATTGAAAACAAGGGAAGTCTAAAAAAGAAAATTTCATAGCCAAGAGGAGCCCAAGAAAACATGACAACCAAATGTAATGTGGTTCCCTGAATGAGAGCCTGCAGCAGAAAAGGGACATCTGAATGAAGTATGGATCTCAGTTAAAACTATGTATCAATATTGGGGCGGTTGGGTGGCTCAGTCTGTTACGCGGCCAACGTTGGCTCAGGTCATGACCTCACGGTCTGTGAGTTCGAGCCCTGTGTTGGGCTCTGTGCTGACAGCTCAGAGTCTGGAGCCTGCTTCAGATTCTGTGTCTCCCTCTCTCACTGTCCCTCTCCAGCTTGTGCTCATCTTTCTCTCTCCCTCCCTCTCTCTCTCTCTGTCTCAAAAATGAGTAAATGCTAAAAGAAAAATTTTAAAAACTATGTGTCAATATCGATTTTGGCAACCGCACTATACTAACGTAAAAACAGTAATGGGGAAACTGCATGTGGGACTATAAGAGAATTCTCTGTATGATCTTCTCAATTTGTCTCTAAGTCTAAAATTGTCCTAAAAAGTTTATTTAAAAAAAAAACAAACCAGATTTGTGAACATGGATAAAACTTAGCCAAATATATTATTATTGTGATTTGTTTTCATCACTGATGCTGAAAAGAGCTCCAAACCTGTCTGTAAAAATTCAAATAAGATATTTTATAGACACATGGTAGTATAGATTCAGGTATTCTTTTCCTCTTGTATTCTGTGAAGATATCTAAGTAATTTTTTGCTTGAATTACCTAGATGATTATTTTAATACGCCACATTGTTTGTATTTGTGAAGGGAGCCTATCTTTATAGAAATCCAAAAAAAGAAAATTGCTACACTGGTTCTAACCAGTAAGTAAGGTAAATAAATAGCAGATATGTATCCCACTTTAAAAAAATAGAATGACTCTCAAAAATAAACAAATGTAAAAAAAATTTTTTTAAAGGAGCACCTGGGTCAGTTAAGCATCCAGGTTTGGCTCGGGTTATGATTTCATAGTTTGTGGGTTCGAGTCCCGTGTTGGGTTCTGTGCTCACAGCTCCGAGTCTGGAGCCTGTTTTGGATTCTGTGTCTCATTCTCTCTCTGCCCCTCCCCCACTTGTGCTCTGCCTCTCCCTGTCTCTCAAAAATAAATAAATGTAAAAAAAATTTTTTAATAGAATGATAAATATTTTTTCAGAACTGATGATCTCTTTGTAAAATATAGGACCATTAGATTTTTCTGTTTGTAAATCTTGATTTTTGTGCAGTGTATTTACTTAAAAGTCATGCATACTTCTACAAACAACAAATTATACAGTGCATCTCATGGTATCAAGCCCAAAATCACCCTAGGGAACAGGTGTCAGTTAACCTAGTAATAACCACAAAGGTCCTAGAGCTCTGGCCCTAAGTGCACAATTGCAAACAGGGCAACAGCCAGCAGGAAAAATCCCTGCAACTGGATAACAAATGATCAGTCCATCACCTTCCCATGGGAACTAACAGGGTTGGACCCTATCAGGTCAACAAGCTGAAGACAGACAACCAGAGCATGAAGCGGCCACTCTTTCCCCTTCACCCTGGGCGAATGTCAAGGCAGGAAAGTCAAGCCAAAAGCTGGAAGCAAATAATATTTTGCGTTTATAAACTCAGCATTACTATGAAGTTAAGACAAACCCTAACCTGCGATGCTCTGTATCTTTCAGGGTCAACTTTTGATTTTCCACAGAAGAACTGAAACCACAAATTCTCTAGCCACGTGTTTTAACATAAAAAAGGGAACAAAGGGGTTTGGGAATGAATCTCCGGAGTTATTTCCAAAGGTCTAGCTTCCAAAACCACGAGCAAACCACCAGTGACTTGCTCTTTAAATGTTCTCATATTCTGAATATTTACTGATGTAAAAAGACAGCAAAATTAGCTTTTCATAGGAATATCCAAAGTATGGTATGTCTGTGAAAGTTCTCAGGAAGAAGTTTACTTAAGAATAATTAAAATAGGGCGCCTGGGTGGCTTAGTCAGTTAAGCGTCCGACTTTCGCTTAGGTCATGATCTCGCGGTTCGTGGGTTCGAGCCCCGCATCGGGCTCTGTGCTGACTGCCAGCTTGGAGCCTGGAGCCAGTTTCAGTCTGTGACTCCCTCTCTCTCTGACCCTCCCCTGCTCATGCTGTCTCTCTCTCTCTCTCCTAGAAATAATAAAAAAAAAAAAGAATAATTAAAATATTGGGGCATCTGGGTGGCTCAGTCAGTTAAGTATCCAACTCTTGATTTTGGCTCAAGTCATGATCTCTCGGCTTGTTGAGTTCAAGCCCTGCATCAGGCTCTGCGCTGACAGTGAGGAGCCTGTTTGGGATTCTCACTCTCCCTCTGTCTCTGCCCCTCCACTGCTCTCTCTCTTTCTCAAAATAAATAAACATTTCAAAATGGTTAAAAAAGAATACTAAAAATACTGGGGGGGGGGGAACTAGTCAATAAATTGACTGTGTGGAATATAGGGAAATTTTCTATATATATATATAGAAATAAATTTTCTATATATAATATTTTCCAGAATATTATTTTCAACAAAACTATTCAAGTAATATAGAAATTAGAGGGAAATTAACCTAAAAACATAAATAATCCAAGAGAAAAAAGTACAAAGCAGCTCTCCTTCTCTCCTGAAGGGTCACATTATCTTGGGAAATTGTGACCATTATGTGTAGTACTTTCACGTAGTCTCACTTGCTTTTCCTCATGTTAAGTCCTGTCTTAGTGATGATTTCTCCCAGGTTGCATATGGGCAGGCCCAGTATTAATACAGAATTTAAATATTGTGTTTCTGCTGGAAAAAGAGTGAAACCAGCTGTTGGCACCAGCTAGCACCTCATTCCTCCTCTCGGTTGCCCACGAGATGGGCCTCAGAGACCCTGAACCTGTCCTGAGGCAAGAATAAATATCTTGAGAGAACAGGAAGGCAATGGCAGTATCTTCACACCCTGTTTTTGCTAGAAGAAAAAGAGCTTTAAGAGGACAAATTAAACAATGTCCAGTAAATTCTGCCTCCCCATTAAGTTTCCCAAATGGAAACATAAATTAGACCCTTAAAAAATGCAGAGAATGTTCAACATAAAGCCATTAACACCAGAAGCCCAAAAGGTCAGTGTCTAGATGGTAAATATCAGATTCCTATAGCCAATTCCAGTGAAACAGTCTTAATCATGCAGTTAGGTTAAATATTAATGGTCCTGTACACCATTTGTTCACATAGGATGACAGAAAATACATAAATGTTGAGAACTCTAGTTACTAGAATCGTGTCCATTTAGTTAGTAGCTGCTGTTGGGGGTAGGTGTTAAGTATGTGAATGGAATGTGATTAAGACAAAGATGAATTTTTTATAACATCTATCCACCTCTCTCATTTTGCATCAAAGTGACCAAGTTAAGTCTCATTATGTCCCAATTATCTGCTCATCAGGGTCCTATATGGTCACTCCCAGGTTCACACCCTTTCTAAATAAGATTTGCCTTTCTTTTAGGACCTGCAAAGGGGCAGCACCGTCAAGTCTCCAAAATCTGTTCCAAGGATTTCATTTACATACTGGGTCGTGCATCTGCTTCTTGCTGGGAACACCGCAGCCCCTCTGCCTGGGGAGAGGAGCGAAGAGCTCTGGGCAAGGGCATCTGTCAGTCAGGTGGAGTCCTGGCTCACTGCCCAGGACAAGTCCCTTGTCATAGATTTGAACAGGAGGCAGGAGGCAGTACCGCTGAGTCATCAATCCTGGTGGTACTGTGGAAATTTAAACAGCATCCTCTTTGCTGCTGCGGTCCTCAATGCTGTGCTTGAGACTACCACTTATTCCCAGCGTTCAAAGGCAACCCCCTAACCCAAACATAAAAAGAAATACTGGCCTGAAGGCCCAGAGCTACTGATGGCCTAGTAGACTTGTGGCAATGGGCTTACAAGAAATAAGTAATATAACCGATTTTTCTTTTTTGATTCACCCCTTTTTGTTGGTATGGATTCCTGTGGTGACAGGGAGATTCTAAGGGCACATACAACGGGCAGCAACAAGAGGGACTGGAGTATCTTCAATGGGATTGGAAGAAACGACCTGAAATGAAAGCTATCTGTAACGCTGCTTGACTTCCCCAGGTTCTTAGGTGGTCAGTGCACTGACATTTTAGAATGAGGACAAATTTAAGAGGCAGGGCAGCAAGAAGGAACCCTCGCACTGAATTCTCAAAGGTTCTGAAAGGCAGGAACGGGGCCCCTGGAGCAAAAGGGAAGTCATGGAGCAAGCTGCAAACTCAACAGATCAGATCACCTAATGACACATCTACATCTGGACTCAGAGTCTCCAGAAAACAGTGATGTTGCACAAAAATCCATCCAAGAAGGCCAGCTTTCAAACGTCAGGGCGTGTGTTTATGGCAAGTTTATATCCCACTTGTGACTATAAAATCAATCCTAAGAAAAGTCTGCTGAGGGCACTGTGTCCCCAGAGCTCTGGTGACTCTCTGCCCCTTGGGTTCCACTGTTCACCAAGGTCACACAATCAGCATCAGGCAGTCATGCTGATCAGGATCGGGACCCCTGAGAATGTTCTCTTCCCGGGAACTCCTTATTCCTTCCCTGACATGCCTCCTTCCCAACTGTACTTATATCCTCTTAGAGCACAAGTCCTGTTTTGCCATAAATAGTTATTTGTTACCATGCCTATAGAGCCCACCAAACTGTTTATCTTCGGTAGAACTAAGACTTCTGCCTCTTTTGCTCTCCCACAGTTCCCTCAAGATGTTCATGCTCAACAAAGGTTTGCAAAATTAATAAGCACATGACAAAATGGACAACACATAATTCAGAAGAATCACCTCTAATAGAATTTCAATCTCTGTGACACCTGAGTGTAATGGAAAAGCACTTTTTGAACCTAGAATGCTTTTCCTGGGGGCCTCCTCAACTTCTGCAGACATGCATAGATTTATAAGCATTGTTTGAAAGGTACTTGAGGGGCACACACCACAAAGAAACTTAAGTTACTCTTTGCTTCCTTGGGACATAAAACATAAATGGAACTAAGTTTCTCTTTTACACTGAAATTTGACATTTTATGAGTCATAACTATAAATCACAATACAGTATTCTTTGTCTTCTCCCAATACAAACTTGAGTTATCAGCAATTCAAGAAATTTCTCAATTGTCTCTCCAGACTACCAGAATTATCACTAAATCCTTATGACAACAAGCTCTTCTTAGATCAATTTTGCTTACTTTGCCATTGCTCCCTTTCATACTCTCATGATTCTTGTGTCAGTGTAGAGTCCTAACCTGTTACCATTAAATTATCATAGATGGTGATTTCACTTTCTTTTCTTCAAAAAACAAATCAGAGAGTAGTATTCCTACTTGTCTAAACCTTGATAAACACAAATTGGCATATTCAATGCCAAGAAAAGTTTGTCTTCTATTTTCTTCTGATTATGTATAAATGGGTTCTTGTTCATAATGAAGTTTTAACACATGAACATAGTCTCTGCTTATTTAAGCAGTGAAATAACAAAGAGACTCATAGATTATAGACAAATACACATGATTGGAAGAGAGGGTGAACATATATTTGAATTTTATGGAGTATACATATATTACTGTGTATTGTATATATTTTATTGCATGTAATATATATTACATTGTGTTTTGTATATTACGTAAGGAAAAAATTCCAATCAAGCTTGGAAATGTTCTTACAAGTGGTGAGATAGGACTTAGGGATGAAAAAGAATGGAAGAACAAAAGGTTTACCAGGATTACCTAGTCAGAGAGAGAGAGGCTTCTATAAAGGGGCGGGGGGGGGGGGGGAAACGGGATAAGCCCTGTAGTCTGATGAATGAGTGGTGACAAATAGATACAAAGAGAGAAGTCAGAGCAAAACAGTGTGTAGTAGTCTTAATTATGTCGACTAAAATCATTAACGTTCAGTGCCAGTGAGTTAGTAGGAATCCATTTATTGTATATATGTCATTCATTTCTTCTCGCAGTTTCAAGAAAAATAATTTATATACAATGATGTATTCAATTATGAATATAGTTCATTTGCATACATAGAAACCCTTTATTTATAGCTTAGTAAGTTATATTCATGGCAAATACGGAGAGGCAGAGAGGGAGGGAGAAAGAAAAGGGGAGAGGAGGGAGGAAATCCCACAGACATGCACACTATAGGTTTAGATCCATCCTGTCAGAAGATATAGAAAGAAAAATTACAGAACAGAGAAATGAACTATTTTTTATACTGTTTTGGTTTTGTACTGAAATTTTCCCACAAAAGAATAATTAATTTCCCACCATTCCATGATTTAAGAACACAGTCCCAAGATGTTTGAACCCTAGAAGTCAAGACTTATCTTGCTTGGGAAGAGTTAACTTGCTTATTTTTTTTTAATTTTGAAAAAAAACATTTTAATGTTTATTTATTTTTGAGAGAGAGAAAGAGAGAGCATGTGCACAAGTGGGTGAGGGGCAGAGAGAGGAAGACACAGACTCTGAAGCAGACTCCATGCTCCCAGCTGTCAGCATGGAGCCTGAAGTGGGGCTCAAACTCCCTGTGAGATCATGACTTGAGCCAAAGCTTAACTGACTGAGCCACCCAGGTACCCCTATTTTTTATTTTTTAAAAAATGTTTATTTATTATTGACAAGGTGGGCACAAGCAGGGGAGGGGCAGAGAGAGAAGGGGACAGAGAATCAGTAGCAGAAGCAGGCTCTTCATTGATAGCAGTGAGCCCAATATGGGGCTTGAACTCCTAACCCCAAGATCATGACTAACTGAGCCACCCAGGCACCCAGCAGACTTGTTTTTTTAAGTGCAGGTTACAGTACATTTAAAATGTAGGTGAAGGTTACCTAGGTAACAGACATGACTTGCCCAGAAAGAAAGAGCTCTAAGGACCAGAAGAGAAAGGAAGGAAGGGAAAAGGAAGCACGACAAACAGCACTTTGTATAAGTGATGGGAACGTGCCCTCTGTCCCCAGGCAGCTCCCTGGAGACAGGATGGCGGAGAGGCTGGACACCAAAGCCACAGCATTACCAGACGCAGCCACGGACAAGCCCGCGGTGGTCGGGGAAGACCTCTGTGAGGAGCTCCCTGCACCTCTCCCACTGCAGCTGGCTGGAGACAAGGGCAGCAAAGGCACCAGGCTGGAGACAAGGGCAGCACGTAACCATGGCAACAATGGTGTCACTACCAGGATGCTTTGGTCATAAGCAACAAAAGCAATGCTGGTGATTAAAAAAAGATAAAGCGTGTCTCAGCAATTCAAGAAAAGACTGAAAAACCAGGTCTCTAAAAGGACAGAAATAAAGGCAGTTCAGGATGTCTAGATAATCAGCAAAATCCACTGTCCATGGGACTCCGCTATTGAGACACTTCCGTTCCACCTGTTTTCTGTTCAGATGTTATTTGCCTCCAATTCCAAGTCCCAGAAAATGGAGTGTGGCTGGCTTAGTGGGTTTGATGCCCGCTGCCTACCCTCTGCAGCCAAGGAAAAGCAGGACAATTAGTTGACAATCCCACCCATCTCTCTGACAGAGAGTCATCTCCCAAATGAACACGACAGGCTGTTTGCTGAAAGAAGGGAGCATGCTGGCAAAAAAGGCAGGTGTCCACTAAGGATAGGGCCCTGTGAGCCAAGGCAAAGGCCCCTCCGGCTTTTGCCATAGTCACATAGAGCCAGGATTTTTTTTAAAAAAATTTTTTAACGTTTCTTTATTTTTGAGAGACATAGCATGAGTGGGGAGGGGCAGAGAGACACAGAATCTGAAACAGGCTCCAGACTCTGAGCTGTCCGCACAGAGCTCAACAAGGAGCTCAAACTCACAGACTGTGAGATCGTGACCTGAGCCAAAGTCAGAAGCTTAACCGACTGAGCCTCCCAGGAGCCTCAGAGCCAGGATTTTTATATGCCACATTGTCACAAGGGGAGTCTCCTAATGACTGGCGTTTGCTTCGTGACCAACTGTAATAATGGCATACTGAGCCTGTTTTCTCTTGATTTAGAAAAATAAAGCAGTGAGACATTTCTCAGACCCAAGCACAGTGGGGTAAATTCATTTCTACTATAACTGCTGGTGATTTTCCATTTCTCCACATCCGCTTTGTGCCCTTCATTGACACCTGCGGAAGCTAACCTATGTAGGCTCCACAGGGATTCCCGTGCACATGGATTCTGGTTTCTGGTGGTGTTAGGTCAATGAGGTGTGAAGGGTTGCAGGGCAGGAAGAATATGAGGTTAAGGCATTGTTCCCCAGTCCCTCCCTGCTGGGTGACCATGGAGTGGCTGCACATCCAAATTGAAGGTCACATCTCTGTACTGATCTCTGGTCAGTCAGCCCCACCTTACAACTGGTTCTTGCCAGGATCTCAGATGGTGCCCTCCCCTTGTCCCTTCAGAGGCCAAAATAGCTCCAACTCACCCAAGGGTTCTTCACCATCCCTTGCTGTTACCTCCGTACCACACACTTGATAAAAGTCACTTTAGGGGCACCTGGGCAGCTCAATCAGTTGAGCATCAGACTCCTGAATTCAACTTAGGTCATGATATCACGGTTCATGAGTTCATGCCCCACATTGGGCTCTGCATGCTGACAGTGTGGAAGCTTCTTAGATCCTCTCTCTGCACGCCTCTCTCTCTCTCTCTCTCTCTCTTAAATAAACTTAAAAAAATTTAAACCAAGTAAAAAGTCCCTTTAATTAACTCTTTACAATTATTCCATTGGAACATTCCATTTCCTGCAGGACCATGATTGATACAAACAGTAAAACCAAATTCAGTTTGAGGAATCAGGAAAGCAAGAGCCAGTGTGAGTCAGTCAATCACACCCTATTGTCCAATGCAAGTGCCAGGGCTTCCTTCTCCCAAGATTAAATGTGATCTGAGCAGCTGCAGCAGCAAATGTATATCTGGCAAAGAGCTTAGAAAAGATCAGAGGGAGCTTTTAGTGAAGCTTGTTGTTCTTCAGGAGAGCACGGGGTCAGAAGCCCATGGAAACCCACCTCTGTACTCACACCAAAGGAATACAAACACAGGGTCAACTCCTCTGCCATTTTCCCACCTGAGGCGATAGGGAAAGATGGCCGCTGGGTTTGGGCACGACCACAGCCTCCTACTTCCCCTCACCAGAGCATACGGATGCCCTCTGCCAGAGGCCATCCACGCCCCATCGGCTGGCGAAGCTGCGCTAGGGTAATCTTGGAAGGCGCGCGCCCCGTCACCATAATGGTAGAGGGAGGCCAGACCACACACATTACGTATGTGAGTGTGCACCAGTGCCAATTAGCAGCATGTGTTGTTGATCCTGTTTCACAAGCGCTGACAGTCAGCTGCACCAGGGGAGAGGAAAATGCATCCCCGATCAGAGGTAGATCTAGAAGCAGAATGCCATGCGGTGCTATTGTTAGAGATGCAGCCAGTCCCAGGAATAGAACGGGGCGAACAAAAGCAAGGGCAAAGGGAAGTGGTGCCTGGAGGTTCCAAAAGGTGCCTTCTGCCTCTAACACATTGGGAAGACAGACAAAGCAACTGTCTGGTAGCTTCTCCTATGGGCTGGAAAACAGCTACTCTACATTGTCAGAACTTTTGAAACCAGAGCACAGGGGTTCCTGGGTGGCTCAGTCGATTAAACGTCTGGCTTCAGCTCAGGTCATGATCTCACGGTTCGTGGGTTCGAGCCCCGGGTAGGGCTCTGTGCTGACACAGCTAGCTCAGAGCCTGGAGCCTGTTTTGGATTCTGTGTCACTCTCTCTGACCCTCCCTTGCTCACTCGATCGCGCTCTCTCTCTCTCTCTCAGAAATAAAAAGCATTTAAAATTTTTTTAAATAAAAAAATAAAAATAAAAAAAGAAACCAGAGTGCAAATGCCACCTTTACAAAGGGTAGAAAAGAGATAAACCTCAAAACCGAAGACTATCAGACGGAAAGGAATAAGAGATAGGTGAATTTTAACAGTATGCCAAAGAAGAAACTCCAGAGAAACTCGGAGATAGCGTCTCTCTGAAGTGGCCTGGGAGGTTTTCTCTTCCTGACATCAGCCAAGGCAGTAAAGAAATGTCTTCCCAGCCCTCCCTGCCCCCGCAGATGCCACAAGCTGGCTCACTGGACATGTCTCCTTGTGTGTCTCCCTGTGTTACAGAGACTCAAATGTCAAAAACTGCATCTCTCAGACCCTCCAGCATCCAGGATAAAGGAGGTCTGGACCCTCAACCTATCTTTCTAGGGGACATGATTTAACCCACATTGGTCCTTTTTCCTTTGTAAGGGAGGATTGCGGTTCATTCCAAAGCCTTACTGTGGTAATGGCTGCGTCGTTTGTGGTTGCTGAGTTAACTGAAAAACATTTCAATGTTCACTCAGTAGAATGTGTCTAGCGTCTCAATTTATCCTTTTGCTGCCTTTGAAACAACTCAGACCTTCCAAAGCCCCTATGCTATGCAAGAACTCTACAGTGAAAACTCAAAATACGATACTCAGAGAATATCAAGAAAAATTAAATGAATCAGGGACCATGCTATGTTCGTGAACTATAAGACATGACATTATAAACATCATTTTCCCCCTAATGAATCTATAAATTTAATGCAATTCCAAACAAAATCCCAGAATTTTTCTTTTCTTTTTCAGAAATTGACAAGTTGATCCTAAAAGCATTATGTAAATACCAAAGGCCAAAAAGAGCAAAAGCCATCTGGAAGAAGGTGGACAAGGCTTCACAACTTCCACCCCTGGACATTAGAAGCTATTTAAAGCTATGGTAATTAAGACAAAATAAGAATAGAAGAGATGCAAGAATAGAAAGAGTAACCGATGGAGTAGAAGGTTGAGACAGAGCCTTATATATACAGCCCCATGAAAGCATTCTCATGACCTGGAATAGGCAAAGATGTCTTAAATAAGACACAAAAGATATGGCCCTTAAAGGGAGAATTCATAAATTGGACTGTATTAAAATTAAGAAAGTCTGCTCAAAAGTTACCACCTGTCTAGATCCCTCTCATCCTTAGACAGCATTTCACCCTTCATCCCTACAGGGATATGAACCCCTGGGCCCCATGCCTTTGTCAGGTGGTGCTTGTCACAACTGTCTGTTTACCGTCATCACCAATTATGAAGCACCCATACCTGGTGAATCCCCTGGGGTCCAGACCCGCCCTTCCCTTCCCCCATGATGTCAGACAACTTCATGATAATCAAGGTGAAGGACCACTACTATAGTAACTCCTTGGCCTGCTGGACTCCTGGCAAGAGGAGCCCCAAATGACCAGGAGGTAGCCATGCCTTTAGCTTTAGAGGTGTCCTTTCCAGGTGTGCCCTAGAAAAAGATCTCCCCCCTTCCAAAGAGCCTAAAGTTATGGGACTAGGAAGGAAATTCCCTAGTAGGTCATGGAGACAGACAGAGAAGGGCCAAGTCTACATCCACTCCTGATGCTATTTTCCAAGGACAGAGCATCATATAATAACCACTGGTTCATCTTGAAGGAGATCACCCCAGACCCTCAGGATGTCATCTCCAAACTGGTACCTTAGCTGCCACTTGAAAGGACCATACCAGAATTCGGGTTGGAAGTCTTCTGGCAAATTCAGGAGAGCAGGACCAGTGGATCCTGGATCACTTCCTTTGCAATAAAATCGGTCCTTTGTTCTCAGATTACTCAAGATCCCAAGGCAATACACCACATACCGAGGAAGCCCTTGAAGGAATGTAATGTCTGAGGCACCACAGGCAGAAAAGGCAAACACAAACTGGAATACATGTCCACGGCAACCCAGAAAAAGTGATGACTGTGTTCTACAGAAATATCCGTGTTATAAAGGACAGAAAAAGGCTGTGGAAATGTTCTAGCAGAAGACTAAAGAGGCATGACAAGAAACACAACACTTGATCATAGACTAGAGCCTATCCTAGATGGGGCAGAGGCTATAAAGGCCAATATTGGGATAATTGAGAAAATGGGAATGCATATGGGAGAGTAGATGCAAAGACTGTATCAACATCAAATCTAATGAGGTCAACTGTACAGTTTTGTAGAAATGATTTTTATTCTTGGCAAATACATACTGAAGTATTTAAGGGTATATGGCAGAGATATAGGCAGCCTATTCTCAGAAGATTCAGGAAAAAATAATATTATGAATAAAGAGAGGAGGGGAGGGGCAGAGAGAGGCAGAGATGAAGCAAAAGCCAACCAACAATACATGAATCAGAGTCCAGAATATACAGGTGTTTTCTATACTTTTTTTTTGTATCTATTGTAGAAGTTCAAAATTATTACCAAATAAAAGATGGACTAAGTCCTACGTGAGTTTAGTAAACAGACCCTCACAGAGAACTTTCTACACTCCAAGTCTGGGGAAGACAAGTATGACAAAGCCCCAGCCACTGTCTTTCAAGATCCTCAACCTAGTGCAGAGGGAGCTACAGCCCCTGATTCAGGAGTTTGTCTCAATTAAGCTTGCTTTCCTCTAGGACCAGCATTTCTCCTTCATTCATAGCAATGGACACTACCCCTCTCCCATTTTATCAACTCCTTCTCACCGGACTAACCTCCCCTCGAATGGTCCTTGTAATACCTTATTACACATGGGCAAAAAAAAATCTCCCATGTGCCAGAATCCCTGCGTACCCCAAACAGCAGGGCTCCACACACAGGAGCCAAGCTTGTAGCCCTGATTTGAGAACCACAGTCCATTAGAACCTCTGCTGCCCACCTGCCTTTCAGGCTACCCAGGGACGAGAGAGAGGAGAACAAGGGCAGACGTTCACGTGGCTGGAGGCCTCCCGAGGCTGGAAGTCTGCAGGAAGGCTGACCTCCCCGGTTTGGATCCCTGGGCTGGCTTGTCACTGTGCCTCCTTGTCCAGTGTCAAGAAAAAGAAATGCTGGGATTCTTCCTGCCCCAAGCTCATCTGCACCTTAAAGACACCTTTCCACAGCAGACTAATTGGATTTGTCTTTATTGAGGTCATTACCAAGAGGTCACTGGAAGCCGAATAAGTCAGCACGTTCTGGTTTGCTACTTCCACCTCCAATTTAGAGCAATGTTTTACAAACCAACTCTGTCATGCCTCCAAGAATGAAGCCTTTCCATGGAGTCGCAGCAAGTGATGTATGTGACTAGGCGTGAAACCTGAAACAGGCCTTTGGCTCCAAGGATTGTCTACTTTAAAATGGGGTTTGCCATAATCATGTCATGGGTGCTGGGCTTCTCTCGAACTCGAGTTGTAATTCACTTTGCAGACAGCATGTTTACTTTAACAGGATGGTAGCCTTTTCCTATAGTGGAGGTTGGCCTCGGCACTGGCCTCCCCACGTAGAAGCTGGGCTCAAAGCCATCTGGATCCTACAGGGCCTCATCTCTACCATTGGAGCCTGAACTTTGCAGAACATCCTCTGGTGCATTTGTTTTCTAATGTTTTATCATTTATTTTTGAGAGAGACGGCAAGAGAGGCAGGGGCAGAGAAAGAAGGAGACACAGAATCTGAAGCAGGCTCCCAGCTGTCAGCACAGAGCCCCACGTGGGGCTTGAACTCATGAAAACAATATCATGACCTGAGCTGAAGTCAGATGCTTAACCGACTGAGCCACCCAGGTGCCCCTGTTGCATTTTCTTAAAGAAGGTAACATTGGATGCCATCCCCATCTGGTACAACACATCATGACCCTTTCCTACTGTCCAAATGTTTTGGACCTCAATTCCACCCCCCCCCCCCAAGACCTTCACTCTTTAACATCAAGGTATATCTGTTATTAAGGGAAATATAAGCAGGCTCAGTGTGCGTACATAAGAAAACATGTTCCTCCTCCTTTTAATCTAAGACCCACTTGAGCTCTGCCAAGATTCAGAAGATCAGGGGTCATAACTTCTCTTTATTTTGTCTTTCTTCTGCTCCTAATACCCCATATCACAAGTGAAATGATAAGGACCTTGTGTGATGGCCAATTTTATGTCCATTTGGCTGGAGGCTACCCAGATACCTGGTCAAACATTATTTTCGGGTGTGTCTGCGAAGGTGGTTCTGGAATAGATTAGCATTTGAATTGGTAGACCAATGAAGATACTGCTTCCCCAATGCAAGTGGGCATCGTCCAAACCACAGAGGGTTTGAATGGAGCAAACAGGCAAAGGAAGGACAAATTAACTCTCTTCTTAAGATGGGATGTCCACCTTCTGCCCTCAGACACTGGAGCTCCTGGCTCTGGGGCCTTGGGACTCAGACTGGACCACACCACTGTTTCACGGCCCTCTAGCCTGCGGATGCGGACAACGGGACCACTCAGGCTCCATAACCCTGAAAGCGAATTCCCGTAATACGTTTCTCTGTAGAAATCTCTATATATCGTCCCGCTTCTTTCTCTGGAGAGCTTGAATGCACCGAGGCAGCCCCAGGGATGCTCTGCCCTCAGCCATGGCTGGGTCTCTGCTGCTCTTCTGTCAGGTCCCACCCAGGCTGTGACAGACCACAGCATGGCTGCAGAACAGTGACGGTCACAGAGCTGTGGCTCCTGGTTCCACAGCTACTACTACTATTACTCCTCCTCCTCCTGTTATTACTATTGCTATTACTACCATTACTACGGCTGGAGAGCTGCCACATACCAGATGAGGTCTGAGCACTCTGCAAACACATCCCTTCAAACTCTATGGTATCAACTCATGTTCCCCAACATTTTCATTTCATTTCATGGCAGGACTGCTCTGCACACCTTCAAAATAACTGAGGGCCCCAGAGAGCTTTTGTTTATTTGGATTGTTTCTACCAGTATTTTCCATAATGGAACTTAACACTGAGAAATTTTTTTTTAAATAGCTACTTATTTAAAATAATGAAAATTTCCCATTATCTAAATGACTCTTTTTCAATCCAAAAATCTTTCAATGGGCACAGTGGTACAGTTTTACAGTTTTTACAAAAATTCTTAAATGTCTGGCTAACACAGCTGAATTCTACCTGTCTGCATTCTATTCATTGCCATACTACACATCATGGAGCTTCTGGAAAACTCCACCATACGCTTATGGGAGAATAGTAGGGAAAGGCAAATATGTCCTACTATCACTGTAAACAATAGTTTTGTATAAGGGTGCAAGGCTCGCTCAGTCGGTTAAGCATCTGACTTTGGGTCAGGTCGTGATCTCACATTTCCCTGAATTTGAGCCCCATATCGGGCTCTGTGCTGACAGCTCAGAGCCCAGAGCCTGCTTCGGATTCTCTGTCTCCCTCTCTCTCTCTGCCCCTCCCTCACTCATACTCTGTCCCTCTCTCAAAAATAAATAAGCATTAAAAAAGAAAAAAAAAGAATAGTTTTTTCTAGAGGATGTATACAATCCAATCCAAAAGTTTGGATTGTTGCAAAGACTTACCAGCCACTTAGCGTAACGTGCCTTCTACCTAGTAATGTTAATTATCATCATTATATCTGTTGTATTAAGAAACTGAGATAGAGAGGTTGGTCAGTTTGCTAATGGTCATGATAGAAAGTAGGTCATAAAAGTATCAAAGTAATTTCATCAGAAATTGAATCCAAGCCTTAACAACAGGGCATTCTGGGTGTTTTCCTTCCCTGCTTCTTTTCTCCACCATCAGGTACAAATGTGAAGTCAAGAGAATGGAGCTAGACGATGTCCTTCAAAAGAACACCCGGTAGAAGGGTGAAGCGCTAAGACCTCATCTCATATAACTAAGTGACAAATGGATTAATGTGACATCTGAAGACCACTTCCCCACAAGGGCTGGTATTGCACATCAGTCTTAGGAAGCTCAAACCATAGATCTTCAGTACGGTAACCCCACACCCCAGTGTAACAGATAGTCAGCAGAAATCATGGAATTGCTGTATACATCAGATTTCCCCAAGCCTGGCTTCCAAATGAGATACTTAAAATTAGTTATACATATTTTCTACTTGTTTGCTTCTTCTTCAACCCCTGGGAGCTGCCCGAGGAGTGACCAAGAGCCGCACTGAGCTCGCAGGGCCGGGAGAGCATCACACAAGGGAATCCTTCCCCTCTGGCAGCCATGGGTGACTTCTGCAGCCCTCATGATACATTCTCCATGCCAGCCTCCATCCCTCTCCCTCCTGGTTCCCCTCTGGCCTTTCCTTTCCAGGCCTCTTCATGGAAACCCACAGAATTTTAACTTCCTGAAGACCCCCAAGTCTCCATGTGTAGCCTCAAACTCCCCATGAGCTTCAGACACGTGTTTCCCTGGGACACACCACACATTTTTCCTCAGTTCTTTCACACACACACACACACACACACACACCTGGTTGTGATCAAAACACGTCTCCCATGAAACCCTCAGCTATCAAGGGGTAAAGAATTTTACCTTCTCAATAGCTTTCACATCTGTCCAGATGCCTGGGATGATCTTCTAATTCAGGACTTCCTCACTCACATGAACCATCACAGTAGACATCTAACTGACCCCTTCTCTCCAATCACTTCCTTCTGTCATGAGTTCCTCGTGAGTTCCTACCAAAGGCCAGGCACAGGCAGAGAGGACAAAAGCCTATCTTGTCCTCTTTCACGTCACATCCATTGCGGTCTAGTCTAAGCCCTTTTCTGCCTGTGGCTGGGTTTTGAAAACAAATTCCTGCCATTTTGGTCACTGTGTAAACCAGAGAAAGCTGACTTATTGATACTTTGGTTTCCTCTTTTATAATATCGCAGAGTGACTCCTAACTCACAAGGTTATTTCCAGAATTAAATCTAGAAACACTTAGTACATTATGGAGCACATAGTACGTACTCATTAAAAGGCCTTTTTAAAAAAAATTATTTTATTGTTTTATTTATTTTTGAGACACAGAGTGCAAGTGAGGGAGAGGTAGAGAGAGAGGGAGACACAGAATCTGAAGCAGGCTCCAGGCTCTGAGTTGTCAGCACAGAGCCCGATGCCAGGCTCAAACACACAAACCGTGAGATCACAACCTGAGCCAAAGTCAGATGCCTAACCAACCAAGCCACCCAGGCGCCCCTAAAAGGCCATTATTACTGGCTCCTTAAAACTCTTCACAGCAGGCCATCCCAACAGAAAGTATTCCGAGCTCCCTTGGATGGCATTCGAGGCCCGCCCCACCTATGTCCTCAGTCTGGTCACTTTATACCTCTGTCACAATCACAGTCCCCAGCCAACCCTGTGGCTCTCCTCAGGAAACTCTTAGAATGCTCAGCCCACCTTTCCCATGTGTGTTCTCTCCCCCAGTGCCCGAGGCGTTCTTCCTGTGTGGTGCGGAGCCAGGACGCCCAGGCTGCAACACAGTAAAAAGATCACACATGCCTAAACTGTCTGGTTGGTAAAGGGCCACTGCCCCAGGGCCACCAAGTACCCCTACCTCAACCCCGCTAAGCTCCGTCTCCCCACAACGCTCTTGAGCTAGACAGTGGTGAAGGAGGTGACCGCCCTGGTGACAATTTTGGCACCCAGGTGGGCAAACGTCCCCATGCCTCCAGGGAGAATCCCCAAAGGCCCCCGAGGTCACAGCCACACAGCGCCAGCCAGGGCATCCCCCTCACCTGTCCAATGTGGGAAGCGCAGCCTCCAGGGGATGCCGCACGGGAGGATGCACATTTGGACCAGCAGCCCCATCTCCAGCTGCCCACACTGGATGCTACCCCATCACTTAGCAGGTCACACTGAAACCGCCTGTTTGCCTTCCTCCTGTAAGCAAACTGTAGGAAGGGTTTCCTCCCTCCGCACACCCAGCACCAAGCCTGTACTGGTCCATCAGCAGCACTGCTCACAACCCTGCACTCCCTGTGGACGCCACGCTCCCTTCCTCCATTTAGGTAACTGAGAGCTAGCTGTTCAGACCCCAGGAGCACACTAGGAAAGGGGACCTGCAGGTGTAGAGAGGTCACACGGCGAGGCTCATGACTCTAGCTCCTCCCTTCCCTTCCTGAAGAAGGAGGACCCTTCCAGCAGGACAGCTGCTTCCCGTCAACTGAGCTCTCAGGAGGTGCCACCCACACAGGCAGGCCACTGAGCTCAGCACGCCCAGCACCACATCATTCATCGTAAATAGAAATAAAAGCCATCATGCGGTACTGAGCTCTCTCGGTCTCATCCAATTTAAATAATACCGTCTCCAGGCCTGTCGGCACATTCCACTTTAATGGAGCTCAGCCCACTGTTTTAGGGACAGATAGAGTCATCATTAAATCATCAAATCTTTCCCTGCCCAAACTCATACACCTTAATGTTATAATATCTCCTGTTTTATGATCTCCAATACACAGTCGATTTCCCCTGAAGAGAGTCCGTTTCCAGTCAATGATCTGCCCTCCAGCCCAGCTGGTCAGCTCTGCTCCTTCCTGCTTCTATGAGGCACTCTCAGAGTGCCAGGCCAATGGGGGAGGCCCCCAGGGCTGGCCAGCTTTGACGTCCACAACTGCTCTTCTCTGTGGGTGACCTGCAACTGCCCGGGGGATATTCAGGGACAATTTCAGCGACCAGCTGACTGCTACGTCCGGTGTCTGCTATGGCACAGCAGAGGGGAAAATGTTTTGGTGTCAGACAGAGCAGAGTTCAAAGCCTAGCCCTCTTGTTTACCACCTGTGTGACCTCAGGCAATCCACGGAACTCTCTCTGAATTCCAGTTGCCACTCCAGCAAACACTGAGCTACCTGTACCCATTTCACAGACGTTTTGGTATAAAGATGAAATGAGATAACCTATATATAAAGTGCCTGGTACATAATAGGTCTTAGATAAATGCGACTTCACTTATCATTAGATATATGTTCCCTTTCCACTCCTTCCCTTCAACTACAGTGGCATTAACTGGTATAATTAACATATTACTGAAAGGGTCAGACTCTTACTCAGACTGAGTCTCTGGTGTATGGTGCTTAGTTAATGGGGGATGCAAATGAGGCCTAGACACCAACCCCCTCCTAACACTTAAGAATCTGTGGCCGTGAAAACCCTCCCCTTCCCTCTTGACTACACAGTGACCTAGCTCCTTCACTGGAGTTGGAAACCTTCACATCCAACAGAGATTCTGCTTGAGGCCTGCCACATCCAGTTGCACAGGCTGTGCACTGCACAGTTAAGGAAGTGCATTTGTACAAAAAAAAAAAAAAACTATGTGAATAGTACCTCTGGAATTTTGATACATGCATCCCTGGAATTTTCCAAGACGAGAGGGATACACCCTCTCTTCTTAGGTAGAGCCAATAAGAGGGACAGGTACCTCATACTGGCAGTCAGGTGTGTGCTGCTGTAGAAAGCTGACTCCAATGCTGGCCTCGGAAAACAAAATAGACATTGAGTGGCTTCTGACAGCTACTCAGCTGGTCAAGGCCCACATTGTAAACACCCAATTAGTAAACAGTTATGAAAACTCTACTGAGGGACCATGATAGATTGTTGCAATAACAGGCCCAAATTTGCTCCCACCTCCCTGTCTCCATGCCTTCAGGCACCTCCTCTCACCCTGGCTCTGGGGTTGGCCATGGGACTTGCTTTGGGTAATAGGACAGTAGAAAAATGTGACAGAAGCAAGGACTAGAAACTGCTAATGCCTCTGGTGCTCTTGGGTGCAACCAGTCTGGGAGCAAGCCCAGCCCAGACTGCTAGAGGATCAGACGCCACACAGAAAGGGACCCCAGATGGCCAGCTGCCCAAGGTAGGGTTGTGACAAATCCGCCCTCCCCAGCTGGCCCTCCAGCTGACCACAGATACATGAATGAGCCCTGCTGAGCTCAGCAGCACCCAGCCTAGACCAGAATTACCCGACTACACTGAGTGCAAGTTTCCAACCTGCAAAACGAGGAGCTCAATGAATAGTTAAGTTAATAAGCTTTAAGGTAGGTTGTTAGGCAGCGAACGCTAACTGATGCAGGTACGTGGTTGGCTCTGCAGACAACTTCTGGGACAAATAAAAGAAGAAAGAAATTACAGCAGAGTCCATAATCCAGTTGAGGAGAAACAGCTGTGTGTCAAGAGGCACACTGGATGACAGCCAAGAGCCAAATGAGGGTGAAGCTCTCAGGGAGGGGAAACTCAAATTGTCCTTGAGATACACCACTTAGTCAACCCAGCGCACATTTCCCGTGGGTTTTACAGGGTCAGGCGCTACTGTGAGGGCAAATTTCATAGAGCCCTGTCATGTCACTGTAACTTCTAGGTCAGGACAGCGCTGCCACACCCATTTGCTGATGAGGTTAAGTTACCCGTCCAAATTCACACAGGAGGGAAGCGTAGAGGCAGAATTTAACCTCGCTCCAGAACCCACAGTCTGCATCGATGATTGCCCTAAATTCAGAGGCAATAGATGCAAAACCCCACGTGCACCTTCCTGGGCCATTCTGGTAGCCTTCCTGTAAGCTGCGAGCATGTGCATATAGAAGCAGCCCTGGAATCATGTTATCAATACTTATCACCTTTCTCATTCTTCCTGCTGAGACCAGATGCCGAAGGGATCATTTTTTTCATTTGCTGGACCAGTCCTGGGGGCGGCAGGTATGGAGTGGCACAGATGGGAGCTCAGTGCCTGGCGGTGATGGTAGCCTGGGGGGTAGGGGCGTCTCCTTTCCCCTCCTGCAAGGCTTCCGTCATCCGAGGAAGCCAGATGGGGAAATGGCAGGAAGTGGCATTCGTGTAAGAGGTAAGGGGCAAGTGCTGTGGCCTTCAGAGAAAACAAGGAAAAGGAAATAATACCCAAGTCTTTCTCTCATAAATCTCTGCACAACTAGCAAAATCGTTTCATGTGTGTTATCTTTAATCTGAGGACCTAACTAGATCTGATTTCTACTTCTGTCTGTGCTCTGCGGGAAATACAATTTTACTTCTCTGTACCTATAAATAGAGAAGATAAACATAATTTACTCACATGACTTCTGGAGGGGAGGTTTGTGCATGTTGATGAGCCAGTGTTTGCCATGTGCTGGGAGCCTCTGAAGAATGGAAGACCAGAAATGCAAGAGCGGTTGATACACACTGGGCAGTTACCAAGCACCAAGCACTGTGCTAATTGCTCTTCCTCCATTCAGTCGGGTGATCCTCTCAACAGGCTGTGAAGAATGGACTTACCAGGTCCCTCATTTTAAAGACAGGAAACTGGGACCTACTGAGAACAAATATCTCATCTGATGTCACACAGCTGGTCACTTTCAGCCACTGTGTAAGATGGACTTGATTTCAACACATAATACCAAGCCTGAACGAGTGGGTTTTCAATGATTCCAGAACTATGCACTGAGGAGATAGGAAGAATAAGGAGAGGACCATTCAAAGACATTGTGCAGACTAGAAATATTCACAGGCTAACCTTGGGTTCCTAACGCTGGGGTTCCTAACCTTGGAGTAGCTTGAGACAGAGCTAGTCAAGGGAAGTTAGTTATTGAGAAACACAGTCCCAAACCACAGAAGATAGCACATAGTGAAAATGTAAAACCCAAATTAACTGGTACTGGATTTGACTACATGGAACAAAAAAAAACTTTTTAAAAAATGTTTATTTAATTAATTTGCTTATTTAAATGTTTTTTTATTTATTTCTGAGAGAGCGATAGACACAGTGTGAGCAGGGGAGGGTCAGAGAGAGAGGGAGACACAGAATCTGAAGCAGGCTCCAGGCTCTCAGCTAGCTGTCGGCACAGAGCCCGACATGGGGCTCGAACCCACGAACTGTGAGATCATGACCTGAGCTGAAGTCAGACGTTCAACTAACTGAGCCACCCAGGTGCCCCTATTTATTTTTGAGACAGACAGGGGGAGAGAGAGAGAGAGAGAGAGAGAGAAAGAGAGAGAGAGAACACCCATAAACAGAGGAAGGGCAGAAAGAGGAGAGAGAGAATCCCAAGCAGGCTCCACACGGTTAGTGCAGAGCCCAAACAGGGCTTGAATTCATGAACTGTGAAATCAGGACCTGAGCCAAAACCAAGAGTCCAATGCTTAATCGCTGAGCCATGCAGGCGCCCCATAACAAAAACTCTTGTAGTGACTTAAACTAGGTCATTAATTTATTTCTCTCTTACATAAATGTAAGCACTTAAGTCTCATGGCTCTACTCCCACATATGTTTTCCATCGGGTCCAAGATAGATCTATAGTCTAACCACTGCATTTGCATTCCAGCCATCAGGAAGAAGAGAAGGAAGAAAAAGGCACACTCCCTCCCTTGAAGGGCACTTCCTGAAAGTTTCACCCATCACTTCCATTTACATCCCATTGGCCAAGACTTAGTCACACGTACTCATTTGCAAAGGAAGCAGGGTAATATGATCTGTTCCAGGAGGCCATGTGCTAGGCAAAAATGGAAGACTGGGTAAAGGGAGAAAGGCTTTTGTAGCACAATCAGCACCATCTGTCACAGAATGACACATCAGGAACTTTAAGAGCAGGTCACTTCTCTCCTGCCTTTGACATCCCACCAACCCCAGGTCAACTAGCTGCCGCTCTCAGAGTGCCACAGCATCCAGTACCTTCCTCTCCTGCCGCTCCAAGTTCAAGGTGTTGTCACCAGCTGTTTATTTACCTGCCTCCTCCGCAAGGCTGCACACACACCTCCGGGCAGCTCCTGGGTCTTCATCCGTCCCTCCCGAGCCCCGCGTCCCAGGCCCTGTCAGACACAGGTTGGTGTTCGAAATGTATGATTATCAGATCTCTTTGCACCTCCCTGTGCCATTGTTGGAAGCCAAGCCTCAAACCACTGGGGTGAGATACAATCGGGTGTGTCTTCCTTACTTCAGCTTCCTGAGCCACCAAAGAGGGAGCATCCTGACTCCTCCTTAAAGGCTGTAGGACTCCACTGTGTGGGAGTGGTGCTGACAAGGTTATTTCACATACAGGGAAGTCAACCAACAAAATAATTTCCCCAAGTGGGAATTCCACATGAAAGGGCAAATGAATTTGTCATTTGTGCAGCTAATGCGGCATAGCATTCTTAAACAAAAGAAAGAGAAGGAGAGAAAGAATCAAGAAAAAAGAAGAGGAAAAGAAGAGGAAAAGGAAAAGGAAGAAAAGAGCCAAGCCAAGCCTAAAGAAAGTTATCTCCTATGCATTGGAAAAAAAAGCATATTTTCTAAGAAAATAGACCATAAAGACTGCCATAAATTCAAGCACGGTCAGAGGAATGTTAGGTCACGTTTACAGTGGACCACAGGAAGCAGCAGGTGTGAAAACTCACTCTGGTTTTGCTCTTTTTACAAACACAGTGCATCTGAACCCAGTGATTTTATTGGCATTTACGAATAGGCCATTCTGCCTGGGGTTTGCACCACTACAAAGCTTTTAGTGGAGCCACAGAAAAAACGACAAATTCCCCACACTGGAGGCACTTTCGTGGAAACATTCAAGGCAGCTGCACGCACCACTCCGGGAGCTCAGAACACGTCGGAGCACATCGCACTGCTGGGCCATCGGTGGTGTCGGGTGTCTGGGTGCGAACAGACAGGAGGTGGCTCTCTGGACCTCAGCAAATGTGCTGGGGCAAGGCTGTGGCCCATGTCCACCTGCATCTGCCCAACATATATGCGTCTGTGAGCTCAGAGTCCCTGCCTCCCGTTCCAAAAAGCAGAGACCACCAGCTCAAACATCCTCCTGACAAAAGCTCTTCTTTAGGGAGCATACGTATCTAGTAGCATGGCCAAGGTCATAGAAAGACCAAAGCCAAATGTGTCGAGGTCTAGAAAGATGTAAGGAGGGAGGCACCTGGGTGGCTCAGTTGGTTAAGCATCTGACTTCAGCTTAGGTCATGATCTGGAGGTTTGTGGGTTCAAGTCCTGCATCAAGCTCTGTGTTGACAGCTCAGAGCCTGGAGCCTGCTTCTGATTCTGTGTCTCCCTCACTCTCTGCCCCTCCCCCACTAAGGCTCTGTCTCTCTCTCTCTCTCTGAAAAATAAACATTAAAAAAATGTTTTTAAAAAAAGATGTAAGGAGAGTCAGTGCCTCTGACCCAGCCACAAATAAGCCTTAAACCCATAAGCTTGAGTGCCGTGGCCTTAGTGAGCATACACAAGGGACATTTTTCTCTCTGGATACTTGCACCATTCCATTCTAGTTGGCTTGTGATGTACATCAAGACCCAGATGACAGTCACTTATGAAGTATTTCATTTCCATAGTGACCTAATTGTTGAAACTGTCATAAAATTATTTGTTGTATAATTAAATACATTTAGATATATATTTCTATGGACACATACGTAGAAGTACACTTATATATGGTCTATGCACTCACACTCCTGTATGTAAAATATATACATTTTTTTTTTTTATTTTGTGTGCCTTTGACGCTGATCACTGCATGGTTTTTCTAGAAAGTGCAAGGCTATAACTTACTAAACTCTCTCCTCCTCAGTACCTTTTCCCCCTTTTCCCTTCAGGGCATAGGGATGTAGTAAGGAGGAGATAAGCAAGAAAATGCCAACAGCCGTTAACACAACTGAGCCTCCCCTGAGATGATGCTGGGGGAGGAAGTACCAAAAAGCAGTTCAGGGTCTGCACCCGGTATAGGAAGAACCTAGGACTGGAGGTCCCAAGTCTTCAGTTCTAGTTCTTTCTTCCTCCCCTAGCAGCCCCAGAGATGTGTGGACTTGCATCCCTCTCTGTGGCATGGCCCACCTCCTGGGCTGCTAACGAGAGTAATCAGACTGATTGCTAGATGCAGTCTGATGTCTTTTCACAGCATCCACGTCTCATCAGAGCTGAAGCAGCCTCCCCTCCTCGGCAACGCAGAACAAGGAAAGGGGCAAATGCAAGAAGAGGATTCTAGGGGCACCTGGATGGCTCAGTCGGTTCAGCGTCTGACTTTGGCTCAAGTCATGATCTCATAGTTTCTGAGTTCGAGCCCCGCGTCATGATTTGTGCTGTGCTAACAGCTCAGAGCCTACTTGGGATTCTCTGTCTCCCTCTCTCCTCACCACACACCCACCCCCCACCACTCTCTCTCAAAAATAAACAAACATTAAAATAAAAAGATGATCCTATGGGCTCTGATGATTCCAAATCAAAGTGGTCTGAAGCCAAGAACACCGAGAGCTTCCCAACTGCCCTCCTCAGAGACTTCCAGGATTTGAGCCAAATTAATAGTCCATCTTGAACAGGTGTTTAGATTAACACATGGTAGTGGTTCTCTGGAGTCCACGCTGAAGTCAGATTTTGCGGTCTGCTCTGACACTTGTTTAGAGGAAGGACAGAATTGATGGTAAAAGGCTCTGTTTCACAATGCAGATAGCCAGCCACTCCCCGGCTCCTACCACAGTCCTGGTTACTGAACTATTTACATTCATCTGATCCATAGCCCCGGGGAGACTCAAGTGCCACTATCAATTTGAAATGTAACAAAAGTTCTCCAAGTTCAGCCATGTCCTGCATTCTTCAAGCAAGGGGTGCCAGAGCTCAAGTTCTGCACACTTTAGTCTGTGTCCCCAACCACTGGGTTGCTCATCCACAGCTCGGTCTCAGCAACCCCTCTGATTTGCTGTATCAGCACATTTGATCCACTCCTTCCAGAAGCCCTTTCTCTTCAGGCCTTTTTGAGTGCTTCGTGTCTAGGATTCCCCTCCTACCTGACTGGTCCCCCATCTCTGTCCCCCATCCTCCTCTCCGAGCCTCCCCCTGTGAGGTATCACCATCCAGTCCCACAGTGTGAATGAAACCATCTACATGAGGAGGACCTCAAATTCCTATCCCACACCTGGCTTCTGGGCAACGGGCTCACAGCCCAACTTTGCCTCTTAACGGTGTCCACCCGGATAGGGGCCTCTCAGGCTTCAGACATTCTAGACGGCTTAGTGAATATCTGCACCTTACCAGGACGTCCCACTGTAGGAAATGATGCCACCCTCCACCCCAACCGCTTAAGCTCAACCTCAGGGGTATCCCCAGACCCCTCTTTACCCCCAACTGCACACGGAGTTGAGCAATAAGGCCTGTCAACTCTGCCTCAAGAACGTGTCCCAGCCGCGTCCATTCCCCGCTGCACTTTGGCTACAACCCTAATGCAAGCTACCAACCTCTCTGCTCTGAACAATGGCCTCTGCCTCCCCGCTGAGCTCCCTGTTCGGATTCCCACCTTCATTTAATGCATGCTCCCCTCAGTTGAGACACCAATGACTGAACAGCGCAGCTCTCGCTTCTGCTCAACCCCTTCGCTGTCCCCCCAGTCGCTGAGAGAATAAAGCTAACGTTCACAAGCGTGTTGAGGGCTCTCCGATGCGGAGCCTGCCTCCTTTCCGATGTCCCCACTTCCTGCCCTGCTCAAGCACAAACCCACATCCTCCCAGGGTCTCTAGAGTGTCTAGAAATCTCTAGATTTCCAGTGTCCTCTGTCTGAGCATTTCTTCCACTAGCTCACCACCAGGGCTCAGCATCACCTTATCAGAAAGGCCTGTCCTGGCCACTCCGGGTGACCTACTACATCACATTGTCCTGTTAATTCATTTTCTTCACACATTTGCCACCAGCGAATTATCAGGCTTGTTTGTGACTTATTGGTGGCCTGCCAGTACCCAGTGTCTACTTCATCAGGAGTCCTGTTTCCCTCGTTCACTGCTCTATCCCCAGGGCCTAGCATGGTGCTTGGCTTATAGTAGGTGCTCAATAAATATTTGCTGAGTGACTGATATCAGGTACCTAAAAATTAAAAAAAAAAAGAAAGAAAAGAAAGGGGTCTTTTGTTCTTCTTCCTCACACTATATGCTGGGCATCTCTTTCAATAAATTCTCCTAGTATCTCATTAAATGGTGCTTCATTCATGCAGTGTAGATAAATGGGACAGTTTACTCTTGAGGGTACATTATAATAGAGCCGTTAGCAGTTATTAATTACATACCACTGGCCCCCCTTCATGGCCCCAGACAGCCTAATGGCGAGCATCCATCACATGCCACACCCCGGATGGGCATTCCCTCTTACAGCGGAAGTGGCAACGTGAAATGAGTTCACCTACCGAGTCACATGTAGGAGCCCCACAAAAAACACACCCCTAAAATGTCTCTCCTATCTCCCTGAGCCTGCCTTGACCTGTGCCATCTTACAGTTTGGGGCTCCTACCCCACTCTAGGGCTCCAACCTCACAAGGTTCCCCGCGGCCTCTCTCACCCACTCGCCTGTGCTTTCTGATGCTCTCGTTTCTGCCTGTCACTGCCCCCCACGAGGGCTCTCCCCAGCCCTGCCCCGCTGTCCACATTTCCTCCCATAGCTCATGCACACACGTCCAGAATCACCCTCCCCAAGGACAAAGGACACCTCTTCCTTCGCCTTGGGCAGCTTCACGTGTGTCAAGCGAGATGCAAGAGATATTAAGGAGGAATCACAGACAGCCCTGCCTTCGAGGAGGGCAGCGTGAGAGCTACTGACTCCCTCACAGGCTCTCTCAAGCACCCCTGCCAGTTTATCCCGCCACACGGCCCACTAGAGCCACCCCATTCTTTCTGCCCCTCACTCCCTTGTGTCCCTAAAGCCTCAGCCCAAACCCCAGCTTGCGACTGTACCAACCTTTTTTTCCCCAAGTTTACTTTTTTGAGAGACAGACAGCACAAGCAGTAGAGCATCAGAGAGAGAAAAAGAGAAAGAAAAAGAGAGACAGAGAGAAAATCCCAATCAGCTTCTGCACCATCAGCACAGTCTGACGTGGGGCTCAAACCCACAAACCGCAAGCTCATGACCTGAGCCAAAACCAAGAGTCAGACATTGAACCCACCGAGCCACCCAAGGGCCCCACAGTACCAACCTTCCAATCCGGGCGAAGTCCCATTCCTTCTGACGTCCAGTCGTTCCTCGACATAATGCTACTGAAGCTCAATTTCCCGCTGCTTCCATTGTGCATTTCATTTACCTCTTGTATTTTCTTATCTGTCTGCCCCACTCCGACGCTCCTGGAATCCCCTGTCTCCCCGAGTCTAACGCAGGGCCTGGCAGGAAGAGCCCCTTGGTCAGAAGCTTACTCAGTAAAGGAGCAGCGGCCACACGGAGTGCAGGAGGAGGGGATTCCTCACCTGGGTTCTGAGGCCTACTCGGTAGCTCAGCTGGAGCCCTTTAGTCACTGAGAGCTTGCGCCCCCGCTGGCCGCGTCCCCGCTCCCTGCTCAGCTGGGAAACTCCGTGGCTCACGTGCCCCGAGCCACCACTCCTAAGCCTGCCTTCCATGATGGAAGGCCCCAGATCCCCGTTCTGCGCTTATCAATTCTACACCAGGTGAACCCTTCCAGTGTGATGCTCTTGTAACTGCATGAAAAACATCTGTGTTTTCCATAAAAACCCTCTCCACCTGTGGGCGCCTCTCAGGAGGCGCTCACCCGGGGCAGGACTGGCATGAGAGGAGGCGGGCTCTGCCATAAGCACCCCGCAGAGAGCCCTGAGCTCCCCCTGTCCCCCTCCGTGAGCCCCTGCAGCCAGGCTCCAGGCCCAGCGCTCCCCCTGATGCCACCAGGTCGTGATGGGGAAGGAGAAGGGAAAGAAAGAAAGACCTCTCTGCATGAGAAAGTGGGGTACCCTTGAGAATACTGCATTGAACCCCAAAATGAGGGAAAGTGGGAGAGCTAGGAAATGAAGAGTCCCGAGGAGGGGAGAGAATCCTAAGAAAACAACAGTAAGCAAGACGTGGCCAATGAGCAAGTCCCTTGAGGCAGGAAATGATTTTGAAGTGCAACCGTGTCATTGTCACTGTATTATAATCCCACGAAACGACCCCAAGCACATAAACGATGAGCAACCCAGGAGCCGGTGTTAGCGGCATTTACCGGGAATGCACTGACCCAGGAGCATAGCAGGGCGAGCTAGGCTGGCATGGAAAACAGGAGCCTCAAGCAATGGCCAGGAGCGGCAAAGCCAGCTTCCTTCTGTGAACCTGTAAAAGAACTACTTTTGTTAATGAGCAGACACGGCATTGAGAAACTTATTCTCTAAAATTATTACCTCCAGGAACTTTTCTGTTGCAAATGATTGTTCAGTAAGAACGGACTATCCCATCGTTCCTTGCGGGACCCCAGCCACTTGGCACACGGAGAAGCAGCCTGGATTTCCAACCCAAGTGAAGAGCTTCTGATGGGGTATTTTGAGTATAAGATTCTATAGTTCTCTTAACCCTGTAGTTTCCAAGGAAACAGGACTGAGTCTGCTCCTCAGCCCAGGCTGATGTGAATTTCTTTACACACAGTCCTACTTTGCTTTGAGCCCATCAAAACCCATGTCACTTGAATTTTAGATAAATCCTACCGTTTCCCCAAGTCGTGACAGGACGTCCCCACTTCCTTTGTGTGATGAGGTCCTCCATGTTCGCATGCAGCAAGCCGTCGCCCACCCTCAGCACATCTACACGTTTATCCCACGTGATCTTTGGCTTTATCCCTTCGACATTCCAAGGAAAGCCATCCCTGAAAGTACACAGGAATATTGCGGAAGGTGAGGCGTTCCCTCGTTACGAGAGAAAGGAAACAATGTAAGACTTAAATATAATAATATTTTATTGTATTATAACAGGGGGGTTTGGAGTCTGACAGTCCTGTGTGAAATTCCAGCTGTCCCGCTTACTAGTAAGCAGGTTGTCACGCAAGCTGTCTAGTTTCTATTGTCTTGATTCTGGGGTTTTGCAAGGATTCAATGAGATAATGCATGAGAAATGCTTATCAGAGTGCCCGTCCCATATTAACCCCTCGACAATGTTAATTATTCCTATTTGTAAACCAGACATAGATATGGACTATGAAATGGAAAAAATCATGAAAAAATATAAATGGCAGCTCTGTTAAGGTTGTAGGATTTGGGTGGTTTTCCTTTTCTCGTTCCATTTCCTGTCTCCTGGATACACGGCTAACCCACAGGCCTGCTTCTTCTCTGGATTTCCCCATCTCAGTTTGCACCTGTGCGGCTCCAGCCACAGTGCCTGCAGGCGGGCATGGTCCTCTCTCTCCCGCCTCACATCTAAATCAATAAATCCTGTTGGCTCATCCTTCAAAACGTCACCACTTGTCACCACCTTCACCTCTACATTCTGATCTGGGGTGATCATCACCCTTGCCTTAGTTATCGAAACTGCACCCTGAGTGGTCTTTCTGTCCCCCCCCCCCCCACTACTGCGCACACTCCATTCAGCAGCCATGAAGAGCCTTTTATTGTATGGATCCTACTGTGTCCCTCGTCTGCTCAAAACCTTCCAGTGACATGCACCTCACCACAATCTCTATGATGCCTTACACGGTCCTACACAATCTGGCCCTGGTTACCTCTCTGAATTTCTCTCTTTTCACATCAGCCACACCAGCTTCTTAGCCATTCCTTGAATATCAAGGGTGCTCTAACTCAGGGCCTGTGCACATGACATTCCTTCCTCCTCCAGATTCCCACATGGCTCACTCCCTTACTTCCTTCACGTCTATGCCCGAATGCCACCTTCTCAGAGATGTCTCCCTGACCACAGTGTACACACACACACACACACACACACACACACACACACAGGGCAAGTTCTCCCACCCCACTACACCCTATCTCCAGGCTATTTTTTTCCTTCATAGCAACTACTGCCATTGGACATAAAACATATTGAACCTTCTTTTTGTTTATTCCTTGTCCCTGCCACTAGAAAAAAGGTTCCACATCATCAGGGGCTTTGTTTTGTTCACTGCTGTATGTCTAGCATATAAAACAAAGTTAATGTACCATAGACATTCAAACATAAAATAGACATTCAATTAATACTTTTAATGAGCTGTATGCAGGAAATCAAGGTTTTAATGGGCATTAATTAATTGCCATGTGTTCATGAGTAACAGAGACAATATTATTTTTCTTTGTGATCACATGAAACAATACAAAGAATGATTTGTCTCCCAGCCACATGAGGGCCAGGGACTTTTCAGCTGCTGCTTCTGCACAGAAAAGCAATGGTCTTTAACAAATCCCCAGAGGTCACGGGCTCCCCAGTCTGGGCTCACACCACACACACGCACACACACCCTGGCATACTGCAGTCTGCAGACAAAAAGCTCACGAAGAAGGTAGGCAGTCTATTCCCAGGCCCCAGCGAGCAGCAGCTACAATTACTGCTATTTTAAGAACTCTAAATCAGCTTGCTCCATGACCCTGAAGAGCTATGCTTAGTGTCTTCGTGCAGCGACTCTCAAAGAACAGACCCAGATCAGCATCAGCAGTGTCTCCTGGGAACTTGTGGGAAATGTGAATCCTTGAGCCCACCTCGGTCCCACTGAATCAGAAGTTTTGGGGGATGGGCCTGGCCCTCTAGAGTTTAAGAGGCCCTCCAGGTAATTCTGATGCACTAAAGTTTGAGAACCACCATCTTAGTGGATAAACAGGAGCATATGAAAAGAACAAAATGGGCAAAAAAAACGGGTAAAAATTGTCAAGTGCCACGTTAAGTCTGATGTCGACTTCTGACTTGTGTGTATCCGGCTGTATAAAAGGGCAGTAACGTCGGGAGGGGAGGGGAGCTGGCTCTCAGGAGGGCGGAAACCCTATTGCTTCCCCATCACTGATCTCTCACCCCCATCCAGCTGTTCGTGTCGGGCTGGTGTGAAATGAATTCACAGTGTCACCAGCTTCCCAAGGAACAGGTGTCTCTGCCACATCACAGCAACCACTAACACTGCCTGCACTAATTGGGCTTCCCTCGTCAGGTCCTTTAAGAATCACAGGCACTACACGGGCCCTGGGAATTAAATCACCTTTCACAGGCTCAGAGCTGTCTCAGCCCCACCCACACCGCATTTCAGCCTCAGTATATGGGAAATATGGGACATCGTGGGAGCGGCATGAAAATATAGGCCACTGCCGAAGTTTGTGGGAGGAAAAACAGAACCCAGGCCTTCTGCCCTAGATACACTACATTTTTAGCTCATAGTGAACAGGGGCTCCTGTGGTTAATGATGTCATCTGAATCCACCCACACCACTTCTGGACCCAGGAGCCCATGGTGCTGAAGAATGTCACACAATCACCCAGAGTAAGGCATAAGTTTTTCCTAAAATGTCACTCCCTTGCTTGATACCCATAATGTCTTCCTATTACACTCAGAATAAAATCCTAAACTCAACAACAACAGCAAAACATCCCAGTTCAAAACTCAGCAAGGGAGCGGTGCCTGGGTGGCTTGAGTCATGATCTCACAATTCGTGGATTCAAGCTCCACATCGGGCTCTGTGATTACAGCTCAGAGCCTGGAGCCTGCTTTGGATTTTTTGTCTCCCTCTCTCTCTGCCCCTCCCCCACTCCTTCTGTGTCTCTCCCTGTCTCTTGAAAATGAATAAACATTAAAAAATTTCCAGGGGTGCCTGGGTGGCTCAGTCGGTTAAGTGTCTGACTTCAGCTCAGGTCATGATCTCACAGTTCATGGGTTGGAGCCCCATGTCGGGCTCTGTGCTGACAGCTAGCTCAGAGCCTGGAGCCTGCTTCAGATTCTGTGACTCCCTCTCTCTCTGACCCTCCCCTGCTCATGCTGTCTCTCTCTCTCTCTCTCTCAGAAATAAGAAACATTAAAAAAAATTTCCAAAAAATCAGCCAGGAATATAAATAGACATTTCTCCAAGGATTAGACACAAATGGTCAATAAGCATGTGAAAAGATGCTGAATATCACTAATCATTAGAGAAATGCAAATCAGAACCACAGCACAATACCACTCCACACCCACTACTATGGTGATTATTATTTAAAAAATCGTGAATCTTGGTGAGAAATGTTGAGAAATTGGATCCTTTGTGCAGTGCTGGTGAGAATATAAAATGGTATAACCATTATGGAAAACAGTATGGTAGTTCCTCAAAAAATTAAACATGGAATTACAATATAATTCACCAGTTATTCTTAATATATACCCACAGTACCCACAGTAATTGAAAGCAGGGACTCAAACACCTATTTGTACACCAGTGTTCAAAGCAGTATCATTCAAAAGAACAAAAAGGTGGAAACAATTCAAATATCCATTGAAAGATGAGAAATGGATAAACAAAATGTGGTATAGGCATGTAATGGAATATTATTCATGCTTAAAAAGGAAAAAAAATCCTGATACATGCTACAATACAGATTAACTCTGAAGACATTATGCTGAGCGTAATAAGCCAGACACAAAAGGACAAATGTGTATGATTCCTCTCATGCAAGTTTCCTAAAGTAGTCACATTCATAGATAAAGTAAGCCAGTGGTTGCCAGAACTTCGGAGGAGAAGGAATGGGGAGTTAGTGCTTAATGGGTACAGAGTCTTGGTTTGGGAAGATGAGAAAGTTCTGGAGATGGATGGTGGTGATGATTGCACAACAGTGTGAGCATACTTCATGCCACCAACCTGGAGGCTTAAAAATGGTTAAAATGATAAATGTGATGTTATGCATATTTCACCACAATAAAAGATTTTAAAGCCCAACTTCCTCTCCTAATTTTCCTTTGCCCATCTCTTCGCCACTCTCTTACGTTGCTCCTTCCCTGCCCCCCACGCTCAGCCACCGCATTCTTATTTCAGCTTCTCAAACTTACCAAGCTCTTTCTTGCCTTGGAGACTCTGCATGTATCCTTTCTTCTGTCAAGAATGTTCTTTCCACTATTCTTTGCAGCTATAAGTTCTTCTATTCCTTTGAAGCTATGGCAGAAACTAGCTAGAGGTTCAGCAAGCTGCTTCACCTTCCTCCAGGCTGCAGAACTAGAACTTATTTCCCAGCCTCCCTTGCAGTGAGATGTGTTAGATGATAGAGGGCACAACCAGCAGCCACCATTTACAGACTTGCCACCCCCCTAAAGAAACCACACTGCGGAGGAGCACAGAGACCTCTAAAAGCTGTGTTGAAAGCTGAGGAGCCACAAGATGGAAGGGGGCAGGGTCCCTGAATCACTGCAGGGGAAAAAAAAAAAAGCCACCTGCCGATTAAATCATTTGGATTTTAGGTGAATGATTTTTAAAAAATGCCTTTGAGCCATTATATATTCTGGAATATTCCTCTTACAGTTAAAACACTAATCTTTCATCTCAGGAGTATTCTCTGTCCCAATGACAAGAAGCTTTACTCTTCCATCATCCTCTGGGTCACCGTGTTGTTTCTCGTCCTCTTTTCGCACTTTGTAACTTATTTATTCATGTTAACACGCTGATGTTGGCATGTCTCTCCCACTAGATATGCAAACTGTGTGTCTCGATTGTTACTCTAGTTCCCGCTGCCTAATATGGGCTCAGTAACACAACCTGCATGAATGAACAAAGGTCTCAATTCCAGCGTAGATGTCAGTGGCACTTGTCCCTTCTGTCAAACTCTCCTCTGAACTTGTGCCATTTTGCAGAACGTGTCTTCATCAGTCCTCTCCTTGATGGTCACACCTTTATGGTGAACCATTTAACACATCGTTTCATAACGCTGCAGCTCGTGTCCCAGCTGTCTGTCCCCCTCACACTGAATTTGTCCACGCGTGTGTCTGCATTCCCAGTGCCTAGCATGTAGGAGGCAGTCAAATAACTGAGTGAGCAAGTGAATCTGTCAAGAAAAGGACACGTGATCTTATCTCAAGGCAGAGGCAGAGCCCAGAATGTAGCATTTGCAAAGTTTGGCCTATTCCTCGTCTAGACAAGTTTCATGAGTCACCCCATCCCGGGGATGGAGCGTGGTCTGGAAAGAGCGCTGGCGGGGGGAGCAGGAAATGTGGGCTCAGAGCCCACTCAGTCTCTAGCTCACTGTACGCTTTCTGGCAACTCACCTTATCTCTCCCAGACTCAAGCTCTTATCTGTAAGAAAAAAAAAAAGGGATTTGGGCTAAAGAGCATTGAAAGACTTTTAATTTTAAAATGACATTATTTAAATACGGGAAGCCAAAGAAGAAATCGAGAACAATGCTCTATCTGTGCAAATTCAGAAGCCACTAAGCACATGCAGTGATGGGATGCTTGAAATGTGGCTGGTCCAGAATGAAATATGCTGTAAGTATGATATCCACACTGGACTTCAAAGATTTAGTATGGGGGAAAAAGTAAACATCTCAATAATTTTTATATTGATTATAGGCAGAAATGATAATAATTTAGATGTAAATTTAATATACTTTCAAGACTAACTGTACCCACTTCTTTGTACTTAAAAAAAATTTTTTTTAATGTTTACTCATTTTTGAGAGAGAGACAGAGCATGAGTAGGAGAGAAGCAGAGAGAGAGGGAGACACAGAATCCAAAGCAGACTCCAGGCTCTGAGCTGTCAGCACAGAGCCCAACGTAGGGCTCGAACCCACACACTGTGAGATCATGACCTAAGCCGATGTTGGATGCTTAACCAACTGAGCTACACAGGTGCCCCTGTACTTCTTTAAATGTTATTACTAGACATTTTAAAATTACACATGTGACTTGCACTGCAGACCACACCATTGTGTGCTGTCATTCATACTGTAATTCAGCTATATAATCCAAACTAAATGCATAAATCATTGTTGCTACATCCTTTCTTGAGTTTTCCAAACTCATTGTCAAACAAATCCAAAACAGGTTTACCAAAGTATAGGTATCCATGATGAGACTCCATTATAAATGTGTGCCTGTATAACTGACAGTAAGCAACTTTGTTTCATAACCAATCTGTTTTAGATCAAAACTATTAGTGAGAAGGAAAACTGAAGCAATAGAAAAACTACAAGGCTGACACAATCCTGACATGGATCGTGAATGACCCAAGAAGAAAGGAAGACTTTGCTGGTTCTGGGGAAGCCGTACTTGCTCTCCTAGGTCCCAGAGGGAATATCTGTGTTCCGGGGAAAGCAAGGAGAATACTGACTTTTTGTTTCACTAATTTCAGAAAGGACCGAAGTCTGAGCTGAGCTGATGGGTGGGACCAGGGAGAATTACAGAAAGAGGAAACAGTGATAAGAAGCGTGGGCACAAATAAGTGTTCATATGAGAAACGAGACATTTGAGGGAAGCAGAGAGGAACCAGGGAGAGAAGTGAGGACAGAGATTATGGAGGTGGCTTGCCGGATCAGCAGCGCCAGCAGCACCTGGGAACTTGACGGAAGCACAAGTGGTCAGTATGGCAGCTCTTTGTCTCCTATCAGAGACTTTTCCCTCTTCACAGAGTCTTGAGAAAATACTCACCTAAGCCTGGGGTTTCTGAGGAGTGGATCTCAAAGACCTGCAAGCCAGTTACTACTACACGTTCTCCTCTACATAAGCCCCACTCCCCCAACCCGCTCCACAGGGCAGCTGGGGTTTCCTGAAAGAATGGAGGAGAAAGGCCCTCTGCCAGCTGCTTGAGGCCATATCTCTTAGCTGTGCCTTCCTCTTATTTTTCTACCTACCCCACTCCCACCCCCAGGGTCTTGGTATCTTCGCACAAAAGGCTGATGTGTAAAACTATGAATCTAACACTTTCCGAATGAGTTACTCGGACACTGAAAACATGATGTTTAAAAAATATCACCTCTTGATGTTTTGTAGTTTCCTGATCTCAGTAATCAAGCACCAAAGGTGACGTGGATAGAAAGCAATACCCATCCAAATTGGGTTTGAATAGTAAGGAGGGTTGTTTTAATTCTCAATCCTGTCCTTAATCGAAGTGTAATCGAAATGTAACACAGAGAAATGAAGTCTTTCATGCCAGAAAGTCCCCTCTTCTGAGAAGCGCACCCCCTTTCAATCAGGCCCCCTAGTCTTAATCTTTCCCTTCACTCTTTTTAGCAATACTGTCCACAGTAGTAAATTATGTGTGTTTGTATAGTTCCTTGTTGAATATAGGTTTCTCCTGCGCAGCCATAGCTCCTTGGGAGCAAAACCTTGTCTCTATTTTTGCTTCTGTATCCCCAAGGTGCCTGGTTCATATGGGGCACTGAGTAAACATCTGCTAAAGGAAAAAGACATCCAAGAAGTTCATTATAATTATGAAACAGGTACAAGACTTAGTTCTCTACTTTTTTCTGAAAAGAAAACTGGGTCTGTAGAAGTATCACGGCCAAGAGGAGCAGATAACTGAGAGCAAGGAGCAAGGTTATGAAAGTTTTGGCCTCATTTTGTCTGCAATAGCTTGAGACAAGGGCCAAAAAGCCTATGAGTAGAAATCAGGGCCAAAATCCCACCTGGCATGAAAGGGAAGGGAAGCCCCCTAGGTGTAGTCAGAACCAAAAAAGAGAGGAGAGAAAAACTCCAGAAGTTGAATTTAAAAGAAAAGCCAACATTGACGGTGAAATTTTCCAAAGGCAAATTAAAGAACAAAGTCCTTCCTGAACTAGGTCTAAGTTGGATCCATTCACAAATGAGACTCTCAGGTATTTATTTGATCTTATTTTCCATGCCTGCTCAGACAGCTCTTCACCATCACTTCTCAGCCCACACAGTGTTGTGATCTGAAACCCATTTACTGCACTTTCCAGTGACCATGTTGACACTGCACAGCTGCTCACATAGTAATTCACATGCTGAGGATAGACAAGTCACCAACAGTGACTTCTACCACTCATCTACTCCACTTCTACCAGAACCTTCTCACCCTAAGACACCAGAGGAGTGGGCTTAAGAAGATACACGTCAGGAAACCCTCAGCAGAGAGCTTATTTTCTCCTCAGATCTACAATCCCAATTGTTCTGTTGGCGACATTAGTAGGCCACTTCTCCTGTCCTAAATAAATAAATAAGATTTGCAGAAATGAACAGATGGAGGAAAATTTCAAAGCAGCATGTGGGCGTTTCAGGCTCAAATCCCATTAACAGATAGCAGGATTTCTAACAGCAGCTCCCACACAGCTTTGGAAAATTTAAACTTGTGTGTAATAGACTGGGTCCCTCCTCCCCAAATTATCTGCACTGAATTCAGAGACATGATGCACCTTCATTTGGGTTGAAACCCTTTCTCCAAGCAAAAGAATTCACATTGCCACTCAAGAAGCACATATTAGGAGCACAATGGTGGGAAAGGGGCCCACAGTGGGCAGCACCAAGTGGGATCATTTACTCTCCTTCTTTGTTCTTTCTTTTCCAGAAGAGTCAGAAAATTTCTGGAGGCATGGTGGGTTGATTGTGGTACACACTGGAATCTTGACTCAAAGGAACAAAGACTTCAAGCATGGGTGCTCTCAGGAGCCCAAAGCACATGGTTTCAACAAAATAAGAAAACATACACCCAAGTTAACATTAAAATATTGAGGTTTTTTACCCACCACTCTACCTAGCAACTGTATCAACATAGTTAAATGTAGGAGTGCTGACACCATTGACTCCATCTTTGGCCCGCCATCTTGTTCTCCCCGCTAGCATACAGATAGACCCACTTTAGATAATCAGTAGAGATCCTCAGGCACACAGATGGTGCCACTTTAGCTAACTATCCTGTGACCCCACCACCATGCCCCTCACTCCATAAAAGCTGGAGATTAAGGTCCAGACTGGGCAGAGAATAGCTGTGTAGTACAGTCTGGGTGTTTGTCTGCCCGTCTCTGTCAATAAGTTACCCTGAATAAAATGGCATACATGGCAGGAGTGGCTTGTTTTGTTTTTTCAGTATTAAACTGCCTTCTCAGTCTGGAAGATAGATTACTGACCTTCCTCCACCTTCAAACCGTTAAGAAACCACTCAGCAAGCAAAATGAGGGGATCACTCCAGGATAATCAGAAAAGAACTCTGATAGGCACTCAGAAGTAGGTGGAGGAGATGCCAGGGATCCCTGGCTGGGACAGGATGTGTGGGCTGTGTTCACAGAGGGAGCTGTTGAGTAGAAGCTGTTGTTAATAAGACCCCTCCTTACTTCATGTCCCCCATCAGACTGCTGTAAGAACAAAAACCTGAATTTCCCTATGGTAGAATTTTACTAGGGTAGAAAGGAAGGGTTAATTAATTCATTGACTGTCCTGAAACTTGGGATACTCGGGGATAAAAAAAATCCATAATGGCCATGATTCAAAGCTGAAGAAAGCCTGTTAAGATTCCTCCTAGCCTGTGACGTGGACACAGACCTCATAGTTTCATGTATATCCCATGGAATGACTTGCTCCGGAAATGCAGAGACAAGTGAGACAGTGTTATGACTGACTCACATGGCCACGAGGGCATAGTAACAAGAGATAGGGGTCCAAGCATATCTGCTCTCGCACCAGTAAAAACAGGATCCACACTACATATTGATATACAGAGGGTTCTATCCTATTTCAGCTTAAACTTCCTCAAGGAAAGCTTCCCTGACTACTCTAGTCTCCCTCTTAGATGTTCCCAGATCACCCAGTTCTTCCTTAGGGCATTTCACCTACCTGTAATCACACATTTAATTAACTGCCATTATGTGCTTAATGTCTATCTTTCCTGCTAGACTGTGAGTTCTGTGAGAGTGTAATAAAACATGTATATTTTTCTCTTAACTTATCCCTAGAGCTTAAAAAAGTATATGTCAACCAACTCTGGACTAACAGCCAAGAATAGTGTAGGTATTATTTCCTTTTTTTTTTTTTTATAGTTTATTGTCAAGTTGGTTTCCAACAACACCCAGTGCTCATCCCAACAAGTGCCCTCCTCCATGCCCATCACCCCTCTTCCCCTCTCCCCAACCCCCATCAGCCCTCAGTTTGTTTTCAGCATTCAAGAGTCTCTCATAGTTTGCCTCCTTCCCTCTCCCCAACTATTTTTCCCCTTCTTCTCCCCCAAACCCTCCGCTAAGTTCCTCCTAATCCACCTACACGTGCAAACATATGATATCTTTCTTTCTCTGCCTGACTTATTTCACTGAGCATAACACCCTCAAGTTCCATCCCATGTTGCTACACATGGTCAGATTTCATTCTTTCTCATTGCCATGTAATGTTCCATTGTATAGATAAACTACATCTTCTTGATTCATTCATCCGTTGATGGACACTTAGGCTCTTTCCATGTTTTGGCTACTGTTGAGAGTGTTGTTATGAACATTGGGGTACATGTGTCCCTATGCATCAGTGCCCCTGTATCCCTTGGGTAAATTCCTAGCAGTGCTATTGCTGGGTCATAGGGGAGTTCTATTGTTCATTTTTTGAGGAACCTCCACACTGTTTTCCAGAGGGGCTGTACCAGTTTACATTCCCACCAACAGTGTAGGAGGGTGCCCGTTTCTCCACATCCTCGCCAGCATCTAGAGTACTATAATTTGCTCATTTTAGCCACTCTGACTGGCGTGAGGTGGTAACTCAGTGTGGTTTTGATTTGTATTTCCCTGATGAGGAGGGATGCTGAGCATCGTTTCATGTGTCTGTTGGCCACCTGGATGTCCTCTTTGGAGAAGTGTCTGTTCATATCTTCTGTCCATTTCTTCACTGGGTTGTTTGTTTTTTCAGGTGTGGAGTTTGGTGAGTTCCTTAGAGATTTTGGATATTAACCCTTTAACTGATATGTCATTTGCAACTATCTTTTCCCATTCCATCGGTTGCCTATTAGTTTTATGGATTGTTTCGTTTGCCATGCAGAAGCTTTTAATCTTGATGAGGCCCCAATCATTTATTTTTGCTCTTGATTCCCTTGCTTTTGGGGATGTGTCAAGTAAGAAATTGCTGCAGTGGAGGTCAAGGAGGTTGTTTCCTGCTTTCTCCTCAAGGGTTTTGATGGTTTCCTGTCTCACGTTCAGGTCCTTTATCCATTTTGGATTTATTTTTGTGTGTGGTGTGAGAAAATGATCTAGTTTCATTCTTCTGCATGTTGCTGTCCAGTTCTCCCAGCACCATCTGTTAAAGAGGTTTTCTTTTTTCCATTGGATACTCTTTCCTGCTTTGTCAAAGATTAGTTGGCTGTATACTTTTGGGTCCAATTCTGAGTTCTCAATTCTATTCCATTGGTCTGTGTGTCTGTTTTTGTAGTGTAGGCATTATTTCTTAAAGAACTAAATGAATAAATCGATAGCATTTCATAAAAGGGGGGAGTTGATTTATGAGGTTTCTTCACATAGGGGAGAACTTAGTGTGAAGAGATGTAGCACAAACCCTTAGTCCTAGACCATGGGATCCAAAAAATGTTAACAGAATTTGGTGGGCTGGTTTGGTTCACTAACCTTGACATGTTTCAATGAGAAGCCTCAGGTGAAGGTGGCGAGTCAAAAACTCAACGTTGATGTTTGTCAAATGCATACTTCTCCAATTTAGTATATCTTCGGCAGCTCAAGGTAAGCAAAGACTATCTTGATATGTTTTGCTGAAATGGATTCACCAGGGAAATTAAGATATCAGCTTCTAGTAATGGTCACTTGTGGATTTAGTAAGCCTGATGGGTATTAGTCAAGAATTGACTAACGATGCTGCACTGTGTAAATGACATTGAGTCCCAAGGATCATAGGAGTCCTCGAAGGAGTTCATTCCACACCAACACACATATACACTATTTACTAGGCTGTATTTATGCTAAAAGGTCTAGAACATGGTAGAACATGGTAGCCCTAAAGATGTTAGCTGATTACAGCAAATGCCCTATATTTATCATGTAACCTGGGCTTCCTGCTTTCATCTGGTTAAAATCAATCAGAGTTCTAGTTGGATGCAGAGAGACAACTGACCTACCCACAAATATTAAACTCACTGAGTTCAGTGAGGCTGTTTCATCTGATTTAAGAGAAAGTATATGCATTCCCTCAGTCACCCACGTCTGCTCAATGGCAGTCATAAAACCAGGTGTCAGCGTTCTGGGTTCGGATGACAGAATACATCCTATAAGTACAGTACTCTCATGTAAGCTTAACAACAAGTTTTCCTCACCATAAACCGCATAAACTCTCCTAGATCCTCCTATCATCCAGGGGAGGGGAGAACCCCCAAGAAAGTCTAGACTTCCCACCTATCTTGGGGTGAGGGGCTACCTGTGAAATAATGAGGATTTATGATTGTGGACACAAAGAAGACGTTATTTTACTTATATAGCTGGCTCTCAAGGAGGAAATTCTGGATTCAAGAAGGTCGATTATGAAATATTCTTCTGACCAGTGAGAGAACTTACCTAGTTTATATTATTGTGACCAGTAAAACTAGACAGAAGTTTCATTATTAGTGAGTAAGTGAAATTTCCTATGACAGAGTTTATAAGTTTAAAGGGACAAATAAAGTTTCCTTTAATAATTATCTTTAAACTTTGAGCTTTATGCAGGCTGATGATTTTACTCTTCAACCTTGGGTGACAATTATCCAAAAATAAATAATCTCTGAAGGAGAAACCAGATCTCATCTAAAGAAGTCTATGCCCTTCATTCATCAAAATTTAGGAAGAACCATCCTTACATCTACAAAAGCCAAAACATGTGAAAATTTAAACTAAAAGAAAAGGTTTCTTCCCTTGGCTGAGGGTCACTGGTCTATTATATTTTATGAACCACCAAATATAAGCATTGCTTAATTCAATCTTTCTTATCTTTTTTTTAAATATTTTTATTTTTTTAATTTTTATTTCTAGGAGAAAGAGAAAGAGAGACAGCGTGAGCAGGGGAGTGTCAGAGAGAGAAGGAGACACATACTCTGAAATAGGCTCCAGGCTCTGAGCTGGCAGTCAGCACAGAGCCTGACGCGGGGGTCGAACCCACGAACCACGAGATCATGACCTAAGCGAAAGTCGGACGTCCAACCGACTAAGCCACCCAGGTGCCCCTCAATCTTTCTTATCTTGCTGAGAAATGGAATTGCTTAGCCCTGCACTTTGAATTCTTGAACCAGTTTTATCAATAAAGTTTATTCCATTTCAAGTTTTGACCCCATCAAATCCATCACGACCTTATTTCTTATTCTTACAACTTTATTTCTATGTCTTCTAGTTTTAACCAAGACTTCAATAATGCAATTTTAAGTTGATTGGGCTTTTCAGAGGCTAGTTTTAATTTAATTTGAAGAAATAATGGAGACATGATATTTGCACCCTAAGGGCTATAGCACATTTTGTACCTGCTATTTTAAATAGAGCTGCAACATTGTATTTTCCACTAATTAACCTGCATAGCATGACTTTTTGGAAAAGTCTTGCTTGACTTTCATGTGGCATCAGGATTGCTGAGAAAGGGGACTAAGTGCCCAGCAATGATCTATGAAATGCTTTGTTGGGTGGTGCAGTGGTAGTAGGGAAAAAGAAAATATATTTAAAGGCTGTGTTTTATACTTAGAAAAAATTATATAAGAAAGGAACCCTGGAACCTAATCAACATACTGCTGTGTTTTAGACAATGAGCTGGATGGCTCCCTGTCTCTCTCAGAGAGCAGTATTCTAATGATCATTTTCCATCAAGACATCCTGATTTTCCATAGTTCTGTTCTTTCACAGTGCCAAGCCTAGCAATATATATGAAGTTAGCCTCATTCTCTTTACCCTCTATATCGACGTCCCGTCTCCTGATTCCTTACACTGCTCAGATGTCTGGGGCCATCATTTTCCCTCTTTCATCCTTCCAACAAAATCTAATCTCGGGAAGTGATCTGATAAACTCATGCACATTTAGGTAGACATGTCTGAAAACAGATGAATTGGTCACCTCTCCCAGGTGCCCTTGCTCTTTGATGAAAGAACAGGCTTAGGTTAAAAGAATGATTCATGCTGGTCAAATTTCAGGAGTCTTTGATGTGGTGGCCATGGATAGGCATCCTGGTGACCCTGACGTCACACTTCAGGAGGCCCCATACTCTATCCTCCTCATGTTGACTTGTCTGGTATCCATTTCCCTCACCAGCCCAACTCACAGTCTTATTAGTTATATCAGCTTTGAAATTCCCCCTAAGATCCCAAACACTCCAAGTTCTGGCATCATAGAAGAAGGACCGCAAGAAAAGTCAGCTTCCTAAGCTTCCTGGATTCTAATCATGGCATCATCAGTTCCAGAACTGGCGGCATCAATGGTTCCCTCTCATTCTGGAGAAGAGTAAAAAGAAAGCATGGGCTTGGGGAAACTGACTATAAAAAGAAAAGTGTTGAGGCTTCACAAAATGTGGTTGTCATCTTGAAGACCAGGGGAGAAAGAAAAGAAAGAGAAGAAAGAAAAAAAAGAAAAGAAAAGAAAAGAAAGGAGGGAGGGAGGGAGAGAAGGAGGGAGAGAGGAAGGGAGACAGCACTTGTGTGCTTAAATCTGCATCCACGAGGACGGCAATCAAAATGACTTCTATGACCACAAGCAGCAGGCTTGCCTCTGCCTCATCTGCTGGGCACTTCACCCCAGTCAGCAGCTACTCTTACTCAGTGGCTAGCTGGCAGTCACCCACCAAGCTCACGCAATGATGTGCCAGACCCACAGCTGCACAGCCGATAATGTCATGCCAGGAGCTGGCCGGCCCCTCCCTTGCTGTGGAACACCGCATCCAGCCCTGAGAGAGGCTGGCAAGCCTGGCAGGCCAGCTGTGTCTGACGTCGCAGCTGCGGATGGAGCGCACCTTTCTTTTCCCTCCACCCAATGAGTCTGGGCTTCAAAAGAAATGAAGATACAAACTCAAACAATGCAAAAACCAGAGGATTTGATACCATGTCATGTGCAATCCAAAGAGCGGACTTTCCATAGGATAGTCCCGAAGGAGGTTTAATTGGAAAAGCCCTGCAGGGACCCTAGTAAAATTTTTGGTTTTCATTTTTATGAAACCATGTAATTGAAACTTCCTTTCTTTGTGTAAGTTATGTAAGCGGAGGTTACTTTGTTTGTACTGGCTGGTACTAGGCAAACAAGTGAAAGAAAATTAGTAATAAACACATTGAGTCCACTGTCTTTTAAAACTTTAAAAGAGACCACCCTTATGGGTGTATTCTGGGCATAACTTCACTTGACCAACTATTGTGTTATGAGCCACATAGGAAATAATGGCCCCCAACCCCTGGGTCTCACTTACTTGATAACTACCAATGGGGAATTCCTGAATGAAGTGCCAGTCATTTATTCAGCACCTAACATGTGAAGGCACTTGACCAGGGCACTACATTCTCATGCGCTACCTCATCTGGTCTCAGAAAGCTTGTGACGAAGGCAGGAGAGATGAGTTTAAGTCCTATAATACTGAGAAACAACAACAAGTGCTCTATGGCTTACTCAAAATCACAGTTACCAACTTACCAACTAAATGAAACTAGGCTTATACCACAGGTTATCTTACTCTCTCTCCAGGACAATTCACTACACCAAGCTGGCTTCCCCAAGCATTTTTCAATCTAGCAGAAAGGAAAAGAAATGCAAAAAATTACTAAAACAAATCCTTAAAATATGCCTCATGAACAGTACAGTTAATAAAAGCCAGAAGACGTCAGAAGAAACAAAGCTGGTGGAAGGCTGAAATTGTATAAGAAGAATTCACAAAGGATGCAGAACAAGAGGTGGGACTTGAAAATGTGAAGAATAAGTATAGTTGGAGAGAAGTAGAGAATTCTTGTGTTTAAGAAGATAATGAGAGCGATTTCAAGGTGGTCAGGAACCACGTGGCCAGTCTGGCCATAAAGGACAATTTGTAGGAGAATAATGTGAGGAGGGTCAGAGAGGAAAAGTCTTATAGAAAATGAGGAGTCACAAAGAATTTTAAACAGGTGAAAGGTATAAAGTCTATAGAGACATTCTGACCCATTGAAAGTGCCATTATTCTTGTCTGGAAACTCCATGATTCTATGGCGTTTGAAATAAAATCAGAGACAGAGGGGACTGAGCTGTGGACAGCACCCAGCCATGTCCCAGTCAAGTCTAGCACAAGATGATAAGGTTGTGAAGGTAGAAAGAAAAAGACAAGATGGGTGACAAGGTGCACAGAGAAGTGACAGCCATCAGGGTTTGGTAATGGATTGTATATAGGAGTCAAAGTGACTGACATGAATGCTGCCCTGGTTCTAGCCCTGCTCCACCACTGATTATCTGTGTGACTTTGGATAAGTCAGTTCTGCTCCAGGAAAATGTTTCATGAGCCACCGATAATCCTTGTGGACTCATGTATTTTCCTATCCCACTAAATTTCCGTTTAGCCACATTTTTGACTGATAAAACCTTCACTCAGCTTACATATATCCCTTTCATCAACATGGAGTTGATGGAGAATTTGTGAAACGTTGTTACCTTGGTTGAAATGAGAAAATTTAAGTTATTTTTAATAGCTATTTAGCATCCATATTTAGGCGCTCTGTGCTACATTTCATAATCTAATCAACTGCTGCCCTTTTTCTCCTCGGTCTATCAGTGCATCTGAGTCACTTCCTCTCTATCTGGTCTCAACTCCATGGTTGGTCACCTGAGCTCTTCTCTCTTTCACTCGATTCTTCTTCACCCAGTGCCTCTTGCCCACTTCCCTGCCAAACCCTCATCCTTGCATCAGTACTGTGTTCTACCTCCTCTGCTTCTAAGCACAAAGGGTAACAGCAAGGAATAATGAAGATGGGACAGTGTGTCTACGATGTCATGGTCTACCCCTGAAGAAGGTCCTTAGCTTGGCCAATCAGTCTTTTACTTGTAGGCCTGCTTCCTTTCTCCTCAGGAACAATTCCAAAAGACAGCCCTATTCGCTAATAAGCTTGACAATACCCACTCACACCCTCATCTTCCTCCATAACTTCTCCATTTTGACTCCTACTGTACATCTTCTCCCGGTTCAGTCCTCTGGCTATTTGTCTCATTCACAGGCTCCTCTGCCTGCACTTCAGGAGTATATGTTCCAAGACCCCTGGTGGATGCCTAAAACCACAGATAGTACCGAACCCTAGCTGTATTCTTTTTTTCCCTATACATACAAGCCTATGATAAAATTTAACTTATAAATTAGTCACAGTAAGAGATTAACAACAATAATAATAAAATAGAACGACTATAACAACATACTATTATAAAAGCTATGTGAATGTGATCTCCCTCTCTCTGAAAATACCTTATTGTACTGTACTCACTCTCCTTCTTGTAATGATGTGAGATGACAAAATGCCTATGTGATGAGATGAAGTGAGGTGAAAGACATAGGCATCATGACATAGCATTAAGCTACCACTGACCTTTTGACATCAGAGGGAGGATCATCTGCTTCTGGAATGTGGTTGACTGAAGGAACTAAAACTGTGGACAGCAAAATCATGTATAAAGGGAGACAATGTATAAAATCTGAATGGACCAATTACTAGTAAGGAGATTGAATCAGTCATCAAAAACTCCCAACAAATAAAAGTCCAGAACCAGATGGCTTCACTGGTGAATTCTACCAAATATTCAAAAAAAAAGATTTTATAACTATTCTTCTCAAACTCTTCCCAAAAAAAAAAAAAAAAAAAAAAAGAAGGGAGAGAATGCTTCCAAACTAATTTTACAAGGATAGAGTTACCCTAATACCAAAATCAGACACAGATATTACAGAAAAAGAAAATTACAAGATAATGTCCCTGATTAACATAGATGTAAAAATCCTCAACCTAATATTAGCAAACTGAATTCAACAGTACTTTAAAAGGATCATACACCAGGATTAAGTGGGATTTATTCTTGGGATGCAATGATGGTTCAATGTCCACAAATAAATCAACATGATATACCACATTAACAAATAAAAGACAAAAATCATATAATTATCTCAATGCACTAAAAAAGCATTTGCCAAAAATCAACATCCATTTTTGATAAAAATTCTTAACAAAGTGGATATAGAGGGAATGTACCTCAACATAATAAAGGCCATGTATAACACATAGCTGATATCATACTCAGTGGTGAAAAGCTAAAAGCTTTTTCTCTAAGATCAGATAAGAAAAGAATGCCCACTCTCCTCACTTTTATTCAACATAATATTAGAAGTCCTAGCCACAAAAATTAAGCAAGACAGAAAAATAAAAGCCACCCAAATTGGAAAGAAAGAGATAAAACTCTTCACTATTTGCAGATGGCATGCTACTATATACAGAAAACCCTAAAGACTCCACATACACACCAAACTGTTAGAGTAATGAATTCAGTCAAGTTTCAGGATACAAAATTAATATACATAAATCTGTTTCAATTACATACACTAATAATGAATTATCAGAAAGAGAAATCAAGAAAACAATTCCATCTACATTTGCATCAAAAAGAATAAAATACTTAGGAATAAATTTAGCCAAGAAGGTAAAAACCTGTACCCTGAAAACGATCAAGATATTCATGAAAGAAATTGAAGACAATACAAATAAGTTGAGATATTCCACACTCATGGATTTGGAGAATCCATATTATTAAAATGTCCATATTACCCCAAACCATCTAAAGATTCAATGTAATTCCTATCGTATTTCACAGAACTAAAACAAGTAATTCTAAGATTTTTATGGATCCACAAAAGACCCTGTAACCAAAGCAAACTTCAGAAAGAAGTTGGAGATATCACATTCCTGCATTACAAAGTACACTACAAAGCTATAGTAATCATAACAGTATGATATTATAGGTCAATATAACAGAATAAAGAGCCCAAAAATAAATCCGTGTATATATGGTCACTTAATTTATGACAAAGCAGTCAAGAATATACACTGGTAAAAATATGGTCTTCTTCAATGAATGATATTGAAAATACTGGACAGCCACATGCAAAAGAATGAAACTGAACCACTGTCTTACACCATATGCAAAAGTTAACCCAAAATGGATTAAAGTCTTTTTGATACCTGAAACCATAAAAATCCTAGAAAAAAACATAAGTGGTAAGCTACTTGACATCATATTTAGCAATTTTTTTTTGGAATCTGGCTCCAAATGCAAGGAAACAAAAGCAAAAATAACAAATGCGACTATATCAAATTAAAAACTTCTACACAGTGGGATGCCTGAGTGGCTCAGTTGGTTGAATATCCAACTCTTGGCTTTGGCTCAGGACATGAACTTGCAGTTTCATGAGTTCCAGTGCAGGGACTCTCTCTCCCTCTCTCTCTGCCTTTCCCCCACTCATGCTGTCTCTGTTTCTCTCAAAATAAATTAATAAGCTTAATAAAAATGAAACATTTTTGCACAAGAAAGGAAACCATTAACAAAATGAAAAAACAACTTAGTGAATAGAAGAAGCCATTTGCAAATCATATATCCACCCGATAAGAGGTTAATATCAAAAATATATAAAGAATTCATACAACTCAATAACAAAAAGCAAACAATCCAATTTAAAAATGGGCAGAGGATCTGCATAGATATTTTCCAAAGACATACAGATGGCCAACAGCACATGAAAAGATATTCAACATCACAAATCATCAGGGAAATCCAAATTAAAAATGCGATGAGGTATCACCTCACACCTGTCAGAATGGCTATTACCAAAAAGAGAAAATAGCAAGTGTTGTCAAGAATATGGACAAAAGAGACTCACTCACTGTTGCTGGGAATGTAAGTTGATTCAGCCACTGGGAAAAAAAGTATGGAGATTCGTCAACAAGTTAAAAATAGAACTACCATATGATCCAGCTACTCCACTTCTGGGTATCTACCCCAAGAAAATGAATACACTTACTGGACAAGATATATGCACCCTATGTTCACTGATATATTATTTATGATTGCCAAAATATGGATACAACCTGTGTCCATCAGTAGATGAATGGCTAAAAAGATGCAACACACACACACTCACTCACTCACATGCAACAGAATACTACTCGGCCATAAAAAAAAAAAAATGCAATCTTGCCATTTGTGACAATATGGATAGATCTTGAGGGTATTATGCTAGTTGAAATAAGTCAGAAAGACAAATACCACATGTTTTTCCTTATGCATGTAATCTAAAAAATAAAACAAGCCAAACAAAATAAAACCCAGATGTATAGAAAACAGACTGGTGGTTGCCAGGAGGGAGAAAGGTTGTGGGAGGGAGAGCGTGAAATGGGTGAAGGGGATCAAGAAGTACAAATTTCCAGGTATAAAATGAGTAAGTCATGGGAATGCAATTTATAGAACAGAGAAAATAGTCAGTAATATTGTATTGACTTTGTATGGTGACAGACGGTAACTAGACTTATTGATCTGATCATTTTGCAGCATATACAAAGGTCAAAACAACATTTTGTATACATGAAACTGACATAATGTTATATACCAATTATACTTCAATAAAAAAAAAAAAAGTAGGTGCCTTGTCCTCAGATTGCTACTCCTGTCTTCAAGTGATTTAATCTACTCCCATTGTGTGAGCTCATTTGGAAATAGTCTCTTTGCAGATGTGATTAGTTAAGATGAAATCACAGGGAGTTGAGGTGGGAGGGGCTTAAATCCTATATGACTGGTGTCCTTGTAGAAAAAGGATAAGAAGCACAGATACAGATATAAAGGAGAAGGCCATGAGAGGAAGATTGAAGGGAGGAGTCTACAAGCCAAGGAACACCACGGATTGCAGGCAAACACCAGAAGCTGGCACAGAGGCATGGGACGAGTTCTCTCTAGAGCTTTCAGTAGGAACCAACCCTGATTATTCGGGGGCTCCTAGCCTCCAGAACCATGAAAGAATAAATTTCAGGTGTTTTAAGTCACCAGGTTATGGTTCCTTGTTACAGCAGCTCTAAGAAATGAATATAGATGTTGGTAACTCACAAAGCTATATCACCACCTTAGTCCTCACCCCAAGCCCCAAACTCATGTTTCCAACTCGTGTTTGTTTTCACCTGGCTCCTCCAACCTGAATGTCCTATATGTGGACATCCCCAGCAGAAACCAGGATCTTCCTGTCAAAATCTGCTCTTCCCTATACGCCTCATTCATTCAGTGCCACCACAATTATTCCTGTCACCCGGGCTGGAGATAGGGAAGGCACTTTTTAGATATACTCTTTCCTCACAGTATTTAGTAGATAAATTCAGGTCTTCATCTTTTGATTGAGTTTCTACAAAATCCCCCTTGTCTGGTCTCCTGCCCCATTCTTGCCCCCTCCCTTCAATCTCTTCTGCAATAACAAAGAGTGTCCTGTACAAAGTAAATTTGACTCTACATTGCTTATAATACTCAGGAACACCCAAGGATGTCCTATAGGATAAGCACCATGCTCAATACTTAGCAGACCAAGGCTCTCCACAGTCTGCACTGCCTACTTCTGCGGACTTGGTGAACATTCCCTGTCTCCCTCTCTGTGCTGCAAGAAGCCTGGATTGACTCTAGGTCCCTATATTTGTTGACTTGCTCCTGTGCCTTTGCTCACGCAGTTGGTCCCCTATGCCTGGCAAGCCCTTTCCCTCTTTCTACCTTCTCCTCCATAGCACCTTTTGTGTTCAACTTGATTCCTTCACTGAGATTTGACTCACTGTAACTTCCCTCAGGAAGCCCGAAAGGCCACATCACTCAATTCTTTTCTTCTCTGTACCCCACCCCAACCCCTCTCTAAACTTACAATACTTTGAAAACAGCTCAAGCTTTGGACTCATTATGCTGTTTTATAATTTTTAATTGTATGTCTATTCCTCTCCAGATTACTGGCTCCACAAGGACAGAAACAATGTCTTTTTTCAACTTTCTACCTCTGGCATGTGGCACACAGTAAAGCTGGGGACACAGTATGTCCTCGATTCATGTTTAATGAATGAATAAATGAATGAATGAGGGCTCAACTTATTTACCAGTCACAATACATGTTTCATTTTGATCAGTCAAATGAAGTCCTTCTAGTCACATCATCTCTCTCTACCACTTTCCATCCCTTTAAGTACCAGAGGCTATGGTGGGTTAGTACAAAGTTCAATCAAAGTCAAGTTTATGGGTTGAATCTCTTTCAGTTTTGTTCCATTTCCAATGCCCAGATATCACCCCAACCAGTTGAATGGTGGCCCCCAAAAGTGTAGGTCTAGAACTCTGAATGTGAATTTGACCTTATCTGGGAAAAGGATTTGTGCAGACATAATTAAGCTGAGCATGTCACAATAAAACCACAGAAGAAATAAGTCCTGGATTCTCCAGATAGGTCCTAAATCCAGTGACAAATGGCTTTATAAGAGATACACACAGGACAGTCACATGGAGAAGAGAAGACCATGTGAAGATGGAAAGAGTTTGGAGTGATGTGGGAACAAACCAAGGAATTCTTGGAGCCACCAGAAACAGGCAGAGGCAAGGAAGGAACCTCAGAGGGAGAGCCCAGCTGTCCCCATTACTGTGGACTGCCAGCTTCCAGAACTATCAGTGAATAAATGTCTGTTGTTTTCACCCACCTACTTTGCGGTAATATCTCAGGACATCCCTAGGAAACTAATTTAAGATAGCACAGGCCAAGGCACCTGGGTGGCTCAGTCGGTTAAGTGTCCAACCTGGGCTCAGGTCATGATCTCGCAGTCTGTGTGCTTGAGCCCCGTGTTGGGCTCTGTGCTGACAGCTCAGAGCCTGGAACCTGCTTCAGATTCTGTGTCTCCCTCTCTCTATGCCCCTCCCCAACTCACATTCTGTGTGTGTGTGTCTCTCTCTTTCAAAATTAAATAAATGTTAAAAAATGTTTTTAAAGAAGATGGCATAGGCCACATTAAATATTTCAAAGAGAACACCAGAGAACCCAGGCTACAGAACTACAGGCTACCCTTGGTGGCTGGAGAGTCCCCAATCCTGGAAAAACAATTGGAGAAAATGTTGAGTCAATAATACAAGTTATTTTTATTAATACAACAAAACAGAAGAGTTTATATTTATTGGGCTCTTAGTAAGTGCCAGTCACTGATAGAACCATTTCACACCTAGAATTCATTCAGTCTTGTCAACAGTCCTATGAGGTAGCTAGTGATATTATCTCCACTAGACAGACAAGAAAACTGAGCTCAGAGTGGTTCACTCACCTGCGCAAGTTCTCATAGAAGTGAGCAACAGAGCACATGCCGCCACATCTTTGCATCAAGTATAAAGAAATGTAGAGGAGAGAACATTCTCTCTGAGTTGGAGGGCCTCATTCTCATTGAGGGCCTTGTTCTCATCTCAAATGTCCTTGGGCAGGCTTCCCAGCCTCTTGGAGCTGGGCTAGAGCTCTGGCCCATCTCTCTGATTCTGACATTCTGGGGTCTCCCAAATCTGTTCTGGTTCTGAAATGTTATGATTTGCAAACCAGGTTCTTCCTATTAACAGTGATTTGCTTTTACATTCGCATGACGCCCTCCTGCCAGAAGCTGGACACCTGGTCCGTTTGCCACTCAGGGAACATAACCAGAAATGCAAAAGAATCAGCAATTTTCCAGGCCATACGGAGGGGAGGGGAAAAATGTACCTCATATTTTAAAATGTCCTTCTTCCGCTGCCGCCAGGCCTCACTGACAAAGCCCTGGGATTGCCAGGAAACCAAGCTGCCTCTCATTCTTATATTTAAATTTAATTTAACCGTAGCATTACCCGGCATGTCAACAGTTCAGGACAAATTGATGGATTCTAGTTTAACTATTTAGCTGTGCCAGTGGTAATACATTCAATCATGCATTAAATTAAAAATGACACTTGGAAATATGTATATCCTGGACCTCAGTTCTATGCACCAAATAGGAAAAGATTTAAAATGCTGTCTACGAGGGGATTACCACGGAAGAAGCATGAATCTCATTACTTCAGGCTGCATGGAACACATTTGCAAAGCTCTGTTTTAAAGGCTCTCTGATGGTAGCAGCTTGGTTACTGGCTGGCTAAACATGCCATCTCCTTCCCATAAGAGAAAACTCGGCTGCTGCCAAAGCAAAGATGTTGTCAGTGTCCTCTACCTCCTCACACCCACCTCGACTCCTGGGCAGTCATCCATGACTCATGTGTCACCTGCCCCTGCTACCCCTCCCCCCAGGACTGCAGTCCTAGCCTTTGCAGACATTAACAAACTCATCCACAAACATACATAACTAGAAAAGACCAGCAGTTACCATCTATTAAGCACCTACGATGGACTAGTCACTTGGTCATTTAATAACACAACAAAGTAGGTATTATGATCTTGTTTGGACATATATACAAATTGATGCTCAGAGAGTGCAAGATGCTTTCTTCAAGGTCACACAGTGGTTAATGGCAACACCAGAATTCCAATTCTGTCTATTCTAATTCCATTGCCCAGGCTCTTAATCACGGGCAGCACTGCTACTTAAATCATCACTCCTAAAAATGTCCAGTTAAACAAGCTTCTGTTCACCTTCCATTACCCAGCCATGAGCCCAAATGAGCCTAAGGTACATTCTAGGTAAGAACTACAGAGCAACTAACATGGGCCAGAGATTCTCCCACTCTGTTTGCTGTGCCGTTTTCCTCTGGGGGTGGTAAGGCTACACTCCTAGACTTTGGAGTCTTTATGGGCAAGAACCAGACTTGTTTGTCTCACATGCCCAGTGCTCTGCCACATGCCCAGCAAAAAACAGGTGCACACAGCTCAGTGTTGCACTATATTGACTTGGGCACCGGGAAAAGAAGGAAGAAAAGAGGGATGGGCCTCACAAAGGTAAACAGGAGAAGGTGGGCAGGGGACCTGCCTATCAGAGGACCACAATTATCAGAAATTTAATGGTGGGAGAAAAAAAGCACATCATTTTCCCTCCCCAGTAATAGAGAAGCATTTTCCCTCAGAGGCAAAGTAACTGTTGCCAGAGAGATGGCAGCCTTTAAATTCTTTCATTTTTTGCTCTGAGTCACTCATACACACACACACGCACATGTACACGCACATGCACACGCATGCACACACAGCATGCCTAACAGAAAATTTTCTCAATCTTAAGTACAAACTTGGGTCAACAAGTAGGCAAAAGAGAGTACAGAGAACAAAGGTAAGGACAGATGATCTCAACTCCAACTTGAGTTGTTACTGGGTCATTGAATTACTCAGTGCTGTCTTCCTGTTTCTCCACATGGACACACTGCTGTCACCATGGCAAAATACAAATAAACCTTATTGCTTCATAAAAAGTTCAATCACATAACCCAGTTAAGTCTGCTGCTCCTGAAACAATCTGATCTTCTAGGAAATGAACACAGATCACGTCGAAGACTTTTCCTATCACCCGACTCCACTTCTGTGCGTCTGTCTCGTATTGTGTGAGCTCTACCCTGCTTTCATCTCCTAATGAGAGGCTGGCAATTTCTATTCCCAACAGAAGCCACACAGACACCCAGTTTTGCATTTATTTAGCACACACCCTACTGAGAAATGCCCATTATCGGGAGCTCTACCATGACCTAACCTTGCACAGCTCTGGGTTGAGCTGGCATTGGCTGTGAGGGGACAGCCGCAGGACAAGGCTGAAATTAACCTGATTGCAGCAGTTGGTTTCTGAGTGTGTTTGCATCTGCTGTCTTAATGGACTGTGAGGGCTGCCAGGTTGTCTTCCAAAACCTGCTGTCAATGTCGAAGGACACAGGCAGACAGCCCAACAGGAGCCTGGATGCTCAGCGGCCACCCTTCGTTGGTTAACCCATTCTGTCAGTCATGCCTAGCTGGAAGACTTTGGCTTCTTCTTTTTAATTTAAAAAAAAAGGAACTCTTTTCTTAATTTTAAAAAAATTTTTAATGTTTATTTATTTTTTTATTAAAAGACAGAGTGTGAGTGGGGGAAGGGCAAAGAGAGAGGGAGACACAGAATCCGAAGCAGGCTCCAGGCTCTGAGCTGTCAGCACAGAGCCTGACGCGGAGTTCGAACTCATGAACCACAAGATCATGGCCTGAGCCAAAGTTGGATGCTCAACTGACTGAGCCACCCAGGCACCCCTAAAAATAAAGGAACTGTTTTTTTTTTTTTTGTAACGTTTTATTTATTTTTGAGAGAGAGAGAGAGGCAGCATGAGCAGGGGAGGGTCAGAGAGAGAGGGAGACACAGAATCCGAAGCAGGCTCCCGGCTCTGAGCTAGCCATCAGCACAGAGCCCAATGCGGGGCTCGAACCAATGAACCATGAGAGCAGGACCTGATCCGAAGTCGGACGCTTAACTGACTGAGCCACCCAAGCTCCCCAAAATAAAGTAACTCTTAAACATGGACTGAGTTGGCTCAATGAGAACAAAACAAAACATTTTCATCAGCTTTGTTTCCTGGGGATCATGTTAGTATCTTATCCTTTGGGGGAAAGCAGCCTCTTCCGCAGGAGGAATTCCCCATTACAGAGCTCAGGCAAAGACTACCCATGGGAGCACTTGACCACAAACAGGGCTTCTGTCTGATCAAATTGAAATTGCACATTCCTGGGGTACCTGCGTGGCTCAGTCGGTTAAGATTCCACCTTTGATTTTGGCTCGGGTCATGATTGCAGTTTGTGAGATCGAGCTCTGCGTCTGGCTCACTCTCTCAAAAATAAAGCAAACATTTAATAATAAGAAACTGCACAGGCTTGGTCTCTTAAAGTTGCAGCTGTTTAAAAAAAAAAAGCTATTGTTTATTGAATATTAACTCTATTGCAAGCCTTATGATAAATACTGTAAGCAGCCCTGTAATTGCCCGCCGATTATAGACGAGACTTTGCCAGGGTTACATAGCTATGAATAGAGGAGTAGACCTGGAATTCAAACACAAGTCATTTGATTCCATGCACAGTCCTTTCTGGCTTGTCCCTTTAAGGGAAAGAGGTTCTAGTCTCAGAAACCAAAGAAAGTGGTGGAAGGTCTGGAGAGTGGGGGTGTTCTCCTGAATCTCACTCTGCTGCTCCACTAACTTCCAGTTTTTTCAACATTACAATCCCTTTGTAGTTTTCCAAAAAAATACATGATCGTCACTATATTCTTAGTACACAATAAGACAAAAAGCTACGATAAATTTAATAATGTTTATAAACAACTTTGTATCTTATTTCCTACAACAAAATCCATGAATCTCACATATGTACATAAGTCATTATTATCCAGGCAACACACAATGCTTAGGGCACATAAGGATTCTTAGATCCCTTAAGCTAATTTAGAAAGCCACAGACAGCACTGATTTCCAACATTGCTCCTTGTCTCATGCATGCCCAAAATAGTGTAAGGATGGAGATGCATTCTGGCTTAAAAATAACTACTCAACAACAATAACAAATGAAACATTTTTAAATGTTTAAATAAAGGGGTAATTTAAGGAGACACTGAATTTACTGTCAATGTTCTCTTCGTAGGATCTGGCACAAAATCAGCCTGCAGGAGAATTAGAGGTTCTGAGCTGGGAGAGGAAGTATCCCTTTAGAGAGAGTCTCAGAGCCTTAAAGAAAGGATGCTATGTCTGAAGTGAGCTGTTTCCCGCACCTGGACAGACCGCGCACCTGGACAGACCGCCCACGACTGCCCACTGACGGCCTGGGCTCTACCTGGATATTCTGTTGTTTTGCTTTGTTGTCTTTTGCTAGAACACCAGGATCTGGTCTAACACTCTTGGCAGGCCGCCAGCTTCATGTCACCACACTCAGGAAGAAAATCCCAAATCAATACATCCCTTCTTTTGGATCCAATCTGCCCTGGCTCAGATCTAACAAAAAGCAAAGAAGCTTCTTTCAAATTGTTATTATTCTCGTGATGGAATGGCTTTACTTCCTCAGTTTCTCAGTCTCAGACGGCTGCGGGGAGATGGAGGCAAACTACCACCACGCGGCAGCCTGACCACCAAGACACAAGATCCGGTGGCCTCCCCGCTGCCCAGTATTCTGAGTTCCCTTATTTTAAGACATGTCTTGAGTCGCTTCTGGCATCAAAAGAATCACTACCTTCTGAGCAATACCGAATCACTGGGGGGCTCACAAAGGAAGAACGCCCCTCTGCTGGAGGTGTGTTTATTCTGAAATCAGTATGGGCAAGTTCATTCTGAATATATTTGATTAACAATCTAGAATTTAATTCCGTTTTACTACCAACATCACCTATCCCAGGGAGAGGAAGCTAACGAAGGTGTCCCTGGGCAGCCTCCATTCTAGTCACGCATCTGTGTTCAGATAGGGTTCATTCTATGGGGTCTGACACACGAGTCCACAAATCATCGTGCTAACTCAAAGAACCTTCTCTGCTAAGTAGATAGCTGGGAAAGCATCTCCGGTCCCAATGCTTCCCACCTCCAATCCTCACACAGCAGAAGTGCAGCTCAGATTCTGAATTCTGCCTCAGCAATGTAACCCATGTCCCAATAAAGTCTAGACAGGACTCATTTACTGAGGTCCTGAGCAAGACCTCAGGATGATCACAGGAAGTACTCTGATTCCGGTTGACTCAGCTAAGTGCTTTTCTCCTGAGCAGTTTTATAGCAGGCCTTGACTTCTGAATCTTCACAAACTCTCTGTGAGACAGAGAATAATATTTTTCTGTCTGTTGTGGGGTCTTTGGGGTTTTTTGTTGTTGGTGTTGTTTTGTTTTTTGCCTCAGGAGATCGAAGATTTTTAAGCCCCTTGAGTTCAAACAAGCCACTCACAGCAAAGCTACATCTAAGATTGGCATTTTGTCACTCACCTTTTCTACTGAACATCTCATGCAGGAGACTTGTGATTGAGCCCTAGAAGGAAAGAACTAAAAAGTGATCCTGAACTGAAAGACTGTCTAGGAGGGGAGGAAAGGGGTGAGAAAGTGGGGTCGGCCCACTGGACCTGGGGTATAGGATACGAGCTGTCAGCACTTGGTTAACTTAAGCAGCCTCACTAAGTTCTGAGTACCTGGCCTGTAAAAGAGATTAAACAGCATCATCACTACACAGCTGTTATGAGGATTAAATACATTAAGCTTGGCACCAATGGGCTTTTGTTCTCCAACATGGATCTAGCTTACAGTAGAGCTAGTCTCCTGTCACTTTGATTTAACGATCCTTATGTAGCCCTGGCTCTCACTGTATAAGTTTGGATCGGGGTCACAATGAAAGAATAACCTGGTGGGAATTTCCATCCTTGTTTTTCTCTCAAACATTTAAGGTAGGTCAAAAACTAGTCCATCAACTCTTAATAGGCTCCCGAATCTCCCAAGATTCATTCCTCTTTCACACTAACCGAATTCATCCCTCCTGGTCACTTTTCTCCCCCCAGTTCCTTTGTTCCTCCATAAAAGTTGCCTCTATTCCCACCACCTCCAAGAAATATTTTTTACAGGAACCTCTGCATGTGGCTTTTGTCTTTTTCTTCCTCAGAAAAAGCAGTGTTGGAGAAGGTCAGAGAGCTGTGAACTCCCACACGTTAATAACATTTAAACCATCTTAGAGAATTAAAACAAGATTATTTTCTCAAGTATCATTTTGGTTTTATATATAGTTTTTAAATTTCCCAGGAGTTTATATAAAACATGTTATATGGTCCATAAATTGTGATATTAGCCCTTGGATGGTATGGGAAACACTGTAATTTTTTCCTGGCCATCAAAATCATAACTAGTGTCATGGCCAACACAGTACATTTTACAACCCTCTCTGGATTTTTTTTCATTCCAATTCTTATTTATATTTTAACAGTCATTTGACCAAGGACTCCTTTTCTGCCTTAACTGAAAACATATTTTCCACTCTCCATATAGCCGTGCTGAACTTCATAAAACAAAAATATTTGTTATTCAACATACCTACACCACAGGGAACAAGCTTGAAGACTAAAAATATCACAGGAAGTTTAGATTTGTTTGTTATGTTAATTGGCAAGGGAGATGAAGACAACAGTCATAGGTGTGTGTCAATGACCCCCTCCAATTTTTTTCAATAAAAACCAATAACCTACTGCTATTTTTAAATTCTAAAATTAAAAGGAAGAAATGTCTTGACCTAAATTCTCTGGAGCCCAGACCCCCTCATTTGGCTTCTTGGTACATTTTGTTTCCACTTGTTGCTTATTACCTTGATTTCTACCTTTACACCACTCCTGTGAATGCTTCTCACCTCCCTGTCCTTCACCCCATCCAAGGTCTTCAACCCATCTGACCTCCTGTGGGTGATTATCTCTCTGTCTGTCCCTTTGGTCTTGTCCCCTCTAGTGACCCCCATGTCCCTAGCATATTCCCATGAGATTTAAGGTAAAACAGATAGTAAAAATGAAAATATAAACACAAGCTACATTTTCCCCTAAAATTCTTTGCTTCAAACACTAAAAATTTAAGTGGAGATGCTCCTAGGAAGAAAACCCACTCCTCTGTGATATGAAGGCAAGGAAGTTACCGCTTTGAGTTGAGATGAAGACAAAGAGAGATTAAGCCAAGGTGAAGAATTTGTCACTGCCAGAATTCCCAGCGTCAGCCAAGAGGGTGGGGAACAAGCAATGAAGGATGTAGAGTCTCGGGCTCTGGGCTGTCCCAGCTTTGTCCTTGAAGTGGTGTCACTTTTCCAGGCAGCGGTTTATCTCACAGAATTAAGTCATCTTCAGTACCAACACATTTGTTACTCTCATTCCATGTCCCTTCTACCATTGGGCGAAAATGGCACAACTCTCCCATCCCACCTCCCGCTGAGCCACCTTCAGCCGGGAGATCGCTGGGAGTGAGCAGCAAATCAGGATGGCTCCTTACCAGCAAGAGCAATCAGCCACACAATCACAGTTGCTAGCCTGTGTCCGAAAAACACAGATGTCCTTAGAAATTAAACCATGGAAAAACAAGCACCAAGATTTTTTCGGAGGCAGGGGATTATGGACCATTAAAAATATATATATTCTCCTTGGGTATTTGAATTTTCTAATTCAAAACACATTGTAAATAATTTTATGAAAGTTTTTAGGATATCTGAAATTTCTGAATAGAGGTTTGTGATGTTTTTCATCACAGTTCTATTCTAAACTATATATCATTTTAAGTAAATGAATAACTTGATTATTACATATACTGACAGGTGCTTCTGAATCTCCCTCAGACGTCCTGTGGGTGTGTGCTGATTACCGCAGAACTCAGAATCACAGTTCTTAATCAAGAGCATTTGGAGTGCCTATCTGTTCCCTTTGCTACAATTAAAGGCCTGTAAACAGTCCTCACTGACAGCAATGATTGCCCCTTTCCAGGTAATTTCAGTGTTGAGCAGACATTTGAGATGCAATGTCTTCCTTCGGGTTTCTCCTAAGTGACCTGACTTACTCAAAAAGTAAGGATTTTCTCAGATTCTGTGCCCTCCCTTTGAAAAGCTTTTGGTTAGAAATATTTTTAATTACTTTTTTTCAAAAAACACTGTGCTTGAGGGTGCCTGGGTGGCTCAGTTGGTTAAGCATCCAACTTCAGCTGAGGTCCTGATCTTATGGTTTGTGGGTTTGAGCCCCGCATTGAGCCCTGCGCTGACAGCTAGCTCAGAGCCTGAAGCCTACTTCGGATTCTGTGTCTCCCTCTCCCTCTGCCCCTCCCCCACTTGAGCTCTGTTTCTCTCTCTCTCTCAAAAATAAATTAATATTTTTAAAAATTTAAATAAAATAAAAAATTGTGCTTGTAATCAAAACAAATGTTAAACTCAAAATGTATGTACTAGACAGTTGTCTTAGATTTTATCAGACAATGCACACATTGACCCAAAAATGTTACAACAAATGGAATTTATAAGAACAGTTAACAGAAAAAGCATTGTTTTTACTCCTGTCAGATTTCGGTGTGTCTCTACCATACCATTAAGATTTAGAGCACTGGGGTGCCTGGGTGGCTCAGTCGGTTAAGCATCTGACTTTGGCTCAGATCATAATCCCGCAGTTCATGAGTTCGAGCCCCACATCAGGCTGTCTCTGTCAGCACAGAGAGTCCTTTGGACCTCAGTCTCCCTCTCTCCTCTGCCCCTCCCCTGCTCATTCTCTCCCTCTCTCTCAAAAATAAAATAAACATTAAAAAAGGATTCAGGGGAGCCTGGGTGACTCAGTCAGTTAAGCATCTGACTTCAGCTCAGGTCATGATCTCACAGTTCGTGGGTTCGAGCCCCACATCGGGCTCTGTGCTGACGGCTAGCCCAGAGCCTGGAGGCTGCTTCAGATTCTGTGTCTCCCTCTCTCTCTGACCCTCCCCTACTCATACTGTCTCTCTCTCAGAAATAAATAAAACATTAAAAAATTAAAAAAGAAAAGATTCAGAATACTCGGGAGCCTGCGGTTACCTATGGAGGTGTATCAGGGATCACAACAGGACCTATCTCGTAGGATCACGGGGAGGAATCACTGTGTAATTATACACACAAGAGCTCAGAGCTTAGACTACTACTCAGCACTGCATGAGTAGTAGTATTATCTTGTTGGAACCACAAAGCTCTGTAGCTCAGCATCCCCTACTCATACTCCCAGCTCAGGCGTAAGCCCTAGAAATATGCATTACAGATAAGTTGGTTTACTCTGCCCCCAGGGTCACCTGGATTTGGCTTCTTCTTCCATCTAAATATTTATTGAGGGCAGTCTGATCTGGATTTAAATTTCGGCCTTATTGCTCTATATTCAGAGCCCAGTTCATCTACTAAAGATGAACTGCCCTATAAGGCTGTTTTGAGCTTCTGACTCAATGTGGCAAAGAGTACAGTGGAATGCTTGGTGTAGCACAGGTGCTTTGTAAATGGCAAATACAGCATTATTATCATTATGATTTCTCCAGCTGAAGATGGCACCTAGTGTGAAGGAAGTTCTTTTGTTTTCCTGACTTCCTCCCCTTGATCTTGCCAAGGACAGAAGATGAGAGAAGGCTCTAAGAACATTCCTATTCTTCCCTAGAGGAAGCAGCCAATGAGATCTCCTCTTTGAAATGGGTAAAGCTCTGTAGGAAGGTGAGGTGTGTGTGGTGACTTTAGTTTTCCTGTCTGAGTCCTGACAGGTTCACAAGAGCCTTGTAGAGTACCCTTGGGGAATGAACAGCTCACTAAATGCAACAGTGCCATTTCACTGTAGTGGGGGAATCGAAACAAACACCCAGGTACAGGCTGTGCTGTGTGTATTACTACGCATTCCCCAAACCAAAACCACCACTCCAAGCTAATCCTAGAATAACCTGAAGTCTAACAAAATACGTTGTACCAGGGGAAGTGCCCTTGGGAATTTACTTTCTGTCTAAGTGTCAGCTTACCTTGTGTGGGCTTCATTTGACTTAATTACTGGATTTATGAATGGTCAATCTTATTGACCCTCTGAATGCCCATAAACCCTTCCACTTAATAAAGCAATGGGCTATTTGCCCGTTCTAGTTCAATAAACAAGCAATGGAGGGGAGCAGTATCTGTGGGCACAATGAACATGAGGCAGCTAGACATCCCTACCCCCAAGAGCAATCTCCCAAAAAGGGTAAAGATTTCACTGTGGATCTATAGATGCCTCATTTGAATTTACATAAAGAAATGACTCTGTAATTGAACTCTTAGTTCCTCTAAATGGTAGTGAACATTTGAAAGCTTCAAGAACACTGCTGAAAATGTTACCAAGTATATATACACACATGTAAAAAGAGTATATTCATCTAATGGGCTACTCAATGTCCTAGCACCAAGCCAAATATTACAATAGAAGTAATTTACTCATGCGGTGCTAGATTTGCTTCTCCTGTAAATAAAGCATGGTAAGTACAGAACACCTTGGAAAGAAAGCCTTTTGTGATGGCAATAGTATTCAGTCGCCACTAAGGAGATTATGGGTTCCTTAAGTGGTAATCTCAGCATGAGCTCGAGATCCATGTGTGTTTTCTCCCTTTGAAAGTCTACACGGCTCACATCGCACAAAAAGATGTAAGTCTGGACCACCATCATAATGAAAGTCTCCCCTGTGCTGGTAGGTTTCTACACTCCCATTCCTTCCACTATAATCAAACTGAAACCCAGGAGTCCTCATTTTAAGCACACAAGAAAGATCAGAGTTTAATAACTTGTCTCTTGCTGTCTCTGAACAGATTGTGAATTCAGCCTTGCACTATAAGAGCACATTAAAAATTCTAAGACTCTGACATTCCTCACTGGAAGTGATGCCTGCAGCTTGTTTATGAAACCCACAACAGCAACACAAACACAAACTCAGTTCTGCCTCACTCAGCACAGGGTCCTGCAGAAAGCCATTAGCATGTGGCAGGGCGAGAGTATCTGGTCACACTGCACTCACTACTCACGGTGGCAAATCCTTGTTCTGTTCTTTCTTTTACTCACGTCTCCCACAAGCCCCTGAGTCTGTGTGGGTACCTAGGAGGGCCAGAAAGAGGCTGCGAAAGGACCAGATCTTGGTGAACATACCACTCCAGTAACATGGGCGCTGTGCCAGGGCAGAATTAACATATATATAAGTATCACAGTCACCTGAGAAAACCCGGTAGCCTGGGAGCCATTGATATATACAGGAAACTGAGAATTTCTGAGTATTGTTTCATTTTGCTGAATATTTACAAAGTTTATTATCTGTGACATTATTTATGAATTGATCCAATATTCTTGGGAGAATGATATTCACTGTTTTGTATGAATTATCAGTTAAACACATAATTTGTACCCTAATTTGGGTTTTGAGGCATTACATGGTTGTCAATCATGAAAAAACTGAGGAAAAAATGGCAATGCATGTGCCCTATAACACGAAACTTACGTAACAGGAAGAGGAGGACAGTATCACATATGTGTGGGTGATGACATCTATAAACTTCCATGTTGTCATAAGAAATATAGATTCGTAAAAGTGCTTGGAAAATTGTCTTTTCACATTTCGCTATGGAATACTTTAATTTATTAAAACATAAATGAAACCTTCAAGTAACTGGAATTTTGCTCATTCCACTTCTGAATGGAAAGATAAAGGAAAACAAAGCTCATATCAGGGACTTATTTTATACTACTTATTCCATACTACCCAGAAGTACATGTAGATCATACACATTCCACATATCCAGAACTGTCAGCCCTATAAAATGGTTTTCAAATGTTATGACACCTTGCCAGAGCATTTTAATTAATCATGACCTTCATTACCAAAGTACATAAGTACATGTATGCTCAGTGATGATCCATAGAACTTCACAGGCAGATCTAAAAAGGAATAACCCTATAAATGTCCAGTTTAATAGATGTCCTACAGCTTAATCAACCTGGAGACATAAATTCACCAATGAACAACTAATAAAAGTCAATCAACCTGCAGACAGAAATTCATCATTAGATACTAAAACATGTAGGCAAAAGCTTGATGAGAAACAGGACATTTGTAGAAGTCTCATGGTGTCTCTCAGAAAATACTTATTCACTACAGAGGGAGCAAAAAGTAACATTACAAGGGAGCAACCTCACTGGAACAAGTGAGCAAAATGGTCATCATCAAAATTGGAACAAATAGGCATGTGCCTCCTGATACAATACACCTGGAGGGATACAACATCATTTCTGTGCTCTTTCTGCTGAAATGCAAAACCTGAATCTAGTTATGAAGAGACAGAAACAAGCAAAATAGAGAGACATTCTATAAAACAAATGACCTCTGCTTTTCAAAAATGTCATGATCAAGAAGATAAAGACAGGCTGAGAAACTAAATTAAAGAAAAAGAAGCTAGTGCAAATAAAGGCAACCTGTGTCCTTGGATAATCAGATCCTAGGCCGGGGGAAAAATGGCTATAAAGGACATTATTGTCACTAATGAAAAACTTGAGTATGTTTAGACTATGGACTAAATAATAACATTCTATAAATGGTAAATGTCCTCATTTTGAAAATGTATGATTATGTAACAGAATATTCACGTTTTAAGGAAATGCATTAAGGAAATACAGAATTAACTATGTAACTGAAAAAATGCACATGTGCATGCACAGAGAAAGTTGAAGAGAGAATAAGTAAACTGGAAACAACCGGTGATTCCAGGCAAAGGGTATTCACAAATTCCATGTACTATTCTTGAAAATTTTCTCTAATGTTACCAACAGTATCAAAGAAGAAGTCACAGATTAAAAAAAAAAAAAAAAAGACAATTAAATCCACAAATATTTATTTCTGTCACAGTATGCCCACTGGGTGGAATTTTAAAATTTCCCTAATGTGCTCTATCTCCTTTAAGGGAACTACACATCATCCTGAAGATGTGTAGAATCACTGAGTGGACACTCTTAGCCATGTCAGTGTAGGGTAACACTTCTCCAGGCTTCTCCTAGAGGCCAGGATCTGCAAAGACCTAAGGGAACAGAATGGACTAAACACTTACTAGAGGAAAGGACAAAGACCCGTTCCAGGGAGGTCACAGAATATCAAACATTTTGTTATTCAGATTAAATGTCCCATTTAAATACATTTGGAAAATATGCTCAAAACAGTAATACAGCCCATATCTTTATAACATGAATCCCTAAGCTGCCATCACATAACTTGTAAAAAATATAGCTTACAACAAAATGTCTCTGAAGTAGCATTGACATTTTTTCAAATGCAGAATTGTAAGATGCTCTTCCCAAAGTCAAAAACAGCACAGCTAAAATCCTCATCTTCAAATTCATTCACTCATTTATTCAATGAACTTGTATAATCACCTAGCGAGTGGACAGTAGACAAAGGCTCTTGAAACTCTTTCCCATCACCTGGCCGAAGATGCATTTACTGGTTCTCTGATAGACAAGTCAGACTCACACACACCAATCATACCCGCTGATCTCCCCACTGCCCTTCCAGGCCTGCTCCTCCTCTGTCTTTCCCATCTCAGTGAATAGCAATGTCATTTTTCTAGTTGTTCAGGCCAAAACCTAGGAGATAGCCTTGACTCCTCTCTTCTTCTCACACCCAGCACTTGAGCCAAGAACAAATTCCCTCTGGTCTACCTTGACAATATATCCCAAATCTAACCATTTCATACCTCCTCCATTTCTACCTCTCAGAACTGAGCACCAGCAAATCCCACCTGGATTATGAAAATACCTGTTTCAGCTTTTGCCCTTTGCCCTCCACATTCTGTACTCACACAAAGGACAGAATTATCTGTTTTATTTTTAATTTTTTAATGTTTATTTATCTTTGAGAAAGAGAGAGAGAGAGTGAGTGGACAGGGGAGGGGTAGGGAGAAAAGCAGGCTCCAGGCTCTGAGCTGTCTGCAAAGAGCCTGAAGCAAGGCTCAAATTCACCAACTGTGAGATCATGACCTGAGCCAAAGTCAGATACTTAACCAAGTGAGCCACCCAGGTGCCCCCAGAATGATCTGTTTTAAAAGAAGTTCAGTGCTTTAGTCTGCCAGGGCTGCCATAACAAAATACCACCATCTATATAGCTTACATAGCAGGAATTTATTTCTGAAAGTTCTGGAGGCTGAATATCCCAGATCAAGGTGCAGGCATGATTGGTTTCCTGGGAGGCCTCTCTCCTTGGCTTGCACATCACATCGTCTTTCCTCTGGGTGTATCTGTGTCCTAGTCTCTTCTTCTTGTACAGTCACATTGAACTAGGGTCCAATGAATACAACGTGATTTTACCTAAATTAACTCTTGAAAGACCCTAGCTCCAAATACAGCCTCATTCTGTGACTGGAGGGCTATGAATTTCAGGACACAATTCAGCCCTGAAGAGCCAGGCTACACGCTCCTCTGGAAGTCTTCAGGGGCTTCCCTGACTGCCCAGAACCAAAGCCAAAGTGCCTAGCATGACCTACAAGCCCTATGGAATATGACCCCAAGACCCCTCTGCACTCAATGTCACCCTTGCTCACTGCACACCTGCCACAATGGCCTTCTTGCTGTTCCTACAACATGCCCAGCCCACCCCACCTCAAGGTCCTTGCATGGCTGCCGCTCCCGCCAGGATCTATCTTTCCCCAGATATTCACATGCTCTTCACCTTATTTCCTCCAGGTCTCTGCACAAATGTCACTTTACCAAGGCGAGGCCTCCCTGACCCCGCTATATAAAATAGCAAACAACCCCCAATATGTCCTACTGCTTCTTTGATTTATTTTCTCTGTAGCCTTACCACCACCTGACATTATTTACATTTATTCATTTATTTGCTTATAATCTCTGTCTCCACTCAAATGCAAGTTTCTTCAGGCAGCAATGAGTCCAGCTTGTTGACCACTATACCTCTAGCACTTTGGGGACTGCCCAACTCAGAGTAGGCACTTGGTAAATACTTGTTGTGAAACTAAATAAATTCACTTATTGTACTGGCTTGCATTATGCTTTAGGAGAAATATAAAAACAACTAGCACTTTTCTGCTTTCAAATAGAAGGGTTTATAGTCTTGAGTGTTAAGAAATTACTGATTAGTTACTGGGGTTTTTTTAATGTCAAGAACTATGGAGGGAAAAGCAAAATTCTCTTTAGTTTTGCAAAGGGACTAAAGAATATTTTCTAGCCTATGTGTTTTTCTTGAAACATCTAACAAGTTCTAGGACAGCGTGTACTTCTTTATTAGTTTATGAGCCAGAGAAGAGACATTTTAAAAATAATTACACCTGGTGAATGTTGCAATTGTCCCTCACTATCGAACCACATCTGCCACAAAACATGTCACTGCTCTATGGGTATTTTTAGGTTTCTTATTTTTTTAGACTATAAATATATACAACTCAAATGACATCTGCCCACTCTTGTTAATTCTGCCTGAATAATTCCTATTTACACCATTGGTTCCAAAGTTTAATCCCTCTAAAGGAAGCTCCATGGGCCCAAAGGGAACTGTCTGAAAGACCCTGATAGGCTGTATCACTTCATTTAATGGTATTTAGTGATAGCAAAGGCTGAAAGGCTGAAGTGGAAAGGAAACCCTTAATTCTACCCCTAATTATCATGATTAAGTAAAAGCTCTGACATTTGATTTGCTCTGTATACTTGGGACTCTTGCTGTCTTCCACATTCATTCACAATCAGCGTGCTGGGAAGGCACTCGGGAGTAATGAGCTGAACTCCGGGCCTGACAAAAGCCATTCTCTAGGCCACACACTCTACCTCCAGCCAAAGTAATCTCCCCACTTGTCAGGCCATTTCAGCCCCGAAGCCTTGCCCAGGAAAATCCTGTTACGTTGAAGCCTCTTGCTGGCCTACCTGCTCAGCTAACTCCCATTTTCTCCTTTCTCTGGGCTTCAATAGCACTCAACTGAGACCCTAATATCAGCATTAATCATTGCATCAGTTGGGTTAGGCTAGGTTATGGTACACAAACAGTCAACTCTGAAAACCTTAGCTATTGTGTAAGCAGAGACTTATTTACCTCTCAAGCAAAGCCCACTAAGGTAACGGTAAGCAGGATACTTCGTCCTCCTTGCAAACTCAGAGATCCTGGCTCAGAAATGATTAGTCACGTCTGTCTACCTAACTGCAAGAAAGTGGGCAGGCCCAGGAAAAGAGCTTAAGATTCGGATAAGCTTTACAAGTGTGGCTGCAGTTAATTTTTATGTACTCCAGTCAGGGTAAATGTCTCGTTAATTTTTATGTATTCCAGTCAAGGTAAATGTCTCCAGCCACAGAGTGTGGGCATCTTAACTGGAGGAATCATAATTCTTCATTTCACTGCTATATCCCCAATTCTGAAAACAGTGCCCATAACCTAGAAGGTTCTCAGTAAATACTGAATACATTAATGAATAATTTATACAAGTTGAGATCAACTGCCTGAGACTGAGTAAGAGCCCAATGTCTCCAAAAGCACATGGCCACTCAATATCAGAAAGAAATCAGGTTTGTCAGGAAAGTGAAGGAGACAAAGTGCCACTATTGGCTATTGCACTTCATAAATACTTGCTGGTTGAGTAAATGATTGAATGCAAGAGGCGGTGGACAGGTGGAGGAGTGTAAAGGTGAATGAATGGTTAGGCAGACCCATCCCCATTGCCACTGATCCTACTGTTGCTCATTATCATCAAATTGCAATGGTCACTGTAATGAATATCACTGTTTACAATATTTTTTTCTCCCTCTCAATATATTCTCTATACTGATGTCACAGTCAGCCTTCTAAAATTCAGCTTAAATCATAACACCACCCTAATTTTCTTTTAAAAATGAGTCAGGGGCACCTGGGGGGCTCCATTGGTTGAGTGTCCAACTCTTGATTTTGGCCAGGGTCTTGATCCTGGGGTCATGGGATCAAGCCCTGCATCAGGCTCTTTGCTAAATATGGAACCTGCTTGGGATTTTCTCTCTCTCTCTTTCTCTTTCTCTCTGCCCTCTCCCCCAACCATGTGTGTGCTCTCTCTCTAAAAAAAAAAAAACAAAGCAAAATTTTAAAAATGAGCCAATGATTCCAGCATTTAATAAAAGAAAAATACCAAAAGTCCTCCCTGTAATATTCTAGATTCTTTACAACTGCACCTCTACTATCCATCGTCCTTCCACACAGACCAAGTTAGCTTTGCCCGCACTACATTGTTTGTTATTCCCTGTAGAGGATGTGCATCTTCACATTTCTGATTCTCTGCTATCCCTTTTCCTATTGCAGGATGCCTACTTCAGCTGGTATTTCCTTTGTGAAACCTTCCCAGACAAAATTCACCACTCCCTTCTGTGTTCTCCCATTATACCTGGATTATGCTTTTTTAAAAATATTGCAATTAATAAGCTTTGTATTTGGATTGCACATTAGAGCTGAAAAAAGGACACTCTAGTTGTATATGTGAAACTATTAGACTGTGTTTCTTGACAGCAAGGACTGTATCTGATTCTCTTGATGAAGACACTGTATTGCGCATTGTAAACACTCTATCACCCATTCTTCATTCAACAAATATTACTGGGTGCCAATTATGTGCCAAGCACTGAAGAAGACATTTCAGAAAATAAATTAAATGCTGGGTACAGTTCCATTCACCCAGAGCCTTTTTGTCATTTTCACATAGTATACAATGCCAGATGATGGTTATGTCATTAATATAACAGCATCATAATTGTGAATTCAGTGTCTTGTCCAGATTCCTAGAGCACTCTTGGTACATAATCTTAAAAGAGTGAAACATAGTGAAATACCTCCCTGAAAATATCTTATATTCATTTCTCAGAGGATTCAATTGCCACTCTTCTGAATTTTATGGAAGTTTTTGTTGGCCAACCTGACCTTTTAGATATGGACTTGCATTGGTTACAAGATGCAGACGTTGGGCTCTCTGTTGCTGTGCATTTATTTGCTGCACACATCGCCATGACTCAAGATGAAATGTCTGCAATGTTTTTAAGATGATCCTTAATCTTTTCAATGGCCACATAAAATGGCTCTTGTGCACAATGGGCTTTCATTTTATTTCTTTTTAAGGCATTGATAGAGAAAAATGTGAATGCTTTCAAACAGCTTCTATTTTCTTCATGGCGTAGAAGTTGGGTGTTGAAATGTACACCACATTTCCTCCCTATGGAGTTAATAGCACAGAGCCGGCACTCCACTATAACCCATCCATTCTCCCTTCAGACCAGGCCCCGAAACTCCCATTAAAGTTAATGGAGACAATTATGCCCACAAACCAAAGGGAAAATCAACCCCTTCATTTGTAAATTAGCCTGATTCCAGTAGATTTTCTATGTCAAGCCAAGAAAGAATAACATGAAAACATGTCAATCATGACCCTCTATTTAATTGTCTGAAATAAACGTTCATCTGGGAAGTCTCCCATTCCCTCCAGGAAGGAAAAAAGAGCAAACTCAACAGCTCTTTGGGACATGAGTCTGTGAACTTGACCACTATTTCCTTCCCAAGCCTTTTGGGTACATGGTAAATGACTGTCTGTTGATTGCTTCTGGAGACCCCATAAATCTATATGGATCAAGTCCCATTCTCTATAAGCCATTTCCTACAGAGATAGATTGGTTTGCTTTCACTGGTGCCAGTTGTTTATTAGAAAGAATGAAAGTGGACATCTCTTTCAAGATTGTTTTTAAAAAACTGGAAAGTGTGTTTCCCCTTTCCAAAAACAATCGTGTCTAAATTCACTTGTAATTTATGAAAGTCATTAAGTTGACTCCCTATGATAAGCCTGAAATATCCAAGAATACTGGCCCAGAAGAGTAGTAATTAGCAGTGGCCTTTGGGAGAGAGGGGTGTCTTTCTTTCTGGGAAATACACTCAGCAAGCTTTCAGTCATCATTTAAATGGAAGGACTGCAGGGAGACGTCTGATACAACAGTCAAGACTCACTTGTTAGCATTTCCCACAGTGCACAAGTAATTCCACTACTGGGTATTTACCCAAAGAAAATGCACACACTGATTTGAAGAGACACATGCACCCCTACTTATTTGGCAGCATTATTTACATCAGCCAAGATATGGAAACAACCCAAGTGTCCATCCATATAATAAAGAAGATGTGGTATACAATAGAATATTACTCAGCTATAAAAAATGAGATATTGCCATTTGCAATGCATGGATAGACCTAAGGGTACAATGCTAAGTGAAATAAGTCATTCAGAGAAAGTCAAACACCGTATAATTTCACTCACATGTGGAATGTAAGAAACAGGGGGAAAAACTGGACTCTTAAACACAGAGAACAAACTGGTGGTTGCCACAGGACAGATGGATGGCGGAATGGGTGAAATAGATAAAGGTTATTAAAAGCACATTTACCTAGATGAGCAGTGATTAATGTATAGAATTGCTGAATATTGTATACCTAAAACTAATATAACACTGTATGTTAATTATACTTGTATTTTAAAAAAGAGTTTCAACTGCCCATTTTGCTCTTTGAGTACAACTAATATATTTCAAAAATGAAATCAGCTCTGGAGATCTAGGTCCCCTATAGACTGCTGGAGTGCATGCATTTCCCCTGGGACATTCCATCTTCATCTCCCTACAGCTGGTGTTGGCCCCTCTCCTGCATCACAGCAACTCAGGGCATAATGCACTGGTCTGTGAATTTTATTCTGTTTGGGCACTCTACCTTCACTAACATGTTGCCCCAAGTTGGTAAAGGCGCTATAGCTGCTTGGTCCTGAGAGCCAGAGTTCCCAGCAGGTCAACTAAGAAAGTTATGTCCTGCTGTTCCCATAATTCTATTCTTTACACTTTAAAAAAAAAGTTTTAAGGGTGCTTGGTGGCTCAGTTGGTTGAGGGTCCGACTCTTGATTTCAGCTCAGATCATGATCTCAAGATCATGGGATCAAGTCCCACATCAGGCTCTGCACTGAGCGTGGAGCCTGTTTAAGATTCTCTCTCTTTTTCTCTCTCTCTCTCTCTCTCTCCTTTGACCCCTCTTCCCTCTTCCCTGCTCTTGCCCCTTCTTCTTCCTCTTCTCTCTCTCTCTCTCTCCTTTGACCCCTCTTCCCTCTTCCCTGCTCTTGCCCCTTCTTCTTCCTCTTCTCTCTCTCAAAAAAAGTTTTAAAAAGTTCAAATCACATATTAAAATTATAAAAGATAATATAAATTGATGAATGTAATACCTTTACTAAAGATGCACAATTAGAGTGAAATTTAAGGGGAAAAAAACTTTCAAAATGTAGTAAAAATGATCACAGCATTATGTAAAATAATGAGAAATGGTGTCTGTCATTTTCACCAGTGATGTCAAAAGACTGTGCAGTTTATTATAGCCATTAAATATTTATTAAATGAATGGCAAATAAATTATGGTAATTTCCTAGTTTAAAACTTTAAGAAGTATATGCTCCAATGATGCTGGCAGTCAGATGGTAGTTTCCTTAGCAGGGATAAAGTGTAGACTGGGAACAGGCATCTTTGTAGATGCTATAGGTATAGATCTGGGTAGTGGGTACACGGAGATACACTATATATGTACAAAAACCCAGATGAACCCTTTGGATTAGTATTATACTTTACTATATCTATAATATCCTCAATTTTTAAAAAAGTAAATGATTACAACATCATGCTTCTGATCTATGTGAAAATCTGCTTTGATCTCCATTCAGAAAGCCCTTGTCTACTACTGTTTTGGGGAGATCCTTTATTCTTGAACTTATTTATCAATCTGATTACTATTTACATATTGGTCCAGTTTCCCACGAGTTCCTCCATAACATGATTGATAATTCCCAGATAACTGTTGGAATTTGTTTTGTTTTTCTGGGGGGAAACCCTCACAGGTTGAAGCTTCAAAATCAAAACCTAAAAGAACATCAGTACATAAAATTTCCAGCACATTTAGATACACTACAATAGATTTCTTAAAAACAATATGAAGTTGGGGTCACCTGGATGGCTCAGTTGGTTGAATGTCTGACTCTTGATTTTGGCTCAGGTCATGATCTCACAGTTCATGAGTTCAAGCCCCGAGTCAGGCTTCTCAGAGCCTGCTTGGGATTTTCTCTGTTTGTCTCTCTCTGCCTCTTTCCCCCACCATCTCTCTCAAAATAAATAAATAAACTTAAAAATATGGTTATATATATATTTATACATATATACGGTAGTCATCATCCAGTGTTTTGGGAATCCTAAAACATCTAATTAAGGAAACACCAAACATAATATGCAAATAATGTCTCCAGTTTGCAATAGTGATGGGCCCTTTTTTCAAGCAACTTTCCACTCTACCTAGAGAGCACCCAACAAGCTCACACCGTAGCTACTAAAGGAATATACTAATCAGGAAAGAGATTCCATTAGCCATGTGACGTAAAACTGGTCACTTAGCCCCTTCATTAGATTTCACTTTGCACTTAAAACACACACACACACACACACGGACGACTTCCAGGTCTATAAGGTCACAATTGACTCTATCTTTCTATATTTCAATGAAAGAAGACTTTTAGTTATATTAGAAGCACTTCTGAAGTCTTCGATTTGATTTAAGGGAAGAATAACAAGTAAAACAGACATTTTAAACTTTCTGTCTATGCAAAAGTGGCTTTGCTTTTATTCCCAATTCAGTGATGGCAAGAACTGCTGTCTCATATGATGAGCATTCAACAAATATTAGTTAGAAGCAAAGAACTTTACTGTTTTTTAAACTGTGCCAAATTGAATAAGCCCTGCTGAATCTCAATAAATATTAATTAATGTCCTTGGAGCTAGTAAAATTAATTAACATCTCCAGTGCCCCAGAGTTTATGCATCCCTACAAAATAAGCAGCTTATGTGCATTTTAAGACTCTGTACTATCTTTAAAATTTTCTTTGAGTTTATGATTTGACCACCTTTGACATTATAAGTTAAATATTAATATCCTGACCAAGCTAGGTGAAAACCCAGAAACACTCAAAATGAAGACTAAAACTCAGGTTTGAACGTACTTTATGTTCATGAAGGGTCAGAAAGAAATTAAGCACATAGGTTAAGCTTCTCCACTTCTGTGCTAATCTGCTAGCAGGATTAGTTTAGTTGCTCAGAAGAATAATGAGCTCACGAGAATGTCTTATTCTGAAGCTGGAATTTACTAATATTGACTAAGTGTCACCATGAACTACATGGACTTATGTTGCTGAACCAAAGATACTCACCATCCCTGCCCCATCAATCGCCCCTTCTTAAAGAATCTGCCTCACTGCAACTCAAAAGACGCGACTTCACTCACCACCACCGTTTGGACTAGGAGAGGCAGGACCTGATCTATAGCCATGAGCAACTCCCCCAAAGGCATGCGGAACTGAGAAACAGAGCTTGAATCAGTCAGATGGGGTTGGAACTAACGTTCATGTCAAGTTAGACCTACCTGGCATGCAAAAGTCAACTATTCCCAGAGTTATTGCCTGCGTCTCTTGGGCTTCTACCACAGAACATCAAAGCTGAGTAGCTTACAAACAACTGAAATTCATTTTCACAGCTCTGGAGATTGGCAGTCCAAGACACAGATGCTGGCAGATTCGGTGTCTGGTGAGGGCCACTGGTTCATAGACAGCCTTCTCTCATCATGTGGTAGAAGGGGTTGGGGAGCTCTCTACCGTCTGTTTTCCAAAGGCACTAATCCCATGCAAGGGTATCATCCACACGACTTCATCACCTCCCAATCCCTAATCATCTAATCATCACCTCTCAAGAACTCCTCATCTCCTAATACCATCACATTGGAGGTTAGGTCTCAACACATGAATTTTGTGGGGACCCATTCAGTCTACTGCACCTATGGAGAGCAGAGAGTAGGAGGCTGGCTGAGAAAGCAGGTTAACAAAGCAGGGACCATAGGAGATGCAGAGAGAAGATAGGAGTGGACTACCTGCCCCAGAAAGGGCAGGATGGAGACAAAAGACACCTATGGCTTCCTAGTTCCTGTGACACAATGCTATAATTCTGGCCACTGGGTTTTAAAAAATTACCTTTGGTCTTAACCAATGCCCCCAGTTAGGTCTGCCATTGTAAAAGTGATAAATATCGGTATTTACAGCCTCATGATCGGTCACACACACACACACACACACACACACACACACTCATACACTCATACACATTCTGGTACAGAATTAAAGACAGAAAAACGAAATATACAAAATACAAAAATATAAAAATACAAAAACGTGGTTTGTATTAGGAAAGATGAGGGCTGCTCAGTGTAGGGAACAAGGTGAACAAACACTCAGGACAAACTGTTTGGAGAAGAAGTTGTGGATATATTGAGAGAATAAAATTAATTTAAAGGGAGTTGAGGGGCGCCTGGGTGGCTCAGTCAGTTGAGCGTCCGACTTCAGCTCAGGTCATGATCTCGCAGTTCGTGGGTTCGAGCCCCACATCGGGCTCTGTGTTGAAAGCTAGCTCAGAGCCTGGAGCCTGTTTCAGATTCTGTGTCTCCCTCTCTCTCTGACCCTCCCCTGCTCATGCTCACTCTCTCTCTCTCTCTCTCAGAAATAAATAAAACATTAAAAAAAAATTTTAAAGGGAGTTGAGATATTGAACGAGATAGTAGGAAAGATTTTACAAAGTTCTCCTATTTGTTTAGATGGAATAGTGCTTTGGAACTCTGCAAGCTGGTTTTATTTTCCAAGACTTCCTAAGGAAATAGAACTTGCATTCCACTCTTCACGAGATCCTATTCTGAGCCCACTTTTACTTGAGTTATAGTAACCGTCTTTCATAGGTCAGCGTTTCTGAACGGGTCTCTAGCAGCAACTTCAATGGAACAATTCTTTATTGTTCCAGACCATCTTGTAGACTGGAGGATGCTTAGCATCACTGGCTCCAGGCAACTAGCTAACAGAGTGCCCCTCAGTCATTGGGACGATTAAAAGTGCCCTCAGGGTGCCTGGCTGGCTCAGTGGATTGAATGTCCCACTCTTTGATATCAGCTCAGGTCGTGATCTCAGGGTGGTGAGTTCAAGCTCCCTGTTGGGCTACACACTGGGCATAGAGCCTACTTAAAAAAAAAAAAAAAAAGGTGTCCTCTACATATTTCCAAATGACTCCAGGGTGGGGGATAAGGCTGCCCGTGGATCTTGACCTTTGGTAAATTGGCTTCCATTCAGGCAATGAAACAATTCCTGATGAAGATGGTGGCTAATAAATAAGAAGAGCAGAATCATTTTAATTCCTCCCTGAAGCACTCAACTCAATGATATGTGTTATCTCAGAAAGCAAACCCGATGGTGTTTGCTTCATCAGGCACGATGACTGGAAATAAAGCCTCGAATAATATCTTCCTAGTCTTGCATGAAATCCTGCAGTGAATGTGGGTGAGGACAACTGAACTCAATAGGCAGGTATTGGAGCTGGCCTTTGGTGAAGGCCGCAGAAGAGACACTAAGAAGAAAATGGGCCTCGGTCTGAGGATGGGGCTAGGAGAAATGGCCCCGAAAGCTCATGACCTCAGAAACATACGATGAATGCCCTTTTGGAGCCTGTCCTGGAATACCAAGGCTCAGAGCATCGCTGAAAGCTGACATTGTGAGCACTGGCTGCGCCAGGCGCTAGGTAGAAGGTGCTAGACAGGGGCGCCTGGGAGGCTCAGTCAGTTAAGTATCCAACTTCGACTCAGGCCATGATCTCACGAGCCCTGAGTTGGGCTCTGTGCTGACATCTCAGAGCCTGGAGCCTGCTTTGGATTCTGTGTCTCCTGTTCTCTCTGCCCCTCCCCTGCTTGCTCGCTTTCTCTCTCAAAAATAAATTAAAAAAAAAAAAAAAAGATGCTACACAAGTAAAAGTAAGTACTGCTTCCTAACATGATGTCCGTAAGAACTGTGGTCCCATAGAAATAGAGTATAGAAACCAAGAATTGTGCACTTGGTCTTCCTGCGTCCATCAAGGATGCTCTCCTTCCGGGTGGGCATTAGGGGCTCACTCACCTTCCTCGGGCTGTGTGGAAACCCGGCTTCTCCAGAGGCCCTATAGACCAAGCCCGTTTAAAATGGCACCTTCAGGGGGCACCTGGCTGGCTCAGGAGTGCATTGTGGACTCTTGACTTCAGGGTCATGAGTTCAAGCTCCACGTTGGGTGTACAGATTACTCAAAAATAAAATAAAATAAAATAGCACCTTCACTCAGAACTTTCTGCCCTTTGAGGTGGTGACTTCGAGGGTCGCAAACTCACCTCGTCTCACAGACGCACCAAATCTACAGCTGCCTACAGAACAATTTCCTCAGAAAAATAACCCAGCGACTAGCTGGTGACTCCTATGTGTAAGTGAGTGGGAAAAAACGGGGACCTGGGGACATGGGCCTAAACTCCTCAGTCACAGAGATGGGGCCCTGGAGAGGCGGCTTACAAGAGAAGACTGTGTGGAGAACCTGGGAAGGAGAGCTGAGAAACTGCGAGAATTATCTGGCCCAGAGAGGTTAAAGAATCAGAGAGCTCTCCCCCTAAACAGAAGTTAAATAACCTGTTTCTTCTTTCTTCTCTCTCTCACTTTTTTCTTACCTGTGGTAAATATACATAACATCAAGGTTACTTTTTGATCCCTTTTGAGGTCAGTGGCATTTGGTATATCCACATGGTTGTGCAGCCTCAGCTCCATCCAGCTCCAGAGCTGTTTTTCAATCTTCCCAAATGTAACTCTGTACCCATTAAGCAGCTCCCTCCCCTCGGCCACCAGCCACCACCATTCTTCATTCTGTCTCTGGGAATCTGACCACTCTAGGCGCTTCATAGGAATGGACTCACTATTTGTCCTTTAGGGACTGGTTTCTTTCATGTCGCACAAGGTCTACAAGGTTCATCCATACCACAGCCTGAATCACAAGTCCGTCGGTTTTGCAAGCTGAATAATATTCAATTGTATGTATTTACCGCATTTTGTCTATCTATTCATCTGTGGACACTTGGGTGCTTCTACCTTTTGGCTACTGTCATAATGCTGCTGTAAACATGGGTACATAAGTAGCTTTCACTTCTTTGGTATGTACTCTCTGTTGTTTTCCAGGCATATAGGTTCATGTTCCAGACTTGTGATGAATTCTATTGGCAAGTAAAGAGAAGTCAGACATTGAATTGATGGTTAATCTTTCCCCTTTCACATGGTAGTCACTCACGTAGGGCGTTAATGTTGGCTGCACGGGGGCGCCTGGGTGGCTCAGTCAGTTGAGTGGCCAGTCAGACACTGGCTCAAGTCATGACCTCATGGTTCGTGGGTTCCAGCCCCGCGTCGGGCTCTGTGCTGACAGCTCAGAGCCTGGCACCTGCTTCAGATTCTGGGTCTTCCTCTCTCTCTCTGCCCCTCGCCCACTCACCCTCTGTCTCTCTTTCTCAAAAATAAGTAAATGTTACAAACAACTTTTTGAGGGGTCAAGATGGCAAAATAGCATGGAAGTATTTTTTTACATCTCTCATCCCTGAAATGCAGCCAGATCAACACTAAACCATCCTGCACACCTAGAAAACTGATTTGAGGGTTAACACAATCTGCACAACCTGAACCTCAGAACTCGGCAGGTACGTGGGGGGAGAGGCGAACTGGGGGAGAGAGAAGCCACAGAGGACAGGGAACTGTTTTTGCTTGCGAGGAGAGGGCAGAGACCGGAGGACGGAGGGGCAGGGGGGAGTATGGGAAGTGCACCCCCTGCCCTGCCCAAAAAGCAGCTGGAGAAAAAGTGGAAACAGCCGCAGGGGCTGAAGTTAGAAGGGAGAAAGGAGAGGGTTTAAATTCCACGATGACGCTATAAACAGGCGGAGCGCAGAGTCTGAAACCCCACGCAGCTTGATACCTGGAGGAGCTCCGGTGGGAAGGGCGAGTCCCCAGGAGCAGAGTGGGGTCCGGGAGGTCTTCGGGCCACACGGGGAGACGCGGTTCCCCTGCTGGGAGGACATGTGGTAGAGACCGTGGGGCCACACCCAGGAGACCCCAGAGAACAGCCGCATTCGCTGGTGCCGCAACAAGGACATTAAGGGGGAAGCCTGGAGCCAGATGTGCGTTGTGACTCACTTTCCACAGTCCCTGAAACGCTGCTGCTGCACGGCCCCGTGAACTTCTGGGGCGGCCGGGCACCCAGCCGCAGTCCCTGGGCATCATCGGCAGCAGCACAGTCCCGAGAACGTTCCCGCTGCGGGCGGCACCCGCCATTGCTCTGCGAGACCCGGAGAAGGTCTGAGCGAGTCAAAGCCGCAGTCCCTCAGAAGTGAGGGAAACACAGCGGCGTCTGAGATAAAACTCAGGAAGGAGGTGCCGCCTGGCAGCCTGGTCACAGACAGCGTATAAGTAGGAAGTGGACGGAAGCCTGAGGCAAAGGAAAGGCGCTCAGTTGCCGATAGGAAGAGAGTGGGTGCTGGGTGACGCCATTTTCACCTGTTCTGCGCATGCGCTTACATATTTACAAGCTCCACAACAATACACCCCAGTAAGCTAAGTGGCACCATCTAGTGGAGAATGGAGCCATTACACTAAACCCCGTTCAATTGGGCCAACCTCTGTCTCGACAGACACAAGTCTCACCATTTAATTTAGGAACTACAAAGTGTTTCATTGCTTGACATCTATGGAAAACCAATGTAATTTCAATCGTACTTCATTCTGTTCGCTGGTCATTTTATTCACTTTTTTATCTTTTTCATTTTCTTATTCTTGAATACAGAAAGAGAAAAATTTTATTTTCCATTTTTATTAAGAAGATTTTTCTTTAATTTTTTTCTACTATATTTTATGCTTTTTTGTAAATGTTTAAATTATATTTTACTTTCATATCATTTTATTCTATTTTATTGTATTCTTTTTTCAAATTTCCAAATGTTTTCCTTTTTTTCGTTTTCCTTTTGTTTTTCTTAACTTTTCCTTTTTCTCTAATCTTTCGAACTTCTTTCATTTCAACAACCAGACCAAAACACACCTAGGACCTAGCATCCTTTATTTTATTTCTTTGGTTGTTTTTAATTTTTAAATTTAAATTTTTTTTTACTTTATTAGTTCCTTTTATTCCTTCAAAATGACAAAATGAAGGAATTCACCCCAAAAGAAAGAACAGGAAGAAATGACAGCCAGGGACTTACTCAACACAGATACAAGCAAGATGTCTGAACCAGAATTTGGAATCACCATAATAAGAATACTAGCTGGGGTTGACACTAGATTAGAATCCCTTTCTGCGGAGATAAAAGAAATAAAACCTAGTCAGGATGAAATAAAAAATGCTATAAGTAAGCTGCAATTTCAAAAGGATGCCACGGCTTGCAGGATGGATGAGGCAGAGCAGCAAATCAGCAACATAGAGGACAAACTTTTGGAGAATAATGAAGCAAGAAAAAAGGGGGAGACTAAGGCAAAAGAGCACAAAATGAAAATGAGAGAAGTCAGTGACTCATTAAAAAGGAATAACCTCAGAATCATCGGGGCCCTAGAAGATAAAGAGAGAGAGAAAGGGATAGAAAATTTATGTGAGCAAATCATAATGGAAAACTTTTCTAGCCTGGGGAAAGACACAGACATCAAAATCCGGGAAGCACAGATTCAACAAAAACCGACTATCAACAAGGCATATCATAGTCAAATTCACAAAATACTCAGGCAAGGAAAGAGTCATGAAAGCAGCAAGGGGAAAAAGTCCTTAACCTACAAGGGAAGACATATCAAGTTCTCAGCAGACCTATCCACAGAAACTTGGCAGGCCAGAAAGGAGTGGCAGGATATACTGAATGTGCTGAATCAGAAAAATATGCAGCCAGGAATTCCTTATCCAGCAAGGCTGTCATTCAAATTGAAGGAGAGATAAAAAAAAAATTTCCCAGACAAACAAAAATTAAAAGAGTTCATGACCACTAAACCAGCCCTGCAAGAAATTCTAAGGAGAATTCTCTGAGGGGAGAAAAGATGGGGGAGGAAAAAAAGCTCAAAGCAACACAGACTGTAAAGGACCAGAGAACACTACCAGAAACTCCAACGCTACAAGCGACATAATGACAATAAATTCATATCTTTCAGTACTCACTCTAAACAGCAATGGTCTAAATGTTTCAGTCAAAAGATAGCGTAACTGAATGGATAAGAAAACAAGATCCATCTATATGCTGTTTTAATAGACCCATTTTAGACCTAAAAACACCTTCAGATTGAAAATAAGAGGATGAAGAACCATCTATCAGGTTAATGGTAACCAAAAGAAAGCCAGAGTAGCCATGCTTATATCAGACAATCTAGATTTTAAAATAAAGACTGTAACAAGAGATGAAGAAGGGCATTATATCATAATTAAGAGATTTATCCACCAAGAAGACCTAACAATTGAAAACCTTTATGCTCCAAACCTGAGAGTCCCAAATAGAGAAATCAACTAATCACAAATATAAAGAAACTCATTGATTAGCATACCATTAAAGTAGGGACTTCAACACCCCACTTATAGCAGTGGACAGATCATCTAAATAGAAAGTCAACAAGGAAACAATGGCTTTGAACAACACACTGGACTAGATGGACTTAACGGATATATTCAGAACATTTCATCCTAAAGCAGCAGAATACACATTCTTCTGTAGTGCACATGGAACATTCTCCAGAATAGATCACATACTGGGACACAAATCGGCTCTCAACAAGTACAAACAGATCGAGATCATACCATGCATATTTTCAGGCCACAACACTATGAAACTTGAAATCAGTCACAAGAAAAAAATTTGTAAAGATTACAAATACTTGGAGACTAATGACCATCTTACTAAAGAATGAATGGGCTAACCAAGAAATTAAAGAGGAAATTAAAAAGTACATGGAAGCCAATGAAAATGATAACACCATAGTCCAAAACTTCTGGGATGCAGAAAAGGCAGTCATAAGAGGGAAGTATATAGCAACCCAGGGCTTCACTAAAAAGGAAGAACTCAGATACACAACCTCACCTTATACCTCAAAGAGCTGGAAAAAGAACAGTAAATAAAACCAAAAACCAGCAGAAGACAAGAAATAATAAAGATTAGAGCAGAAATCAATGCTATCGAAACCAAAAAGAAGCAGTAGATCAATGAAACCAGAAGGTTCTTTGAAAGAATTAATAAAATTATTGAAACCCTAGCCAGTTTGATCAAAAAGAAAAAGGGAAAGACCCAAAATAAATAAAATCAAGAATGAAAGAGGAGAGATCACAACAATCACAGCAGAAATACAAACAATAATAAGAGAATATTATGAGCAATTATATGCCAATAAAATGGGCAATCTGGAAGAAATGGACAAATTCCTAGAAACATATAAACTACCAGAACTGAAACAGGAAGAAATAGAAAATTTGAACAGACTCTTAACCAGTAAACAAATCGAATTAATAATCAAAAATCTCCCAAAAAACAAGAGTCTAGGGGCGGACAGCTTTCCCAGGCAATTCTACCAAACATTTAATGAAGAGTTAACACCTATTCTCTTGAAGCTGTTCCAAAAAATAGAAATGGAAGGAAAACTTCCAAACTCTTTCTATGAAGCCAGCATTACCTTGATTCCAAAACCAGACAAAGACCCAACTAAAAAGGAGAAACTATAGACCAATTTCCCTGATGAACATGGATGCAAAAATCCTCAACAAGATATTAGCCAATCTGATCCAACAATACATTAAAAAAATTATTCACCACGACCAAGTGGGATTTATACCTGGGATGCAGGGCTGGTTCAATATCTGCAAAACAATGTGATTCATCACATCAATAAAAAAAGAACAAGAACCGCATGATCCTCTCAATAGATGCAGAGAAAGCATTTGACAGAATACAGCATCCCTTCTTGATAAAAACCCTCAAGAAAGTAGGGATAGAAGGATCATACCTCAAGATCATAAAAGCCGTGTATGAAAGACCCAATGCTAATATCATCCTCAATGGGGAAAAACAGAGAGCCTTCCCCTTAAGGTCAGGAACAAAACAGGGATGTCCACTCTCCCTACTGTTATTCAACATAGAATTGGAAGTCTTAGCCTCAGCAATCAGACAACACAAAGGAATAAAACTCATCCAAATTGGCCGGGAGGAAATCGCATTTTCATTCTTCACAGATGACATGATATTCTATATGGAAAACCCAAAAGATTCTACCAAAAAACTGCTAGAACTTATCTGTGAATTCGGCAAAGCTGCATTCCATTACACCAATAATGAAGCAACAGAAAGAGAAATCAAGGAATCGATCCCACTTACAATTGTACCACAAACTATAAAATACCTAGGAATAAGCATAAACAAAGAGGTGAAAAATCTATATACTGAAAACCAAAGAAAGCTGATGAAGGAAATTGAAGAAGACACAAAAAAATGGAAAAATATTCCATGCTCCTGCGTTGGAAGAACAAACATTGTTAAAATGTCAAAATGTCGATACTGCCTAAAGCAATCTGCATATTCAATGCAATACCTATCAAAATAACACCAGCATTCTTCACAGAGCTAGAACAAACAATCTTAACATTTGTATGGAACCAGATGAGATCCTGAATAGCCACAGCAATCCTGAAAAAGAAAACTGAAGCTGGAGGCATCACACTCCCGGACTTCAAGCTGTATTACAAAGCTGTAATCATCAAGATGGTATGATACGGGCACAAAAACAGATATTCGCATCAGTGGAACAGAATGGAGAACCCAGAAATGGACCCACAAATGTATAGCCAACCCATCTTTGACAAAGCAGGAAAGAATATCCAATGGAATAAAGGCAGTTTCTTCAGCAAGTGATGCTGGGAAAACTGGACAGTGACATGCAGAAAAATGAACCTGGACCACTGTCTTACACCATACACAAAAATAAACTCAAAATGGACGAAAGACCTAAGTGTAAGACAGGAAGCCATCAAAATCCTCAAGGAGAAAGCAGGCAAAACCTCTGTGACCTCTGCCACAGCAACTTCTTACCACATCTCTGGAGGCAAGGGAAACCAAAGCAAAAATGAACTATTGGGATCTTATCAAAATAAAATCGTCTTCACAGCGAAGGAAACAACCAGCTCATCTAAAAGGCAACTGACGAAATGGGAGAAGATATTTGCAAATGATGTATCAGATAAAGGGTTAGTATCCAAAATCTATAAAGAACTTATCAAACTCAACACCCAAAAAAACAAATAAATCCAGTGAATAATTGGCAAAAGACATACTTCCTGTGGCATCTAATCATCAGAGACCAAATATCATTCTATGTAGATCGATCATTGAGAAATATGCTCTACACAGAAGGCAATTCTGAAGGAGGTGACAAGGTTATCTTCATTTATATGCAGTGCAAGTCAGCCAGACCTAAAGAGAGTGGCCATGTTTTTGCAGGAAGCGATGCAGTTTGTGCTGGAGGTGAAAGTAGGGAGGCTTGAGGTCAGACACCCTGGTTAACTGAAAACACTTGGCCACATTTTGAGTTCCAAACCACATTCTACACCTTCTCATTTTCAGTTATGTGGCATAATCTTCAATTTTCTAGTTTTCTAAGTTTTAATTTCAGTTTGTTAACATATAGTGTCATATTAGTTTCAGATGTACAATATAATAACTCAGTACTTCCATACATTACCTGGTGTTCATCACGACAAGTCCACTCCTTAATCCCCATCATCTCTTTCACCCGTCTCCCCACCCATCTCTGGTAACCTTCAGTTTGTTCTCTATAATTAAGAGTCTGTTTCTTGATTTCTCTCTCTCTCTCTCTCTCTCATTTTTTCCATTTGTTTTGTTTCTTAAATTCCACATATGAGCGAAATCATATGGTATTAGTCTTTCAATGACTGACTGATTTTGCTTAGCATTATACTCTGTAGCTCCAACCATGTTGTTGCCAATGGCAAGATTTCATTCTTTTTTTATGGCTGAATAATATTCCATTGTATATGTATACCACATGTTTGTTATCCATTCATCAGTGGACGCTTGGGCTGCTTCCATATCTTGGCTACTGTAAATAATGCTGATATAAAAACATGAGGTTGCATGTATCCCTCTTGTATTCTTGAGTAAATACCCAGTAGTTTGATACCTGCATCATAAGATAGTTCTATTTTCAACTTTTTGAGGAACCTCCATACTGTTTTCCACAGTGGCTGCACCAGTTTGCATTCCCACCAACAGTGCACAAGTGTTCCTTTTTCTCTACATCTCAATTTTCTATTTTTAATGTTAGAAAAAAGGAATTAAGAAAGCATCTGTGAACTTCTGAGATTTTCCTAGACCTCAAAAGGCCTTTAAGAATAATATTTCAATGGGGGCGCCTGGGTGGCTTAGTCGGTTAAGCGTCTGACTTTCGCTTGGGTCATGATCTCGCGGTTCGTGGGTTTGAGCCCCGCGTCGGGCTCTGTGCTGACTGCCAGCTCGGAGCCTGGAGCCTGTTTCAGTCTGTGACTCCCTCTCTCTCTGGCCCTCCCCTGCTCACGCTGTCTCTCTAGAAATAAATAAAACATTAAAAAAAAAATAATAATATTTCAATGAGTTAGGAATAAATGACTCAGAAACATGGACTGAATTTACTTTAGTATCACAGTTTAACACAAAGTACGTTAAAATACTTGGCCACACTCTGTGCTCTAGAGTAGCCAAATGTCTGGTGACAGAATAGTAGTGTGAAAAGCACCGGGCTCCTCCTCTACCACCGTGTGTTCACATGTATCTCTCTCTATTTTTGCTTTTCATGCTGCCAGCAACACATGCTAGACTTCAGGTACATTTTAAAGAATAATAGCCACTGTCTTGGAGGACACCTACTCCCATTTCCCTTGAAGAATTGGGATTCCCGCCAAGATGTTGTGTTCAACAAATATAAAGAAACAGAGCAAAAATCCACTGTGTTCTCAGCCTCAGAGGGAGTGTGTTTTAGCGTTTCACTTAATTCCAGCTTTCTGCTTGTCTGAGAAACAGATCAGGGCAGCTGGTGACAGGATCAGCTCCATCATTTGAAGAGTTTAGAGTAAAATAAACATGAGAGCCCCTTGTTCTAATAAGCATGAAGAGTTTCAAGATGGCGAAACCGCATTAAAAGAAATATGGGGGTCGTGACTGTGAAGCCAGCACTGTGTGGTGATGCGCTGAGATGTTTGCTCCCTTCACATTTCTCATTGCAAATAAAAACAAGATGGAAAAATATTCAATGTGAACTCAGATTAAAAATGAAGTATGACATGAGATGATGATTTAAGGATTTGAATTTCCCAAGCACTGTCAAGTATAATCAAGTGATGGGACCAGAAATCACCAAGGATTTCAAATGGTGTCACAGCAAGAGTGAAAAGAACAAGTTGCAGATGAAACCAACCGGGGTCTAATTAACAGAAAGGAGAGCAGTTCTGGGAAAGCTTAAGGTTCTTGAGGACCTTGTGCTTTTCCTTCAGGGGCTCTGAGGAAAGCCATTGATGCAATGAAAGGAATTCTCTTTAAAACTGATGGCACCGTTTTATAACATCAGCAAGCAAGGTTTTAAAGGAATGCTGAATAGCTCTGGGATGCTTCACATGTGGGAAAATCTCTGCTTCTGCAATTTCTTAAAATTTTTTCTTTAATTTTTTAGAGAGAGAGAGAGCGTGAGTGGGGGAGAGGGACAGAGAGAGAGAGGGAGGGAGAGAGAGAGAATCTTAAGCAGGTTCCACATTCAGTGCAGAGCCCAATCACACGGGCTTAGTCCCATGACCCTGGGATCATGACCTTGAGCTGAAATCAAGAGTTGGACGCTCAACCAACTAAGCCACCCAGGTGGCTTCTGCAATTTTTAATTTTATCATATTCCTTATTCAGTTTGGCTTACTAAAGATCTCTATTCTTCCCTCACCATTTCCAGAGAGGAACAAATACACTAAGTAACAACTTGGGCACAGAGAAGTCGCCTTATAGCAATCCCTTGTACAATTAGTGTTGGAGAATCATAGAACCTAGATGCAGACTTTACCCATAAGCATGTCTTCAAAAATAGTCTGCACATGGCACGTGTGTATATTTATTTTTGAAAAATAAATCCTTCTTACCCTGTTGATGAAAAATTGAGCAATAATGTACAGCACAAAAGGTAAGCCCCTTAGTTATTTCAATCTCCCCATTTATTAGGAGCCTGTTATAGCTTTCCTATTTTTCTTGAAAATTGGTCATACCACAAAGGACGTTTTATACGTCCTGCAGTCTTCAATTTCTCATTAGTCTTGTTTGTTTATTTGCCTGTGGTGTCCATTAAGACTTGCCCTTAAAAGAAAAAAGAAACAAAACAGAATCTGTTTTACATTCTTTACACACAGTTCTCTCTCATTTTTAAAAGAGAGTTGATGCTGTTTTAGCTAAGCAGTATGAGGTCGGTTGTTAAGATTCCACCGTATCATGTGTTTTATTCTGGTTTTTTGCGAAGATGGATGAATCTGTTTTTATGCGAATATCAAAAAATTATCAAAAATAAGTAACCAGTGCTTCATGTATTGCAGACAATAATTGTTCATGCAAACAGGAAACTAGAAAAATTCCACATGTCAAAGGCCGGGCTTTAGGTAAAATACAGATTTAATTCTATTCAACAAATATTCATTAAATAGCTACAAGCTACCTTTACCAACGTAGGTACTACAAATCCAAAGATAAATTGGACTTGACCTTGGCCTTGTGCTACTTTGCTATAATTATAGGCATAAAATAGCTCAACACTACAGATTGAATGAAATACCAGAATGAAAGAAGCCTGTGCTGCCATTAGTGGACCCAGTGACTTAATAAGTCTTTCATTCCAACTCTGTGCCGTTTCATAAATAGCAAAGCACTATGTAACAGCACAAGGACTTTATTCCCTTCATAGACTCCACCAGGGGCCACTTCCTAGCAGACTGGAAAGTATTTCAAACAACATAATCTACACTTGTCAGATGGAGTGAGCAAAGGCCATCTGAGGACACATTTATTTTCCTTGACTTGCTTCTCCAGAGCTTTTTTGATTCCTCACAAATTTGCAGGATTTGGTAGCTGGTGGCTGGTCTCAGAGCAACAACAATGAATTAGGCAAGTCTGGCTGTGAGCACCGTGGGGACATCCCCCTTGGACTGAAACCGTCCCATTAAACCCTCTAAGTTAGAAATGACAGAGCCAAGTCAGGGAAATTGAGGGTATCTATGAGCTGCTACAAAGAAAAACTTAATTCGGAAGTGAACGCTGTGTCTGAGCTAATCTTCATTGCTTTATATTTTAATAAGGTTAGGGGACATAAATAGAGACTTTCTTTAACACCACAATAATCTACTGCATTTGAAGAGATGTTGGCAAAGTTGGAGGTGGGAGGGATGGAGACACTGTGGAGGGGCATGTGGGGGTGTAGGGAGTGTGGGCACGTGGGTGTGTGTAGGTGGTGTGGGGGGAGTGGGGGGAGGGGAAGGGGGAAAGGAAGGCGACAAATGAGGCAGAGAGGGCGGTGATGCATCACCTGCAGAAGCAAGGCGAGGAGATGGGAAGGTTGAAAGGAAGTGAGTGTGCAGACTGTTTAGCTCTGCTCCTTCATGCTCGGTGTCCCTCCTGCACCCTTCCTTCGGCCTTGCTTACTTGCATGCCCAGCAGATGCCCCCCAGGGTGGATTCTGGTCTGGTCAGGCTTGAGTAGAGTGAATCGAGCAGAAAGCATATGACTTACTATCTTAGTTGGCTTAGGCTGTTGTAACAAACCCCACAGGTGGGGTGGCTTAAACAATACACATTTATTTCTCACAGTTCTGGAGGCTGGTAAGTCCGAGGTCAAGGTGCAAGCTGATTCAGTTCATGGGGAGGGCTCTCATCTGGTCTTAAAGACAGCCATTTTCTCACTGTCCACACGTTGCCTTTTCTCGGTGCTAATCCAGCATGAGTCTCCATCCTCATGACCTCATCTAACCTGAATTACTGCCCAAGGCCCCCCCTCCAAATACCATCACATTGGGGGTTAAAGCTTCAACACATGAATTTGGGAAGGACACAAACATTCAACCCATAACACCTGGCTTCTTCCTTCTACTATATTTTTCCATCATCCTCAGACTCCTGGAGCTTTCTGATTATCTGGACGTACCTGGAAACATAAGGTCAACCTTACCCTTCCACAAAGTACTAGCGTTCCCCTGACCATCTCTAGCATACTTTCTGTGACTAAAGGAAACCAACGAGAGCTAACTTAGCCTAAAAAAATCTTACAATTTTGTAAACGATACCTCAGTAAAGCTTTAAAAAACATTGACGATATAAATAAATAAACAAATGTAAGCATCCTTTTTTTCCTTTGCATACATTATTTTATTTATTGTCATAATTAGATCTTCACAGAGTTGTCTTCTCACTGTCTGTGTTTGGTTAACATGAAAGCAAAGTCGGTTGCCTAGGGAACAATAACGATATATTTGCTTTAACAGATATAAAAGAATATTGGTCTTCAAATGCAAGATTGCTATATAGCCTTTCACCGTGCACTATACGGTATAAAAAACTTTCATTTCAAAGTGAAAATTACTTGCACTGTTTGAGCTTTAAGGATTGGAAAGTTTAGGTGAAATATCAGCTCCTTAAAGAAAAGGCAAATTGATCTAGGATATGTCTCCCCTGCAAGAGGGAATTTAGGTTACAATTAACATGAAAATCAGCTATCAGTCTTCTGGAGGAGATTCCTCAGTGTACCTTCCTCAAAAGCTCAGTAGGCAGAATCTAAAACTCAACTTCATACTACTAAAAACAATAACACAAAATGAACCAAAGGCCAAAATGTAAAGTCTCAAGTATAAACCTTACTGAAGAAAACAGAGGAAAAACCTATTTGTGAGCTTTGGTTTAAAAAAAAAGATTTTGTAGGTAGGACACAGAAGCATAAACCTTCAAAGAAATACAGGATAATTTGATTTAATAAGTTAAAAATATTTTTTTTAATTTTAAGTAGGTTTCACACCCAGTGTGAGGTTCAAACTCATGACCCTGAGATCAGGAGTCACATATTCTGACTGAGCCAGCCAGGTACCCCAATAAGTCAACATTTAAAATTTTTACTCTTTAAAAGACACTATTAGAAAATAAAAGGCAAGTCATATCCTGGGGAAAAATATATGCAAAACATATATCCAATAAAGGACTTCTAATGGAATATATAATGAACTTTTACAATTCAATGAAAAAAATCAACTAGTGAAAAACAATATAGGCAAAAGATTAGAATAAATATTTCACAGCCTTAAGAATGGCAAACATCCCAGAGGGGGAAAAATGTTCTGGATCTCAAGTTACTGAGGAAATGCAAATTAAAACACAAGAAGGTACCACAACATGTTCATTAGAATGGCAAAAATTTTAAAGATTGACAATATTTTTACTGGTGAGGATGCAGAGACCTGAAATTCTTATTCTTCACTGATGAGAATTCACTTTACACAACCACTTTGGAAAACACGTTGACAGGTTTTAATCAAGGTAAATATACACCTGTCATTCAACCTAGAACACCTCCTTCGAGCTATTCACCTAAAACAATGAGGATATATTTCACACGAATCTTGTATACAATGTTGATACCATTTCATTCACAATTCCCCCAGATTGGAAACAACCCAGACAGCTGTCAATGTGTTAATGAACAAACAGTGATGTATCCATACAATGAAATCCTACTCAGCAATGAAAAGGCATGAACTACTGATCCATACAGTAAAATGGAGAAATCTCGAGAGCATCGTGCCAAGTACATAAAACTCAGAGACACTGGAGACTATAATATTATTCCATTTCTATTTAGTTCTAGAAAAAAATTCAGAGACAGCAAATCAGCAGCCCAGAGGCTGGGGAGGAGGGGAGGGATTGAGTACAAAGACCCATGGGGGAGCTTTTTGGGGTGATAGAAACATTTTGTGTCTTGATTGTGGTGGTGGTTAAATGATCATATACATTTGCCAAGACTCATCTAAGTATACACTTGAAGTGGGTGCATTTTTATCATATATAAATTGCAGCTTAATAAAGCTGATGGCAGACACACAGTGTAATAAGTACGTGTACAAAACAAAAGTAAAAGGATACATTTATGTTGTTTAGAAAGGTTGTCTATGGGAAAAGGAGGCAAATGGGAGTGGCAAAATTGAAGTAAAAACAAAGGAACAAGAAGAGAAAGGGCAGCGGGAAGAGAGAGGTAGACAATAGAAGAGCTTGCTATATAAAAGCCCAGACATGAAGATCATATAAACAAAATGGATTTTTCAAAAATGGTGGCAGAACACCTGTTACCCATTTAGGGAATAACATTTGACCTATTCACAATATATACAAAAATTAATCCCAGGTAGAATAGGGAATTAACTGTAATGAAAACATTTTCATGGCTTTAGGCGGGGAAGGCATTCTGGCTCAATATGCAAAAAAGGACAAACCATAAAGTGAATAAGGACAATACTGACGTTATAATTAAGATGATCTCTTTATCAAACAATAATCTAAAGATATTAAACATCAAGCCACAATCCAGAGGATATGCAATATAACTGACAATTCGTGCCCAGCATCTATAAAAGAACTATTTAAACTATATAAAAGCAACTATAAAGAACTGAAACAATATTAACAAAGAGAGACTAACAGAAACAGGGACAAAATTATGAGCATTTTCCCAGAAATGAAAACAGAAACGACCAATCGTTGAGCATGCAAAAGTACCCAACTTAAACAGGAATCCAGGAAATATGAATTGGAACAGCATGAATATCAGTCTATTACGTCCCCAAGAAGCAAACATTTTAAAAGTTACAAAATATCAAGTGTTGGCAGGTTTGCAGAGCAATGGGAACTTTTATATACTGCTAAGGTGTAAACTTACATTTTGAAAGGCGACTTGACATTATCTGAAAAAGCTGAAGGGCACATGCTGCATGCACCTGCAATTAATTCTGCTCCTAACAAATCTACTCTAAAGAAACTCTTACACTGGAGCCCCAAGGGGGGATGCTCAGGAATGCTCGGAAGAGCGTTATTTGTTATGCAAATGCAAAAAACCAAACCAAACAAAAAAACTAGAATCAATGTCCCTCCATAGGAAAATGGGTAAATAAATGGGGGCCCCTTCATTCTATGGAAAATAGATCGGTTAAAATGAACTAATTATAATTACATACATAAATAGGTTTTTTTTTTTTTGAAGAATGCCTATGAAACATGAAATGCAAAGAAGGCAGTCACCAAAGAATAAAGGCAGTAGGATACTATTCATATAATGGTCAAAAATACAAAAACGAAGCCATTTAGTCTAGGGATTCATAACTAGATAGTGTAACTATAATCAAAAGCAAGGGAAAGGTGAACACAAACATTAAAACACTATTTGTTTTTAGGGGCTAACAGAGGAATATGATCATAGAGTTCTCATAATATTCCTTTAAAATTTTTTTAAATGTTTATTTATTTTTGAGAAAGAGAGAGTCAGCATGAGCAGGGTAGGGTCAGAGGGAGAAGGAAACACAAAATCTGAAGCAGGCTCCAGGCTCTGAGCTGTCTGCATAGCGTCCGATGCAGGGCTCGAACCCACAAACCACGAGATCGTGACTTAAGCCAAAATCAGATGCTTAACTGACTGAGCCACTCAGACACCCCAAGTTGTCATAATATTCTCAAACTGAACGATGTAGTATATAGTTATTAATCATCCTTCATATCTTAAATATAGATACAGAAAATCTTTTTTATGTTTCAACTGTATCACAATAATGTTTAAATTAGCAAACAAAAATATTTTTTGAAATGAAAGAGGAAATAAATAGCCATGGAATTTAGACGGATCAGGAAAGTTTCACTTCTGCACCAAGCCTACTTTCAGGAACGTTTTGTTACAAAGTGCTATGGGGTTGGGGCTTTTTCTGTAGACAACTTTAAATTTCTCATGGTCTCAACCTTGGCTTTAGGGCTACTGGAGGCTCGCAGGAGAAAAGCCCAGTATTTCCCCTTGTTGACATTTTCTTATCATCAAAATATATATTTTATGTCTCCTTATAAGAGCAGACAGTGTGTGGGGGGCCCTTTGGGTTAGAAAAGCAATTTATTTCTCAGCAATAAACAGATTTCTCAGCCATTCCGACAGCACAAAATGTCGGGGTGCCCATGTGGGAAGGAAGAGGGGAGAGGGGAGATGACTGTAATATTTATTTGATGATCCTCTTTAATTATTGATATGTTGAAGACCCAAATGTATACAGACTTCTTTTTCAATAATGTGTGCTATGGAAAAAAATATGTCCTTGTAGCCTACTCTGTCATTACACATTACGTCCATTTAGACGTGCTCCGAACCCTTTCTTCCAGAAACAGCAATTATTGTTCTGTCCGTTGTTGCTAAAACCATGAGAAAAAGGAAATGTATATCTAATGACATACTGCATATAAATTATTTTGAAAATAGAAAGGGATAGCTCTGTAAGCTATTACCAATTCTTATTCCCCCTATCCTCCGGGTAAAATAAGTGAGGCCGAAAGGAGGCAAGTGAGTTACCACGGGTTAGACATTGCCTCGGGGTTAGAAAGACGTTCACAAGTCTCCTTCCAGATCTGAAGCTGAAAAAGTAATCTTTAGAAACAAAACAAAGCAAGCCCCAGAACTCTTTGTGCACTAAAGTCATGCAAATTGTTAACCAATCCAATGGAAGCTGAGTGACACCGGCTAGACCCTGGAGGATTTGGGGACAGTTAGCTCAGCCTCTGCCCTGACAAAGGGGGACTGATGGCCACACCTGGAGACTCCTCTTGACCTTGAAGTTTGCTGAAAGTGAGAGGAGGAGGGCCTAAGGCTCTGGGATCTCCTGGCAATTGGGTCCCAAATATGACGTTCTGTCGTTCCCACACATGCAGTCGCTATCTCCAAGGCGGGGTGGCTGAGCCAGGGCAGAGCCCAGGGTCCTGATCACCTGGAGCGGTGCCTGGCACGTAGCAGGCACTCGGTGATTGTCCACCAGGAACAAACCCTCTAATGAATGACTACTGAAGGAGCATGCGGCATCTAAGCCCTAGGGCCCCTGGTCGCCAGTCTGCAGTGTTTAACCTGGGAGAAGCAACGTGAAAGCGGGACGCCCCGCACGTCTTTTCACACTGTGGTGTGGACGCCGCTGTCCCCACATTGGAGGACGCCTTCCTTCGAGAAGGCTGCATGTGTTCATTCTCTCGTGGTACCTTATGACCCCACCCCTCCTGTGGACTGGCTTTGAGTGACAGCTCCCAGAGCCGCGGGAGGGAAGGGGGAGCCTGGTGCTGCGGGCCCACGACCCCCACCAGCTTGCAGGGGGTGAGTGAAGTTTCTGCTCTAAAATGGAATAGGTCAGTGGGGCCAGGAACGGGCGCAGGACGTGAGACAGGAGCTGGCTTTAAAGCCACAGTTATTGACAAAGAAATCTGGCCAAGCAGTGGGTGGGAGAGGGGACGATAGGGGAGGGGGAGTGCAGAGAGGGAGAGAGGGTCAGGAGGATGAGAGGGGAGAGCGATGAAAGGGAGGGGAGGGCTTCTGTCTCTCTTTGATCATGCTGAAGACACCACCTAGACACTGGTTCAAATGCTGAGCTAGGAAAGGGTGTGGACATCTTTTAAGTTCATCCCGGCCCAGAAGCTGCTTCACTGCGGAAATTCACGTCACTTGTCTCTCTGCTGCCTTTAAATTCACTACTTGTGCCGGTTGCCTCCCCCGCCTTGAATCTTAACACTCTACCTACAATACGTGCACGTGCACACACACACACACACACACACACGCGCGCGCGCGCATGCTCACACATACACAGAGATGTACAAAAACACATAAACATGCAAAAACATACACATAAGGCACAAATATACATGCATGCACACATGTGGGCGCACATAAGTGCACGCACACGTGCAAACACAAGCACGCATAATACATGCATGTACAAATACACACATGTAATCCCACAAGCATATACACGTACCCACATACGTGAACACACATATACACACATACATACACAAAGACATACACAAATAGGCTCACGCTGCGATATTTAACGCTCCAACAATCACACTTGATTCCAGCAAAGGAAACGGAAGAGAAAGCCAGATGCAGAGGAGTTCCTGGATCTGCTACCCCAGCCACACGAAGAGAAATGGGTCCTTCTGATTCAGCTGGGACCTCCCTGGAAAGGCTGTGTGGGAAATCTGTTTCAGGGAGGAACAGGTCTTTGTGAGCCTCCAAGTAGAGCAGCCCTGTCTGGCTCATCCAAGGGAGTCCCCCGCCTCCCGCAGACATGGAGGCCCCAGCCCACCCAGCAGGAAGGGGACAAAGGGCTTTTTAAAGTCACATGTCCAGGGCTCGTGGCCTTAGCTTCCTTGCATCACCTTCCAGGTTGAGAGAGGTCAGCTGAGCGATCTCCAGGCCAGCTCAGCAATTTGATTTACAGTCAGCACTGGTTACTCACAGTGGCCATGCTCTAGAAAGTCACCTGACCTCTGAATTAGCAACGAATTCATTGCTTCTAGGGGAAGTATGTGTGTGTCTATACATGCGTCTCACAGAGATTATAATGGTACATCCTAAAAACAATTCATCCTGGTAGATTTTATTTTCTCTGCTTTACTAAAGGGGAAACAAGGTTCAGAGTGTGAATGACTTGCCTGAGGCCATCCCATTAGTTGGGATTTGAATCCTATCAACGGGCCCCAGGATCCCTGGACCCGCCCTGCTGCCTCCCATCCATGTCCATCCTCTGGTCACCCCTGGATGAGGCTGAAACAAAAAGATAGAACCTTGTGTGACCTGAGCTGAGAGCAAAGGCCTAGGGCAATTCAAATATCTCCCCACGCCGTGCATATCCATGAACAGCCCCAAGAATTGGCTTTAGGGTCACAAATACATTTTTAGCAAGTGGAAAAATGTGCAAATACAGGATCCATGAAGAAGGAGGGAGATTGTACTTGCATAGGATTTCCACATCCCATATCACCTGAAGAAAGAAGCCTGCTGTCAAGATTGTTGGAAAACCAATGATATATAATATCTCTCGGGTTATACGAGGAGAGGCAGAGTTGATAGGATTCGGTTATGTGAGCAAGTCCAGTCACTGGTACCAGCTTTCTGGAGGATTCTGCAGCCAGTGGGAGAGGGGCAGGGTCTTGGGAGGCAAGGAACAGCGGGGGGGCGGGGGGGGGGATGGGAGATATGTATACCCCTGTTGACCACTGCAGTTCTAAAGGCCTGGAGAAGCTTCTGGAGACCCCATAGTCAGTTAGTAGCCAGGCAACGACAGGCAGTCAGGACTCTTGGGCACCAGCCAAGTGTATTTCCCACTATTCCGAGCTACTTCTATGTCATTAGGCAAAAGAGAAGTGAACTTAAAATCAAGACTCTGAGTCCCTCTGATATGAGAGGCCAGAGCCTCAGCCTGAGGCATGGGAGACACACCCCATGTAGCAGGCAGGACCGTGGGCATCCTGGAGACTGTCAGGCTACTGAGTCTATGTGTGCCAGGGAGGACTTGAGATGTAACCTGAACAGAATGCAGTCGTGTGCAGCAGGCTTGTGAAAGCAAACCACACACAGAGGCAGGCAAACCTCTGGAGCCCCTCCTTCAGGCATTCCTCGTTCACAATGGAGAGGCTCTTTGGGTTTTTTTGTTGCTGTTTTTGATGTTTAGTGACTTATTTTGAGAGCGAGCAGAGGAGGGGCAGATAGAGAGAGGGAGAGAGAGAATATCAAGTAGGCTCTGCACTGTCAGAACAGAGCCCAACACGGGGCTTGAAGTCACGAACCATGAGATCATGACCTGAGCTGAAACCAAGAGTTGGACACTTCACTGACTGAGCCACCCAGCTGCCTTGAGATGCTCTTTGGAAGCCTCTCATAATGGAGCAAGAAGAGAGGCTCCTGAGGGAAAGCAAGGATCACACTCTTCTTCTAAAGGGTGCCAGTCACATGGGCTATGGCGTCTTCCAGTTTTAGGAAGACTAAGGAAAGAAGCTGAGTGGGATGGGGAGCCTGGGTGACTCCACTCGGCTTAGTTTGTGATCTCATGGTCCATGGGTTTAAGCCTCATGCTGGCCTCCTCAGTGACAGTGTGGAGCCCGGTTGTAATTCTCTCTCCTGCCCTCTCTTTCCCTCCCCTGCTTTCACTCTGTCTGTCTCTCTCTCTCTCTCAAAATAAATAATAAACTTAAAAAGAAGCTGAGAGCCACCATCTAGGAGACAGGCCCCAGGAGGGGCAGCTCTTGCCAGGGGAGGGGTGTGGATCTGCTTCGTTTCTGCCAGGGCTTCTTCCTTCTCACAGGTAACAGAGTAACCCCTTTTAGAAATACGGCCAAAGAAGAAAGAGAAGTAAAAGGGTTTACAAGCAAAGGCGTGGTAAGCTGGGACTGAGTGGAAGTATGGGGCAATTAGTGAGTGGGTGACATGGCACCTCAGGTCACAGAGTGTCCCAAGGCACCCCAACTAGATGAGGGTAGAAAAAACTGTAGCCGCCAGCAAGCCTGGGCCTGGGGAGCATGCCCAGGACTAAATCTCACTCTGTGGGTCAAAGTTGTCAACAGGCCCTGCTCAGGGTGGAGAATCTGAGGGACAGAAGGAGGAAGATGTTTGCCTGCAGAAGAATTCTCCCTCCATTCTTCGGTTCCTCTGAGATCAGCCAGGGATCAAATATCCCTCCCTTGGAGCAGCACTTCCCAGGCTGGTTCCTTCTTCAAAGGAACTGTTATGAACTGACTGCTTGTGTCCCCTCAGATCCATAGGTAGAAGCCCTCACTCCCAGTGTGATGGCATCTGGAACTGGGGTCTTTGGAAGAAAATAGGTTTAGATGTGGTCACGAGGATGAGGCCCCCATGATGGGGTAAATGCCTTTATGAGAAGATTTCCCTCTCTCCTCACACACAAAGAAGAGGTCGTGTGACCATGCAGCAAGATGGCGCCCGTCTACAGGCAAGATGGCGACCATCTACAGGCAAGATGGCGACTATTTACAGGTCAAGAAGCAGGCCTTCACCAACTACCACGTCTGCCCAAACATTGATCTTGGATGTCTAGCCTCCAGAACCTGAGAGATAACTGTCTGTTGTTGAAGCCTCCCAGTCTGTGGTATTATTATAACAGCCTGAGCTAACCACGACAGGGACCTCTTTGCCATCTGGAAACCAAGAATACTCCCTACAAGGCACAGTCTGATAGACTCACTCAAAACATACACCTTCAGGTTCTAAATCCACAGCTATTTATTTATTTATTTATTTATTTATTTTTAATATTTTTTTATTTATTTCTAGGAGAGAGAGACAGCGTGAACAGGGGAGGGTCAGAGAGAGAGAGAGAGACACAGACTGTGAAACAGGCTCCAGGCTCTGAGCTGGCAGTCAGCACAGAGCCCGACGCGGGGCTCGAACCCACAAACCGCGAGATCATGACCTAAGTGAAAGTCGGACGCTTAACCGACTAAGCCACCCAGACGCCCCTTAAATCCACAGCTATTTAACAAAACACTCCTCTAAGTATCACACCTTCAGGTCTCGCACCACACAGGGCACATGTGGGCACATGACAAATATTTGTTGAATGAATTGCAATGAAGAGAAGTGTTTAAGGTCACCAGTTCTCCTAAGGCACAATATTGGGGTGTTTATAGTCATTAGATCCAAAACTAGATCCCACGTGAATGTAAAAAAGCAAACGATATGGTCACTGTCAGATTGATGACTGCCATCATGTCCCCCAAATTTGATCCTCTCTTTAGGATTCAACACATGGCCCATATCAATAGGTGATACCTCAGAGAGAAGGAAAACCCAGCAGCTCTGCCTCACCTGCAATGGAAAGGTAAAGTACCCAAAGGACCTCAGCTATGAAAATTACATTTTAATCTTCATTGCATAATTAATTCAGAGTCAATTATTTCTCCGTCCAGAAGAGTGAATGCATTCTTTGAAACCCTACAGTGGAAAAGCATTCATGACATGCCCTTTTATTTCTAACAAAAGATAATTTGCACATGCTCTTTCTTTGGGAGCATATTGCTTAAACTAGAATAAGTCTCCTTAAAAAAAATGAAAAAGGGAATGAAAGAAAAGTAATGAGACGTTCAGAAAAAAAAATTGCTGGAAAATTCCTCCATCCATGCTGGAATGATCATATTCATGGGAACTACGCTCCGAGCAATGGTACTGTAACCCCCACACCTGTCACTATTTAAAATTCAGAAGACTTGGGGCGCCTGGGTGGCTTAGTCGGTTAAGCGTTCGACTTTCGTTTAGGTCATGATCTCGCGGTTCGTGGGTTCGAGCCCCGCGTCGGGCTCTGTGCTGACTGCCAGCTCAGAGCCTGGAGCCTATTTCGGAGTCTGTGTCTCCCTCTCTCTCTGACCCTCCCCTACTCACGCTGTCTCTCTCTCTCCTAGAAATAAATAAATAAAAATAAATAAATAAATAAATAAAATTCAGAAGACTTAATAAAATCACTTCTCAGAGGCTCCTAGCAATCGCCATGGGCTGAGGTCCATCCACACCTGTGAGTCTCAGGTGGGGGACCATCCTGTAAGGCTGCAGACGCCATGTTGGTTTCTTCACGGCGCAGGTCTCTTGAAGGGAAGGTACTAGTTCCTTCATGTGATTACGGTCAGCTGCCTTTGCTGCCTCATTCTTTCAGTCTGCAGAGCCCGACTGTGAAACAGAACTGCCTACGGAAGATATTTCCTTCTTACCCCAATGTCCAAAGTGTTAAAAATTGCTGGCTTTGTGGATGTAAAACGTTGGGCTAGGAATATGTGATGTTGAAATACGGCTTTTGCAAAACTGTACCACCAAAGGAAAACTATATCCTGACTCCGCATTGCCAAGGAAGATGAAGAGTGAGAACCAGCAAATGATTATCCTCAGAGCAACAAGGAACCATAATACTGCCACCCCACGTGGTTACACTCATTTATACTTTCCAGACTGTTCTCCAGTGCCACCTTCACTGCCCCACCAAGCTACCACCCCGCTCACCTGGGCCGTACAGGAGGCTCTCACTGATCCCCCGCTCCCCTTCAGGGTCCAAACTAGGTGAGGCTGGTGTTCATCTTGGATGCAAAACAAACTGAAAAATGCAGGGATCAGGATAAATTCTAGTTCAGTGCAATAGTTTTTCAAAATCTAATTTAGGGGGCGCCTGGGTGGCTCAGTCAGTTGAGTGTCTGACTCTTAATTCATCTCAGGTCATGATCATGGTTCAGGGGACCAAGCCCTGTGTCAGGCTGTGTGTTGACCATGTGGAGTCTGCTTGGGATTCTCACTCTCGTTCTCTCTCTCTCTGCCCCTCCCCCGTGCTCACTCTCTCTCTCTCAAAATAAATAAATAAACATTTTTTAAAACTCGCACATATTCATGAAGAACAAAATACCAGAATTATAATAAAGACATGACATAACAGTACCACACACAGTCATACTGGAGGCCAGAGCAGAAGGAAAAAGATTCACTTCTAACCACAGGTTTTTATGAAAACTGTTAATAGTAATGTTTATCAGAACATGAATGTAGTTGAAAATAATGAAACATTGTAAAGTAGAGGAATTAAAACTTACAATGCTATTTTAAGTTTAAATATTTTACTTCCACCCCAAACAGAATTTATTATCATTTTAGCTTTCTGGATATAATGGAAGCAAACATATCAGTAGTATTTTCCAGATCTACTTCCTTGTTCATTTTCTTTTCTGTCGGGAGTTGCAAGCGACACCAAATGGGAGAGAGTGACTTTTAAAGAGTGTTTGGCGAATGTCAGATTTTACAAAAGATATCAATAAATTGTCCAAATATTTCAACCTAACGTACTCCTGTGAGTTTTAGCACACCCACTTTCCCACTTCTCAGCATTTTGCCACTGCTATACTGTCCTGAGAAACTAATCATTAAAAAAACATAAAAACATGTATCACAGAGCAACATTTTCTCTTGTGCCTCAGGCCTCAGTACGCCTCAGGACAGCACCACTGGATCCTATCTTTATTTAAAATTTGCGGGGCACCTGGGTGGCTCAGTCAGTTAAGCATCCGGCTTCCATCTCAGGTCTGATCTCATGAGTATGAGCCCCCACATCAGGCTCTCTGCTGTCAGCATAGAGGCTGCTTCCGGTCCTCTGTCTCCCTCTCTGCCCCTCCCCCACTTGCACTCTCTCTCTCTCTCTCTCAAAAACAAACGTTTAAAAAATTTAAATTTGACTACATTGCTCATCGTGGATCTTTTTGGGCATTAATTTTGAGTTTTGAAAATATTGCATCAAAATATCACTTATCCTCATGACTGAGCTTTTTGTATCTCCTGAAGTTTTGCACCCGAGGCAGGGCCCTCACTCATCTCACCCAAATCCCAGCCCTCTCCACCCACACCACTCCCCGAAGGGCAGAAAGATGGATTCTCCCCAAGTTAAGTAAGATCAGAGTATCCCTAAGCTTAAACCTCACACTGGGTTCCCTCTGCACTTTGAATGAAATCTAGACTCCTGACCCAGGATGACAAGGGCCTGCACAAGGGAGGCCCTGAGTGACCTGGCTCCCATCTCTCTCTCCAATCCTACATCCGTTCTCTCGTTCCTATCCAGACCTGTCCCCACTGCTCTGTATACACCAAGTTCTCTGCCTCAAGACCCGTGCACATGACTTCCGCTCCCCGGGGACTTTCCCCCTTTCCTTCACGTGGTTACCTCATCATCCTTTTAATCCACATATAAATGTCCCCTCCTCACAGATAACTCCCACAGTCACCTCATCTAAAGTAAGCCCCTTTACTAAAGTCAGTCCCCCACATAAGTTTATGTGCCAGCTTGCCTAGGGTATGGTGCCCGGTTGTTTGGTCCATCACCAGTCTAGATGTTGCTATGACAGTATTTTTTTTTTTTTGAGATATGATTAACGTTAACAATTAATTAACTTTAAGTAAAGCAAATTACTCTCCATGGAGTGGTGAGCCTCATCTAATCAGTTGAAGGCCTTAAGAGCAATGACTGAGGTTCTCCAGAAAAGAAAGAATTCTGCCATGAGACTATAGCATAGGAATCCTGCTTGAGTTTCCAGCCTGCTGACCTGTTCTGTGGATTCTGGATTTGCTAGCCTCTATAAGCCCATGACCCAATTCCTTAAAATCTCTCTCAATAGTGCATATATTATACATCTATATCTACATATAACATATAAATGGAAGATATATATATATATATATATGCTTTCTCTCTCCTTCCTCCCTCCCTCCCTCCATATATAACATATATATATACATATATATATATGCAATATTATATATAGGGGCACCTGGGTGGCTCAGGTCATGATCTTGCAGTCTGTGGGTTCGAGCCCCATGTCAGGCTCTGTGCTGACAGCTCAGAGCCTGGAGCTTGCTTCAGACTCTCTGTCTCCCTCTATCTCTATCTCTCAAAAATAAATAAACACTTAAAAAATTTTTTTAAAGAATATTATATATATATGATATAATGTATTATATATGTTATATAATATAATACATTCATATAATATATTTATATAATACCTTATAATATAATATTATGATTATAATACATTATATTGTGGAAATACATTTTATATATATATTCTATATATACATATATGTATTATATATATATATATTCTGTTCTTTGGACAACCCTGGCTAATAGACTCACCTTCTCATGTTTCTTTGGTTTTTCACAGGACTTAACATATTTCATAAACATAAACATGAATTAAGGTGTTCATTGGTGTCAGCTGTGTATTCATTAGTTTCCTCGCTGTTTGGAGATTGTATCTCCCCTGGTAGACTGTAAGCTCTCTGCAGACAGGAGTCATGTCTGTCCTGTCTGGCTCAGAATCCCCAGCTTCCTGCACAGTTCTTGGCAGAGAGAGGCAGGAAGAACCCCAGGCCTGGGCTCCCTCGCTGGGGTGGGGAGGAGGGATGAGTAAGGCAAGGAAGTCCTGTAGCTCCAGGGAACTTATAAAAATACTGTTCAGGCACAGGGACCTGGGAGGGGCCAGTCGCAGAGCCCAGAGAACCAAAGGGAGGCAGGATTTGAACAAGAAAGCAAACGCAGTCATAGCAGGGAGAGCACTGGAGGCCGAGCCCCAGAGCCGGAGCCGCCGACCTGCTGCGATAATCTCCCACCAGCGTCCCTGCTGCTGCTCTCGCCCCCTGGGGCCTTCCCCAGCCATCAGACGTCGGAGCCGGTGTAGCCCTGGCCCCTGTCACTGCCCTGCTAAGCGCCTCCCAAGGCTCGGCATCCTGCATGGTAAAATTCAGATTCCTCACCGTGGCCCTCAGGGCTCGGGGCCTCTGACCCCACGAGCCTCCCCCACAACCACTCCATCCTGCTGCAGCCCCACCCGCGTCCCCACAGGGCCCCCACCTAGCACACCCTCCTGCAGCTGTGTTCCCCGCTGCTCCCTCATCCCCTGGGGTCTCTGCTCACGTGTGGCCTTATCCGAGAGTCCTGCCTGGCCTCTCTGGGGAAAGTGCCAGTCTTCCATGACTGCTCCATGAGAACACCGCGTATCCTAAGAGCACTTCCTATAGCCTCCATCTTCCCTTGTCTGTGTCTCCCACTAGAACGAACATACATACGAGGAGGGAGCATCTTGCCCACTTACTTGTCCCAGGCATATAGCATGTGTCTGCCACACTGTAGAGGCTGCATCTTCCTGCGGGCAAATCCGCAGATTCAGAGGCTGGGGGCTGGACGGAGATGACATTTCCAGTATATCTGTCCCATAGGGATTACCCTTACATCAGCTAACAACTAGTCAGGGACTCATGGAGAACAAGATGGAAACCAGAACATGGGAAAGGTTCCTGGGTCTGGAAGCAGAGGAATGAAGTACCATTGGAAAAGCTCCACTATGACCCTCTATCTCCATCCCCAAAGGACGGGGAAAGGCTCCACCCTACACAGTGAGCCCCATGTTGCCAATTCCCCTCCTGGCAGGCACTCGCCACAGGCTGGGAACCGGTGTGACAGGCGGCATGGGGAGCAAAGTTCTGAGGAGAGCAGTGGGGCTCCTCAGACACCCTCACCAGCCTTCCCCTGCGCGGCCGAGCCTCTCCACCCAGCCCTGCAAACCCCCAGCTTCCGCCTGGTCATGTCTAGCTGGACAAACATTGTTAAAGAAAAGGAAGCCGAGCACAAAATGCAATCGCTCTAACTTTTACTTTCTTCTTTTCATTCCCATTGACAGCCTGATATTTCGTCAAGCACACGTGAGACAAGAAGTCAGGCTGTGCCTATCCTGAAATCGCGGGCGATTCTGCACTCTCGGGCCCTGACATTTGTAAAGCGTGTGAGACCGTGGCTAAGACAGCACGGGGGTAGTTTCCTGGGAAATGTGCTGGGCGCCCCCCAGGGATGAAAAGCAACCAAGAGACTTGAGCTGACCTCAGTCCTTTCCTGAGAGTATGCTTATTTTCTCTGTCAATCTGAAGGTCAGACTCGGCTGATGGGCATGGGGGAAAATAAAGCCGTGGTATTTTGAGGATCTGGAACGCTTCAGACCTGGGATCAACCAGGGAGATGGCTGGCTTTGACAACAGGAGCTGTGGCTTTGGCCTCACACTTTCTGTTTTCACCATCCTGGGTTGTTATCTGGTACTCTTTCTTTCTTTCTTTCTTTTTTTAATATTTTTATTTATTTCTAGGAGAGAGAGAGAGAGACAGCGTGAGCAGGGGAGGGTCAGAGAGAGAGGGAG